>NC_051312.1:17562724-17869754 GCF_015220235.1 Choloepus didactylus
TCATATATTCTTACCATTTTTAAAGAACAATCTTCAAAGTACATAACTGTACCTGTACTGGACATCCCACATCCTTTATGCATGTTGCACTGCCTAGTCAGCATAAGATGAACCCATAGGTTCTCCCATTCTCACACATAGGATCAACACTCCCTCTTGTCTCAATCCTGGCCATGTGTAAATTCATGAAAGATTTGGCAAATGCTTCTGATACCTCTTCCCTTGTAAGCTTAATTAAACAGAGTAAAAATTTGGACTTTTATCCAAATTGAGGCACCAAGACAACATTAAGGATCCAATGAATCCCAAAGATAATATATGAATATGGTGACCACTTTTTTATATTAGTATGAATATGGAAATCTGGCAAATCAACAATCTGTTCCGTAAGATATCATCTTCCTCTTTTTAAACAAAAAGCCAGAATCACAAGCTTTATTTCTCCTTCAGATTACAGATATCAATGGGAAACTGGTCAAAGTTGAAATCCCTATCTATCTCACTGTTTATACATCTCTTCTTTGAGCTTCCTGGAAAATGTCACCATTAAAGTAACAGCGATTGCATACAATTCATCAGATCACCACATACCACCATAAATCTCCAGGACACGGAACATTGAACAGAGACATAAGAAAGATTTATGCAATTTTTCTATAGTTGCTCTTAATCTCTTAATCTCTACATCACTGAATATACAGTAAATCTATTCAGATTTAACTCTATTATAATGACCTTTAACACACGAAAACCTCATAAGCAAACCATGAACAGAAATTTCAAACATCGTAAATGATTCGTTAGTGCAATCCCAGTAGCTGTATCAACTAAGGTTAAATTTTCTGGATTTATTGAGAGTGAGAAAGAGTTAATAGAATCCCCAAATATAAGATACTAGTATTGTATTTGACATGGACTTTGAATATCATCTTCCATCAGAAATCCCAACTGATTTGAGGATTAAATCATCAGACTCATAAGTAAATGACTCTGAAGGATCACACCCCTGTTTCCATGCTTCTTCAGGATTCAAATTACATCCTCCTCCCTTAAACTACAACTGATTGAGAAGAGAACATGACCAAGGACTTCTTCAAACTTTAGCACTGAGAGGTGTCTTAGGAAAACTTAGCTATTTCAATTGGTCTTTCTGTGAAGCACAGCCAGGCCAATGGAATTTCTTTGTTCTGTCTGAAGGTTTATCCTTCTCTTTGTTCTTTCTCATCTTGTCAGAAACACAGAATGATCAATGGTCATGTCCAAGTCTAGATTATGCTGCACCAGAATATTTAGGATACAAGGTTTCTGGACCTGGAGGACTCTGGCAACACCAGGGAAGAGGACTGATATTTAGAGGTCTGCAATCTCAGAGGCAAAAGAAGCAAAAGGGCTTCTAAACCTTGTGTTTCACAAATACTTGTAGCTAGATTAATAAATGAAGTGGCCAACCCTAGTGTACAGTGAACCAAATGAACCTCCAGGACTTAAAGATATGATGTTTCTGTGGCATCAGCTCAGCTGTAGGTACATAATGGCATATTATCTGTATTAAATTAAACCTACTTTTTCCAAATGCAGTATGAATTTTGTTAATTCCCATTCATGTGCATGTTTTCTTGGGTCAAGGTGATTGATTCTAATGCCAAATCTACCACACTTCTCCCAATCTGTGACCTCTCTTCTTTTGCAACCTCTTCAAGGCATCTTTGACCTCCTTGTTCCTCAGGCTGTAAATCAGGGGATTCATCATGGGAATTACCACAGTGTACAAGACTGATGCGAATCTGTCAAAAGTGGAGGAACCACCAGTGATGGAACTCAAATAAACAAACATACTTGATGTATAGAAGAGGGAAACAGTAGTCAGGTGAGAAGCACAGGTATTGAAAGCCTTGGACCTCCCTTTGGCTGAAGTGATCTTCATGATGGAGATGCCAATATAACCATAGGATATCAGGATAATTAGAACATTTGTTATGCCAAATATTGAAAATACAGCAAGCATGACTTGTATGAAGAAAGTGTCAGTGCAGGACAAGATTAACAATTCGGGCATATCACAGAGGAAGTGGTTGATAACATTAGGTCCACAGAAGTGGAGCTGAAGCAAAGCACATAGTTGAGATAAAGAAGCAGTGAGCCCAGCCATGTAGGCTCCCAGTGCCATCCGACCACAGAGGCTGGGAGACATGATGGATGAATAGAGCAGAGGCTTACAAATGGCAGCATATCGGTCATAAGCCATGGCTGTCAAGATACAAGAATCACTCAGTCCTGTGGTTGAAAAGATGAAGTACTGGGCAATGCAGCCCACAAAGGTGATTGTTTGCTGTTTCTGGAAGAAGTTGGAGAGCATCTTTGGAACTGTGGAGGTAACATAGCAGATATCTGTGAAGGACAGTTTACTGAGGAAGAAGTACATGGGTGTGTGGAGGAGGGAATCCATCCTTATTAAGAAGATAAGAGACAAGTTCCAGGTCAGACCTGTAATATAGATCACTAGGAATATGAGAAAGAGCACTGGTAAGATTCTCGGAAAATCTGAGAATCCCAATAGGATGAAATAGGTGACCTCTGTAATATTTCCTCCCCCAATCATTGACTCAGGTCTCCTAAAATCAGAAAGTAGAGAAGGAAATACATTGCTGAGCCAGGTAAAACAATATTATCATTTTCATATGTGCCAGTCTTTTCCTCTATTGACCTCTTGAACCAAAACATTTTGCTGCCCTTCTGGTGTAAAGAACCCATTCCTTTTCCTCACAGAAGTCGTGAAGCAGTCAGTGCTCATGTGGTCTCATTGAATTAAAATAGATATTTAAAAGTTGAATGGCAACCTTTTTTAAAATATGTGCTATTAGAAATGCTTTATTATAATTATGGTAGAGATCATTGAATAAAATAAAAATTTTATAAAGATCTCTGTGAATTCATTATGTAACTACTATTTTATAATTGTAAAATCATTAGTGGCATTTCTGTAGAACAAATTTTAAATAGACCTCTGTTTTAGATTATCGTTGACATTTGAAAAATTTCTTCTTTTATGCTTAAGAAATACTTTCCATCTTTATACAATTTTTACTGGCCTGAAAAATAACATCACATTTTGTAATTATGATTATTTTTTTGGTGGGGCAAAAGCAGGTGTACCCAATCTAGTTATGGAATCAATCTTTTATGGAAGCCTTCACACTAAACATTCCAAACAGGGTTGAGCAGAGTTCACCATAGGTCCCAAATATTCTCTCAGTATTAGGATATTTTGACTACTGGAAAGCAGCATAGCACTGTGGTTAAGGGTTTGGGCTTTTGTGTTTGGGTTCTGATTCCAACTCACTTTACACACCTGTACCAGTCAGACCCAGTTTTATTCAGAATAAAGTGATACCAGTAAGAGCCCCTGAACTACAAGATTATGGGAGAGTTGTAAGAGGAAATGGTGCAAGTTCTCAGCCCACAACTCAGTACATAGTAACTGTTCAGGCAATGTTGGCTATAATTATCTTGGATAACTAAGAGATTCCCATGGCTGTGGAGTTTAATGGGTAATTTAGGGAAATTCTTAGACATCATCAGCCCAGCAGACTGTCTAGCATGGCTTCTAAGCAGATGCAGTTTCAGACCCAGTGTTCATGCAGATCAAACCACAGAGGGTTTGAAGATACAAATGAAGCATTTCCATTCAGTTTGATTGAGTTCAGGTAAACTGGGTGAATGGACAACCAGCATCACTCTACAACAGGCCTTGAAATACAACACTTTTGTAGGAAATATTTCATTTCCCAAATACTACAGAGATATTAATCCTTAACTTTATGTAGATACAGTCAAATTGATTGAGCTCACAGATTCATAATAGATAACACTTGTTGGGTTTGCTCCATTCCAAACTATCCTTTCTTTAGATGAAAGAGCAAACCAGTGATTCAAGCCAAAATATTTTTTGAAAATGATTAATAATTAGAGAAGATTTGAACTTTCAGAAATTAAAAGGATTAATTTTCTGTAAACCAATTGCTCTAATAAAAATAAATTTTAAGAAAATATTATAAAAATAATTCACATTATTGTAAGAAGAGATGTGTTAAAAGAACCCCTAGAGAATTAAGGAATAATTCCAAATATAGGCAAAAATCTAATATATGATAAAGTAAGTAAGTCAAAGGTGGGAAAACCATAAACTCTTTTTCATAAAAGACTGGCTCATTATGGTTAAGATAAGAAATAAATACACATTTATATAAACTCTTGGTGGGAATCCTATTTTTGATATATAATACCAAAAAGAGAAAGTGTAAAGATAAAAAATGGTATAGCAATTGATAAATTCATTATGGCAGAAAACTCACTTAAATAAAACACTTTTGAAATATAATTGATGAACTGGGAATAAAAAATGAAAAAATTTAAAAAGACAATGTAGGATTGCCTTTAATATATATATATAAAAAAACCTTAATACAAAAAAATGATCACCACTCACATACTGTTGATAAATGCACAAAATGGCTATATACACACACACACATACCATATGAGCTATTTAGAATGACAAATATTAAAAGTGTTGGTTGATATGCTTTCTATTGCTTCTTTTTACTTATCTGTATTTTGTCAATTTTGTAAAACACCTAAGACAATATTAAGAAAAAGATATAAATCCTCACATCATATGTAGAGCTCAAGAAAGAGAAGGAGAATAGATTTTCCTCACTTCTACTTACTAGCTTTGTGACTGAGCAAGTTATTAATCTCTGGGTTCCTTAGTTTCCTCATCTATAAAAAGGGGCTAATAATAATTATCACCTATTGCAGGGGTTAAAGTACATAAAGGGCTTAAAACAATAAGAACAAAGCAAATGTTAACAATTATCTTTCCCATTATCATTTTCTCTGAAAAAGAGGAAAAGGGAAGAACTATTACTGAAACATCAAGGAACTCTTTATAAAGACATTTCCTAATTTTATTTTAAAATGTGAAGTCACATTTTATTCACCACCACTAAGTATCCTTGAGCTTTTGAAATTAATTATGTACAGTTCATGACTAGTTGAGATGTTTATTTAATGTTTAGTATATTAAAAGCTAATATGTGCAAAACTTAATAAATATATTTTTATGCATTAATAATTGCTTCCTTCACACAACTTTGGATGGGAAATTAAGAATTGCTCATTTTTGTATCATTTCATCTCCAGCTTTAGAATCTGGAAATCTTTCTCTGTTTATACTTAAAATACAGTACTGCCAATACAGATCCCCAGATATGTTAATCAAGAGAGTTATACTCAATGAAAATATTTTGAAAATATAAATGCTCTGAAAATATTTCCAAAACACCACAGTATTTGATCAATTTGATGAAAATAAGTCCAACTGTTCACTAATCAATTGCACTAAAATTCTTCATTCTACAATTCAGCCATAAGTAAATGTAGGTTATGTAAACAACCATTCCCAAGAAGGAATCATTCATTGTTTTTCTCATTCATGATGAAATTTATCCTAAACATTTCTTTTAAAATTTGGTAGACAAGAGGAAAAATACAAAGCATCATATACTATACTGATTAGTCTTTGATAAATTTCTTTGCATGTATCACCTGAAAAGTTGGAGATGATGCAACCTCTTGAAATCCTGATCTAATGAGGACCTTGTCAGTTTGCTAGGTTGTACCAGATTCAAAATGTGGTAAAGAAACCCAGGGACTGTTTCTGAATGAATGAGAACAATGTAAGTAAGACAAGTTAAAAGGGGCTGCTAGGCCAACACTGCCTGTGCTCAGGGTGGACATCTCTGACATCTGTGTTCCCCAGTGTACTGTCTCCAGACTCCTAGGGTCTTCAAACCTGACACTGGAGAGATATTTGAAGAATTTGAAAAGGCCTAATGAAATCATATATGAGTACTTTGTCATCTCATTATGCAGTGACTCAGTTTGTCTCTTGCTACAGAGGAATTATGAATCAAAGCTGGATGTTTAAATGAAAATCAAATCATTATTTCAAAAAACAATATCCCTCAAGAGCAAAAATTAACTTAAAAGAGTCCTTGGAGTCAAGAAAGTTGGAAAACATAGACATGCAGTTTTTGATCATAGGAAATTATCCTGAAACCCAGTAAATTATAATATTTGATTTATCTCAATTTTACAATGTATCAGGCTTACAGGCTTTCTTTCATTTATTTCTAGACACTCCCATATCACCATTTTGTGGTTTATAAACAGAAAGTAATGGCATTCAAGGTCACATCTTTAAGAAATTGCAGAATCAGAATTCAAACCCCCATCCTACCACAGAAAATCACCTGGAATTTTATATTTGCAGTTATTCTTTTCATTGAAGTTTAGAAAGCTATCAAAAATTCCTAGAGAATTTGGTTAAGAAGCATAAGAGAATGTGAGGAAGAGTCCTAAGTGGAGGGTTTGGAAGTGAGGGTTCCACAGAAGCAGAAGAAGAAGGAGATCCTGGGGTCCATAAACCTTGCTCCATGCAGCTCCTACTGGAAAAACCATACAGCTATTGAGAAAGCCCAGAACCCACCGGCCTCACTATGTCCAGCCCTCTGAAGTTGACCCACATCCCCCAAGAACACAGATTTCTTGTTAGAGGTATAGTCCTTATTTCTTCTCCAAAGGAATTTTCCAGGTAGGCCTTGTCATACCACAGGATCTGCCCTTTTCGCCATGAAAATAGCTGTCCAGCAAGAAGTTTTTTTCAGAAATGTGAATCCTCTTAAATACCTGGTTACAGACAGAGGTGAAAGGAGAAAGGCAATTAGAGGGAAGAAAACTCTGCCAGTAATTGCTTTCTGGTGTCATGGTTGTCATGGGGTTTTTGTCCCTACAGATTTCATGCCCCACTTTGCCTTGTCCATGCTGGATTCTTTCCTCACTTCCCCCTGGACTTACCATGATCTCATGATTTTAGACTTTTCTTTGTTGACCTTGTAGTAGTTTGAGCTGGGAAGAGAGAATTTCTAGTCCAACACCTGGATAAAAGATCATCTAGTCCAATATTCTCAATTTTCGGGTAAGGAACCTGAAGCCAGAAAAGCTAAGGGATTTGCCCAAGACGACAAAAAAAGTTAATAATACAGCTTGATAATAAAGTATTATATATGTGTATACATATGTGTGTGTACTTCAGTGTTTACAAAACATTTTCATTTTAGATAGATACATACAAATATTTCCTCAAATATCTTGCTTGATTCAATCATCACAGCAGCCTTTATAGTAGATATGGTGTTATTTCCTGTGTATCAGTGAGGAAATCAAGGCACTAAGGAGTAATACAGTAAACTAATTCATGGCAGACGTACCTCAATGCGGTTTCTGTTATGGCTTTGGAATCAGCCAATCTGGGTTGAAGTCTGGCTCTGCTGCTTGTTGGTTGTGCAGTAACATATCCATGCCTCATGGGACTAATAGTAGTAGGTTCATCAAAGAGTAGCACTCATGTAGAGCATTAAACTGGATAATGCATATACAGTGCATTAGAGTATGTAGTATATGATGTGCCCTTTACTGGTAGGTACAATTTCTGTTTTCTGCTGTGGATTTCTTGCCAATATATTATGCTTCATTTCTAATCTTTCATTTAAAATACCTACTAAAGATCTTTCCAGAAACATTACTTTTTGGAAGGAGTTCAACTATGCTGCCAATTACTAGGAAACAGAAATATTTTAAATAAAATCCCATCCCTGGTCTAATCTGTTTCAGACAAGTTTACTTAGGGGGAAGAGAGTAGAGTATGTTGATGAGTTAATTATTTGATTAGCCCTTGCTTATAAGTTCCCACTGATAGGGACTGTAATGATTTAATCATTTCAATTGAACAGCTTTTAAGACACTTTTGAAGAAATAATACCAACAATATGGCATTTAGACACAGTGGCAGAACAACAGAGGAAATATATTTGATCAGTAACAACTTATCTTATGCTCCATATATCACACTTCATGAGATTTGAGATAGATTGCTGCCTTTACTGGAAGGCATGGCAGGCTTCAATATTCTAAGTATTCCATTTGTGTATGGGTATGATTTCTTACCAATCAGCTTCACGTGGCACTAGGAAAAAATCAAATCTCTGCAATGGAACTATATGAAAAGTAAAGTGTTGTATAATTATAAGGAAATTTGTATGCATCTCAGGGTACAAAACCCAGCTACATATTTTAAGGTTCTCTAAAGAGGAGAAAACCAGGATCCATTAAGTGAAATTCTTGCATATCTCAAATGAGCTCTGCCCTCTTTGAAGTCCCTATTTCTCCTTATTATTTTGATCTTGACAGTGTTTGTGAGGAAGTGAGATTTCAAAATTGGATGACAGTGGAGCTCCTTGGGGTTCAGAGTTTCTACTCATCTCAT
Organism: Choloepus didactylus; assembly: GCF_015220235.1. Classification (NCBI taxonomy): domain Eukaryota; kingdom Metazoa; phylum Chordata; class Mammalia; order Pilosa; family Megalonychidae; genus Choloepus; species Choloepus didactylus. The sequence goes on from NC_051312.1 coordinate 17,571,111, forward strand.
AATATTTGTAAAACAGTTCTTTTGAGTTATGAGTTCATTTCATTTTGTAACTATTATTATTACACAATCATTGAAAGGATTTGAAAAAGTGATAATACCTTAAATTACTAGGATTGTTTAGGAATAATATTTGGGCCAACAATACAATTACAGAAATAAGTACAAACTCAACCCCTAAGCTCTTTATGATTTAGGTTCAATAAAAGATTAACCCCTGGGGCATGTTATAGAAGTGGTAGATAGCAGGCCCAGAGAAGTGGAGCTGAGGAAGGCACACAATTGGGATAAAGATGCAGAGTCCAGCCATTTTGGCTCCCAGGCCATCCACACAGATGCTGGTGACATGATGGATGAATAGAGCATTGGGTTACCAATGGCAGCATGTCGATCATAAGATATGGCTCTCAGGAGACAAAATTTGCTCAGTCTCATGGTTGAAAAGATGAAAAGCAGATATCTATGAAGGAAGGTTACTGAGGAAGAAATACATGGGTGTGTGAAGGTGGGAATCTGTGCCAATTTGGATGTGTTATGGCCCCCAAAATGCCATTATCTTTAATACAATCTTGTAGTGGCAGATATATTGTGTTGATTAGGTTGGAACCTTTTGATTGAGTGTTTCCATGGAGCTGTGACACACCCAATTGTGAGTGACAACTTTGATTAGGGTGTGACCTCTTGACTGAATGTTTCCATGGAAGTGTGGCCCTACCAATTCAAGGTGGGTGTTGATTTAATTACTGGAGTCTTATAAAAAGAGCTCACAAACAGAAGGACTTCAGAGCAGCTGTGAGTGACATTTTGGAGAGCAGCTTACAGAGACATTTTGAAGACTGCCATTGAAAGCAGAGTTTTGCTGATGCTTTGGAGGTACTAGTCCAGAGCTTGCCCCGAGAACCTGACACAGAGACATTTTGGAGGATGCCATTTTGGAATGCAACCTGGAAGCAAGCAGATGCCAGCCACATGCCTTATCAGCTAACAGAGCTTTTCCACATGCCAATGGTCTTTCTCCAGTAAAGGTACCCTATTTTTGATGGTTTACCTTGGACACTTTATGGCCTTAAGACTGTAAGTGTGTAACCAAATAAATCCCCTTTATAAAAGCCAATCCAATTCTGGTATTTTGCATTCTAGCAGCATAAGCGAACTGGAACACCATCCTAATTAAGATGATGTGGCACAGGTTCCATGTTGCAGTTATAATGTAGGAATATAACAAAGAGCACTGCTAAAATTCTGGGAAAATCTCAGAATCTTAAGAGGATGAAGAGGGTGATTCCTGTAATATTTCCTCCTCTAATCATTAACTCAGAGCTCCTAAGATCAGAAAGGTCACAAGGTAATATATTGGTAACTCAGGTAAAATGATACCCCTATCATTTTCATATGTGCCAGGCTTTTCCTCAATTGGTCCCGTGAATAAATACTTTGGTACCCTTCTGGTGAAAACAACCCTTCCTTTCACTTCAAAGTAGACAAGTAATAATTATTCAGTGCTCCAAGGTTCAAAATAATTTATTTTGTCTCAAGAGAATTGACAGAGATTTTTGAAAGGTTGAGTGGAAGCTCTAAAATCTGTACTGTAAGATATTCTATGATTCTGAAACATAAGGCAGCAATCAATGGTTATATTAATATTTTGTTAAAGACTTCTGTTAATTCCTTATATGACTCATTTTATAATTTTACAAGTATAAGTGGCATCTTCTAGGAATAATTTTGAAATAGACTTTCTGTTCCAGATTGTCAATGAGATTTTTAAAATATCTTCTTTGAATTTTAAGAACTTTGCCCCTCTTCACGACAACTTTACAAACTTTGCAATGAATATATTTAATACAACATCTACAAACTTCCTCAAAAAATAACATCAAAATTTCAATTCTGATAAATTTGGTAAGGCAGAGGCTTGTGTACCCAATAAAGTTATGGAATCAGTCTTCTATGAAAGCTTTCATTTTAAACTTTCTATAGGTGAATGTGTTCAGTTCAATATTGGCCCCAAATATTGTCTCAGTGTTATGGTATTTTTGTTTATTGGAAAATAACTCAGTACAGTGGTTAAGGGATTGGGCTTTGGAGTTTGGGTTCTGATATGCTTTTGTATTTATGAATATGTCCCAGTGGCTTAAGAAACCTAAATCTAGATTTAGGCATTTTAAAGTGAGAGCCCATGAACTACAAGGTTATGGGAGAGTTATAAAGGAAATGATGCAAGTTCTCAAAACACAGTTCAGTGCATCAAAACTGTTAAATCATAGTTGGCTATCATTATCATTGGTTGCTTCTAGAGGTCTACGTGGCCGACAACTAAATGTGGATAGGAATGTTAGTCATGCCTGAGTTTAATGGATTATTTTTTGAAAATTCCTGAAACATCATCATCCCTGTAGAAAGTGTGGAATTGCTTCCAGGCAGGTGTAGCTTTGGACCCAGTATTCTTCCAAGACAAAACAGAGCTATGAAGATAAAAAAGGAATGAAGCATTTGCTATTCAGTTTGATTGAGTTCAGATAAATTGGGTCAATGAACAACAAACATCAACTTATGATAGGTATTAAGACACAGAAAATGTCAAAGATAATATTTCACTTCCCAAATACTACAGATGTATTATTCTTACTTTTTGTAGATATGGTCACCATGATTTTATTCATTAAAGATTCACAATAGATACATTGTTCTAGTTTGCTAATGCTGCCAGAATGCAAAACACCAGAGATGGATTGGCTTTTATAAAATGGGGTTTATTTGGTTACACAGTTACAGTCTTAAGGCCATAAAGTGTCCAAGGTAACAAATCAGCAATCGGGTACCTTCACTGGAGGATGGCCAATGGTGTCTGGAAAATCTCTGTTAGCTGGGAAGGCACATGGCTGGCATCTGATCCAGAGTTCTGGTTTCAAAATGGCTTCCTCCCAGGACATTCCTCTGTAGGCTGCAGTTCCTCAAAAATGTCACTCTTAGTTGCACTTGGGATATTTGTCCTCCCATCAGCTTCTCCAGGTAAGAGTCTGCTTTCAATGGCCATCTTCAAACTGTCTCTCATCTGCAGCTCCTGTGCTTTCTTCAAAGTGTCCCTCTTGGTTGTAGCTCCTCTTCAAATTGTCACTCACAGCTGCACTGAGTTGCCTCTGCCTATCAGCTCATTTATATGGTTCCACTGATCAAAGCCCACCCTAAATGGGTGGGGCCATGCCTCCATGGAAATTATCTCATCAGAGTTATCACCTACAGTTGGGTGGGGCACATCTCCAAAGAAACACTCAAAGAAATCTAATCAAAACTGATAACGTCTGCCCACACAAGATTACATCAAAGATGATGGCATTTGGCGGACACAATACATTCAAACCGGCACACACATGTTGGGCTTACTCCATTCCAACCTGTCATTCTTTGAGAAAAAGAGAAAATCAGAAAAAGTGAAGAAATTTTTTTAAAAATCAATAATTATAGAGGAGTTGAAATTTCAGATATTAAAATGACTATTTCTGTAAACCTACAAATGCTGTAATAATAAATATATTTTAAAAGGGTTATAAATTTAAATAATTCATTATTACTATAAGAATAGACATGTGTCAAAAGAACACATAGAGGAATATGGAATAATTCCAAGAATTGGAAATAATTTAACATATGATATTTCTAGTATTGTATGTTGGAAGGAATATCATAAAGTCTTCCATTATTGGTGGGAGACCTGGCTTACCATGGATAAGAGAAAAAACAGATGGACATCAATGTAATCTTTGGATGGTAAATTTATTTCTGATATATAATACCACAATGATAAACTATAAAAGAAAAAATTGTTATAATAATTTACAACTTGATAATGGCAGAAAGACTCACTTATATGAAACACCTTTGGCATATGATTGATGAACTGGGAATAAAAGATGCAAAATTTTAAAAAGACAATATGGAATTGTCTTTAATAATTCAAAAATCATATAATTAAAAATAATCAACACTCATATGCTGAGGTTGACTGCACAAAATGCCTCTGTACACACATAAACACACTCACTCACACACACAGTATAGTCATTGAGAATAGCTAATGTTAACAGTAATGGGTGACATGATTTATTCTCCTGTATTTTGTCCATTTTCTAGAATTTCTATGTCAAAAGTAAAAAAAAGTTATTGAAATATATAAATCCTCAATGTATATGAAGAGAGGGAGAATAGACTTTCCTGACTTGTAATTGCTAGCTGTGTGACTTTGAGCACATTATAAACCTCTCTGTGCATTAGTTGCCTCATCTATAAAAATGGATGAATAGTTGCCAACTCATAGGGCTATTGCAGGGACTAAAAGACAGAAAGGGCTTTAGACAATAAGAACCCAGTAAATGTTAGCAATTATCTTTCCCATTATCATTCTTCCCTGAAAAAAAGGAGTAAAGAAGATATACTCCTGAAGCATTAAGGAGTTCTTCATAAAGATTGCCTCTAATCTTAGTTGTAGGAATATTAATAAATTATTTATTTGCATCTTGTATTGTTTTATCTACCACCAAGTAGTATTGAAAATTCATGAAGATACCTTTTAATCATCATCTATAAATACCCGCCAACTGTTGAAACTGACTATAAACAGTTTATGGACTGGTTGAGATGTTTTACTATTTAATGATAAAAGTGAAAACAATATGCATAAAACTTAAAAAAATATATAGTTTATGCTTTAATAAATGTTTCCTTCACATAGCTTTGGATGTGAAAGTAAGAATAATTAATTTCTATATCATTTCAATTCTAGTTTTAAGTACTTGAAAATATTTCCCTCTGCTCACATAAAATAGAGTACTGCCAATACAAATCCTCAGATATGTTAAGCAAGATGAGTTATGGTCACTGAAAATATTTTGAAAATAGACACTAATAGCTATTATTTCATAAACACCACCATGATTGATCAATTTGGTAAGGAGAAATCAAACTGTTGACAAATCTGTTACACTAAAATTCTACACTTTTTAATGAAATTCAGTGAGAGATGCAGCTATAATTAAATGAAGTCTATGTAATCAGTCATACCCAGAAGAGTGAGGAGTTGTGCATTGCCTGCCTTATTCATTATAAAATTATCCTAAAACTCTCAGTTTAAATTTGGTAGACAAGAGGAAGATGAAAAAAAAAAAAAACACTTTTTATACACTCATTCTATTTGATTAATTCCTTTTCATATTTCATCACACAATTTGGAGAAGAAAAGGTGACTGAAATAAAAAGTAGTTGTAAATTTACTATGTGGATACAGTTAATCAAGAGCCATTGCTTACCCAATAGCCTTGATTCTTGAAGATGGCTGTATAACTAAATACCTTACAAGATGTGACCATGTGATTGTGAAAACCTTGTGGCTCACACTCCCTTTATCCAGTGTATGGACAGATGAGTAGAAAAGTGGGGACAAAAATTAAATGAATAATTGGGGGTGGCAGTGGGGGATGGGATGTTTTAGTTCTTTTGTACTTATATTCATTTATTTTTTGGAGTAATGAAAATGTTCAAAAATTGATTGTGGTGATGAGGGCACAACTATATGATGGTACTGTGAACAACAGATTGTACCCTGCAGATGATTATAGATTATGTGAATATATCTCAATAAAACTGAATTAAAAAAAGAAAACTAAAAATTTTTCAAGCCTGATCTAATGAGGACATTGTCAATTTCCTAGATGGGTATGGTATAAAATGTGGTTCTTATACTGACTGAATCAAAAAATGTAAATCAGGTGTAAAGAGGTGTGGACTTTAGTTAGTACTCTAGAGCAACTAGAAAATAGCCAGGAATGACTAGTAAATAGTCTGGAACAACAGTTTAGGGGATATCTGTGACTGGACACACATCCTACACCAGTTGGAATGGGTGAAAGTGCTGAGACCACAGTGCAGAACTGTAAGTAAAGCCCCCCAAATGGGAGTGGATGGTGGCTCTCCCCCACTGGCATGACAGGCTGAGTTAGAACACTTCCCCGTGGGAAAAAGATACAGTCTCTGCTGGGAGCAGAGGAAGGTAGCTGAACCAAGCTCCAATTGCAGTTTTAATTAACAGATTTGGACTACTGAATATAATCTATGAGCATAGATATACCCAGATCAAGCAGCAAAGGAAGTCTGAGGTCTCACCCAGCAAGGGAGACAGGAGGTGGGGCTGATGGAAAATAATATTAATAAACAAATAAAAACAGGTTTTTGGAGACACTGGATCTCAGAATATTGGAAAAGGACTGTGTCCCCAAAAAAGGGGCCCACAGAACCAGATACCAACTCCAGTTCTCAACTGGCAAAACTGGGGGATTGGGGACTGGCTATGAAAATGAGATTTCTTTCTTTTTTCTTTTTTTTTCCTCTCATTCCAAGTAGCTCATCAGAGAAAGCCTCAGGTATTTTCAGTTGTCAGTGCTGATCCAGTCAAGGGTGGAGTTAAGAACTTTAGAGAGACCAAAGAAGAAGTCAAGTGAAGGAGATAATTCACTAAAGGGTATATTTTACCTAAGGAAAGAGGGGGTGGGGCACAGATCAAGAGGTTGCCTTCCCTCTGAGAATTCTGATCCCAGGGCCTAGGGGAAGAAAACAAAACAAAACAGAAACAGCTTAAGCTTGGCTTCTGATTCACTCTCGGTCCCTGGCAGGGAAAAGGTCTGTTGAGAATTGAAGGAACCACAACTCTTTTCAGCTATGGGGAAAGGCCAGCTGACAAGCAAAACCTGCTGGGCAAGAAAGGAAAAGCAGAGAATATAGAGGCCTCACAGGAAAGTCTGAAAACCTGATGGGTCTCATCATCAGGGAAACTTGATACTGATTATAATCTCTTTTTGAGACTTGGGCACATCTAGTCTGGGAAAATCTGATTGGGGTAATCAAGGAAACCAAATGCCTAGACAACAAAAAATTACAATTCACAATAGGGAAAATGAAGATATGGCCTAGACAAAGGAACAAACATACACCACACATGAGATAAAGGAGTTAAAACAACTAATTAAAGATGTTCAAACAAATCTTCTAAATCAAACCAACAAGCTGAAGGAAAATGTGGCAAAAGAAATGAAGGATATAAAGAAGACACTGGGTGACCATAAAGAAGAATTAGCAAGCTTGAAAAAACAAATGGCAGAGCTTATGGGAATGAAAGACACAATAGAAGAGATGAAGAATGCAATGGAGGCATAAAACAGATTTGAAGAGGAAGAAAAAATGATTCATGAACTAGAGGGCATATCATCTGAAATCCTACACACAAAATAACAGATAGGGAAAAGAATGGAGCAATATGAGCAGAGGCTCACAGAATTGAATGACAACATGAAACACATGAATATACAAATCATTGGCATCCCAGAAGGAGAAAAGAAGGGAAAAGGAGAAGAAACAACAATGGAGGAAATAGTCACTGAAAATCTCCCATCTCTTATGAAAGACATAACATTACAGATCCAAGAAGCACAGTGTACCCCAAACAGAATAGATCTGAATAGAGTGACTCCAAGTGTGAGTACTCCAAGTGTGACTACATTTGAAAGAGGAAGACTAGAGGCACGTATGACACCACAAAGAAAGATAGAAAATAAAGACTGGGACTGTTTGACTTAGTGAAATGTAGAGTGGTCAATTATAATGACTAAATGTACTAATGTAAGAATGCTTTTACAAATTCATTTTACAAATTCATTTTACAAATGATTGTCAACATTGGAAGTTGTTGAAAATTGGATGGTATATGGGAAAAATACAATTAATGCAAAGTAGAGTCTATAGTTAACAGTAACATTATACTATGCTTCCATTAATTGTAACAAATGTGATATACCAAAGCTAAATGCCTATAAGTGGGGGATATAGGGAGTGGTACGGGATGCTTGATGTTGTTGTTGTCTGACTTTTCATTGTATTTTTTCTTCAATCTTTCTTTTTATTATTTTTCATTTTTTTTCTCCTTTTCCTCTTTCTTTGTGGAAGAAATGGAAATGTCCTCATATAGATTGTGGTGATGAATGCATAACTATATGATTATACTGGGAATTACTGGTTTCTTACTTAGGATGGATTTTAAGATGTGTGAAAAAAACTTTAAAAAATAAATGGAGGGATACAAGTGCTGGAGAAAATGTGGAGAGAGGGATGTACTTATTCACTGTTGGTGGGGAAGTAGATGGCGCAGCCCATCTGGAAGGCAGTGCAGTGGTACCACAAGAAGCTAAGTACGGGGCTGCCATATGGCACTGCAACCCTGTTATTGGGTGTACACTTAGAGAAACTGAGAGCAAGGACATGAGTAGACATTTGCACACTGGTGTTGGTGGCAGCAGTATTCACAATATTCAAAGAATGGAGGTGGCCGAAGGGTACATCAGCTGATAAATGGAATGGTGGGCTGTGGTGTATACATACAATGGAATATTGAGCAGCAGCAATAAGGTATAAAGTTGTGAGGTATACAAATAGGTGAATGGACCTTCAGGACAGTATGTTGAGTGAAATAAGCCAGAAACAAAAAGACAAACTTTATAACACCTTACTAATATGGACTAACTATAAAGTGCAAACTCTGATAATTGAATCTGGGAGCATAGGTTATCACAGAAAGCCTTATGGCAAAGGTTACTAGATTGCAAGCTCTTACAGCAGTCACATCTATTCATGCGTTGTAACAGTTATTTCTAAATTCTGAGATGCTGAGATGTTTGTGTGTGACCTGGTCAGTCCCTGGACTTTATGGTGTCTTTGTGGTTCCTGGCACTCAGAGCCAGAGATTGGCAGCTGTGAGTGTTGTCAATGTCCCATGTAGCAACTGTTAAAGATACTGAAAAGGAGATCAGATTTCTACTGGAGATATGAATGAAATGGGCTTTGTTGAAAGTTGGGTAGATCAGACTGAAGGATAGACAATGATATTGACTATGTTTTAAAACTTCAGCTTCTCAGATCTAGTTAGGACTAATGTAAATCATATCAAAGAGTAAAGGATGATATTGACTGTGTTTTAAATCTCAACTTCTGTGTGAGACCAAGGAAAGAGATGTATATTTGGTGCAGGATCTATATTTCCTGTAGCACACTAAATAATTTAAATTGTACATTCAGTTCATTCAAACACCAAAATTACATGGAACTTTGAATAAGAAGTGAAATTTGGTAGGTTTGTACAGGTTAGTATGTAATCCAGATATATCACAAAGTAATTTGGGCAGAGAATGAAGATACATTTGCAGGGCACCCTAGGGAACTGGGGAAGAATGTGGAAATAATCTACTAGATGATGACAAGAAAGAATATGTTTTGCAGTCAAGAGTTCTACTGAGGAAACCCTTGAAAGTAGAAATGTCAGAGTGCATATCATACCTTAAATGTTGGCACTTTTAGTTACCAGAAATTGTAGTGTTAAGAGACCTGAAGTCCCAATATAGATTGTTGATGAGTTACCTCCAACATCAAGAATCCTACTATTTCTGTTTCCATTGCCTTCAAAATTGACAACAGAAAAATATTATTGATATATTAAAAAACTAATGGAAATATATATTTCTTCTAAGTTATACAACACAAAGATGTTATGCTATCAATTTTTTTGCCTGAGAATAATAACAATTCACTGAGGTGTCTCTATTTCATACTGAAATATTTTTATTGTCTTTCATTTATAAAAATGGGGAAATTAACTAATGAGGTAGGTTAAATTCCACCACTTATCCACTGCCCAACTTTTTGCTGAATTATTGTTCTAGTTTGCACATGCTATCAGAATGCAAAACACAAGAGATGGCTTGGCTTTTATAAAAGGGGGTTTATTTGGTTACACAGTTACAGTCTTAAGGCCATAAAGTGTGCATGGTAACACTGTCAGCAATTGGATACTTTCAATGGAGGATGGCCAATGATGTCCAGAAAACCTCTGTTAGCTGGGAAGGCACGTGGCTGGCATCTGCTCCAAAGTTCTGGTTTCAGAATGGCTTTCTCCCAGGATGTTCCTCTCTAGGCTGCAGTTCCTCAAAAATGTCACTCTTAGTTGCACTTGGGATATTTGTCCTCTCTCATCTTCTCTGGAGCAAGTGTCTGCTTTCAACAGTAGTCTTCAAACTGTCAGTCATCTGCAGCTCCTGTGCTTTCTTCAAGTGTCCCTCTTGGCTGTAGCTCCTCTTCAAAATGTAACTCACAGCTGCACTGAGTTCTGTTTGTCAGCTCATTTATATGGCTCCCATTAGTGACTCAACTTAGACCCACCCTGAATGGGTGGGGCAAAACATTCATGAAAATTATCCAATCAGAGTCATCATCCACAGTTTGGTGGGGTGCATCTCCATGGAAACACTCAAAGAATTACAATCTAATCAACACTGATAATGTCTGCCCACACAAGATTACATCAAAGATAATGGCATTTGGGGGACATAATACATTCAAACTGGCACAATTACTTAATCCCTTGGAGCCTAATTTTCATCATATATAGAGATAATACCCAGCTCATGGCACTATTGTGAGCTCTTAGTTAATAGAACAAATATTGTCTAATACATTGCCTGCTACAGAGCGGACTCTTGATTAATAGATGCTATAATGAGTTTATTGTTTTTTCTAATTATTGTTTGATGATTATTAATATTTTGGTTAATGTTATATGAAGTTATTTGGTAGGCAAATCTTTCAAAATTGAGGTTAATGAAAACAAAAAGAGGGATCTATAGGTAAAGAAGGTGGTAAAGAGGGTTAGGCAAAACTACTGAATGGGATGGGGGGGAGAGGGGGGTGTCATAGTAATTGGAGGCACTAAAGGGAAATAACTCTAGGATGTCCATGCCAAGGTTACTTAACCAGATATTCTTGAGGATTCTAAGCCTAGTTAAATCTGGAGGAATGATGACACTGATACCTTTTATTGATCCTGTATTGCAGACTAGTCCTTTGTTCTCAGGAGAGCTTAGAACTCTTTCAGGAAAGGTGCCTCCAGCTAAAGATTCTCTTAAATGTATCCTGGGGGTCCACTGAGGATGGAGAAAATCAATTAACAGAAGACAGCCTTTCCCATTAATTATTCTCTGGGGTGTTGCATGAAGGAAAGTAGTGGGAAATTTTCTCAGGTTGTCCCATTTCTCTGTCCTTTCATGTGCCCCTCAAGACTCAGTTAAGAGTTATTTATATAATGCTTGTCCTATGCATACACTGGCCTGAGCATTTTATACATATTCTACTAAATCCTCCATGGCAGTTACTATTATTAGGCTCATTCTGCAGATATGCAAACTGAGACATAGAGGGTTTAAGTAACTTGTCCAAGGTCACTTACTAGTCAGGGTTCAAAGTCAAGTTCTGACTCTTTACCAATACATGCTCCTGTCTCTAAGACCTAACCTCATGAAGTTCCAAGACTTCTTTTCTGGCTTCAAAAGTACACAGGACCCTTATGGTTATTAGGGATAACAGCCTCAGTTTGGCATTTGGGGGTAAAGTTGAATTCATAACCACAAAGAACTTGGGAGATAGTGTTCAGTCATATTGTTAGTGTTCAGAAAAAGCTAGCATGATTATTTCTCCTCAGATTTTCCTAGCATATATTTATACAGATTTGATGTCATATGATCTGAACTAATATCTTTTCACATATAATATACTATGAGGATTTCTCAACTTGATTAGAAATGTTTCATACTCATTTTAGGAGCTACATAATATGCTATTTTATGATCATACCACAGTTTGTTTCAAGGTGACATTCCTAATAGATACATATTTTGTATTCAAATATTGAATATTAAATATTTTAAATGAATCCCATATGTCTCTGATCTCACTGGCCCCATATTGAATGACTCTATAAATCCAATATTCATAGAGTTCATATATATATATATTTTCCTCTCTACTCTTCTTGTGTGTCCTACTGTTCATTCCTGGTTGTTGCTGCCATCATATTCAGACATCAAGTCCATTATTGCATTTTTGACTTATCTTATCTCAGCATTTTCTAATCTTGTACATTTTTACTGCCTTAATTCTAAACAGGGGATACTGAGAACAGGATGAGTTATAATTATCAAAAATTTACTGAAAACTAGGCCAAGAATAAAAATAGTTTTCTTCTTGAGGAGTAGCCAAAACCTGGAGATGAGGTATGAGTGGTCTCACTCCTGAAGGCCATGCCAACACCCAAGGTCTGAAAACAGCCATTTTGTCCTTGGTCTTGGGCTGCAACCATGTAGCACAGGCCAGCATTCCTCTCTTCTATGGGATTCTCTGGAGTAAATCTCTCTTGCCAAGTGTTAATTACCAAATGTGTTAGGCCCAGATAAAAGAAACCATTTCACCATTACTGCTTAACTTCTGAAACTAACAACTGAGTTTTAATTTCTGCTTTAGGATTTGGGTTCAGGAGTAGAGTGAGGCACGTGAGCAAACCAGGGTGTAAAATTAAAGAGACAGTCACCTCCAGGCCATACAAGTGTAGGATGCCTGCTCCTGTCCTTCCTTGGATTGATCACTGACAATGGGAGGGAGCTAGCTACTCCCCAGCTGACCCTCCAAATTCACTCTCCATCCTCCTCTACCCTACTCTGAACCCTGGGAGACCAAAATAGCCACAGCTCAATGAGCAACCTGACTCCTTCATTCCAGGCAAGAGGCTCTGATAGAACATAGGATGGGAGGAACCTGAAGGCAGAGTGCTCATTTCTGTGGCTCCATCTTGCTTTGTCCACATGGGGTGACTGAGGAAGTTCACACTCCCCATTGGCTTTATCTGCAGTGTTCAGGAACCCATTCTTCCTCTTGACCATTCAGACTTAGATGTAATAAATGCTCTTGACTGTCACTATATCCACTCCTGCCCTAGCCATTTACACAGTGCTTTATTTAAGTTCTCCTCATTCTCACCATTTGAATTTGCTGTTTGATTATTTCCATAGCCTTGCATGATTCAAGGGGCATTTATTCCCTTGAGGGAATACCCCACTTCCTCTCCAGAAGGGTAGTTCTTACCCAGGCTAAATGTGATAATCACAATTCCCTATTATGTCTTGAAAAAATGAAGAAGATACCATATGTTCTATTTTGCTAATGCTGCCAGAATTCAAAACACCAGAAATGGATTGGTTTCTATAAAAGGGAGTTTATTTGGTTACATAATTACAGTCTTAAGGCCATAAAGTGTCCATCAACAAAGTGTACCTTCACTGCAGAAAGGCTGTTGGCATCCGGAAAACCTCTGTTAGCTGGGAAGGCACATGGCTGGCATCTGCTTGCTCCCAGGTTGCATTTCAAAATGACATTCTCCAAAATGTCTGCATAAGCTTCTAATAACCATCTTTAAAATGTCTCTCATCTCCTCTTCTGAACTCCTGTGCATTCCACAGAGTGTCCCTCTTGGCTGTAGCAAGCTCAGTCCTGTCTGAGCTTATATAGTGCTCCAGTAAACTAATCAAGGCCCACACTGAATGGGCAGGGCCACACCTCCATGGAAATTACCCAATGAAAGATCTCATCCACAGGTGAGTGATCACATCTCCATGGAAACATCCAATTAAAAGTCTCCAACCCAGTCAACACCAATAGTTTCCTGCCCACACAAGACTGCATCAAAGATAATGGCATTTTGGGGGACATAATAACCCAAACCAACACACCATAGTAGATAAAATTAAGTTCAGCTATAACTGATAAAAAATCACAAATAAAAAAGGAAGAAATTATGTTTTTCACATGTAAACCTAGGCAGTGGAGGACTGATAAGGCAGTACCATGTTCATTAGTGACCCAATCTCCTTCTAACTTTTTTATGCCATTCTTAAAATTTCATTCCTGGGTTCTAATTTTTATCCCCCCAGCCCAATGAGTGAAAAAAACTCCTTCTCCTCTCAGCATCTCAGCTGAAGCCTGTGAGTAAAAAAATTCTCCAGGAAGAAGAAAAATACTACTAACAAGCAGACTCCCTTCTTTCTGGAGTCATGGACCCAATTCCTGATTGAATTTAAAGTTATCCAATGCATTCAAACAGGTTTTCAAAGCTTTTCATCTGATAGATTTTCTATTTGTCTGAAGGATTGCTCACTATATTGCAGATTATCCACCATAGTTTAAATATATACAATTTTAAATGTGAAAGATTTTTATCATCTTATGGTGAGTACTTACTTCATGTCACCCTGAATCCCAGATTTGTTGCTCAATGTGACAACTCAATGACACTAAGTGATCACCCTTTTGATGAGAAAGTGGTGTCATTTGGGGTATATGTTAGCAATTTTGAAAATGCATGTGCAGCAATTATATTTTACTGTAAAACAAATCATGTGAATTTAGTGGCTTAAAAGAATGATTTATTTAGCTCACTATTCTTTTGGCCATTTGACTAGGATCAGCTGGACTATTCTTCTGGTCTCAGCCAGAGTCACTCATGGTTCTGTTGTAGGTCAGTGACACAGCTCTGTTTCTTGGGATCTCTGCCTGTGGGCTGGGCTAATGGGGGGTGGTGACTGGCTCACATGTTTCTCAGGACTCCTTAGGCAATCTTGGGCTTTTTCATGTGATGATTCATGGTTCCATGAGCAGGAAGAAAGCCAGCCCCAATGCACAAGTAATTTTCAAGCCTCTGCTTGTGTCACATCTGCTAACATCCATTTGGCCAAAACAAGTCACATGGCTAATATCAGAGTCAGTGTGGACAGGAAATGTCCACGGATGTGGATGTAGAGAGGCAGAAATAAATCAGGTCTTTATTGGAGTGATCTTCACTGTGATTGGGAAAAACTTGTGTGTAAATAAAGCAATTAACTTTATTGGAAAATGTTGACTCCTGTGCTGGTTTGGAGCTGTTATGTAGCTCAGAAAAGCAATGTTCTTTTAATCCACTCTTGTAGGAGCAGATCTATTGTGGGTAGGACCTTTTGATTATATTGTTTCCATGGATATGTAACCCCACCCATTCAAGATGGATCTTGTCCTTTACTGGAGTCCTTGAAGAGAGGTCACAGAGAAAGAGAGGTCAGAGAACCTGTGAGAGATATTTTGGAGAGAAGGTAAGATATGTAATCCAGAGTTTGCCCTGGGAGAAGCTAAGAGGGAAGCTAAGACAGAAGCCCAGAGACATTTTGGAGACATCCATGGTAACAAGGGGCTAAATCTTGGAGAGGACTAGCAGACTGGCCATATGCCTTCCCATGTGACAGAGGAAACCCAGATGTCATTGGCCTTTCTTCAGAGAAGTTATTGTACTGTTCATGCCTTAACTGGGACATTATCATGGCCATAGAATTGTAAATTTATGAACTAAAAAACTCCTATTATAAAAGCCAATCTATTTCTGCTATATTGCATTCTGGCAGCTTTAGAAAACCAAAATAGATTTTGATTCCAGAGAAGTGGGGTGCTGCTGAGTTTTCAAGTATAAAACATTCTATTTTGGCTTTTTGAATGGATAAGGGAAAGATTCTGGAAGAATTGTGCAGAGCCTGATAGAAAAGGCCTAGACTGCTTTGAAGAGACTATTAGTATAAATATGGGCTCTAGAGATACTTCCAATGACATCTTAGACAGAAATGATGAATGCATTGTTGCAAATGTAAGAAAGGTGATCCTTGCTTTAAAGTGACAGAGAATTTGGCAAAATTGAGTCCTGGTGTCAGATGGAAGACAGACTTTGATAGCAATGAGCTGCGATACTCAGCTGAAGAGATTTCCAAATTAAATGTGGAAAATGCAGCCTGGCTTCTCCCTGCTGCTTATAGTGAAAGGTGGTAGGAAAGAGATAAGCTGAGAACTGAACTCATGGGTACAAAGAAATCAGAAACTGATGATCTGGAAAATTCTGTGCTTCCAAAAGTGAGACCCCAGAGGCTAGAGCCCCATGTGAGGATTTAACCAAACATGGGACCACTTAGCCATGTCAGGATGAGCCAGGCTTGGAGTTGGAGTTATCCAGGAAGGATCTGTGGAAGTCCCATTGTCTGACTGTTTTGACCCCTGTATGCTGCATGTCAAGCTGACAAATCTTTGTGAGATCTGTATGAACAGAACCACTGCCACTCTGAGCTAAAAGAGACAGACAAGGAACAGATTGAAGGGAAAATTACTTCAAAGGCAGAACCATGGAAGCCAAGAACTGGAGCTAAGACACCTTGGGCCAGGAGAGAGGACCTGTCCATGCGTGTGGAGAAGGTAAGTTTTCCCAAAGTTCAAAGAGGATGAGAAGATTCCCTGGAGATTTTTCAGAGCCTTGCCACCACCCCACTGTTTAGAGTGGGGAAAACCTGTATCCTGGGGATGGCAGAGAATCAGGGTACCACCCTGATGTTTGTGGGGCCAAGAACAAGGTGGCCTCTCCAAAGTTTGGGTATGTGAGCAATCACTCTAGTGTTTGGAGAGAGCAGGGATCCTGCTGAAGCCATTGGAATGGGTGGGACAACCACTCTCTCAAGCTCTGAGGATATAACATCATTCAATAAATGACTCTCACACTTTGAAATCTAATGGTGTTTGCCCTGCATGTTTCCAGAATTGTTTGGGTACAGTGACCCCTGTTTTCCTTCCAATTTCTCCCTAAGGCAATGAAAACATTTGTCCTATGATGATCCCTCCTTTGTATATTCGAAGTAGGTAACTTGTTCTAATATTTATAGGCAGAGAGGAATTTTATCTTTGGACAAACCATGCCCAAAAGTGATTTTGCTAAAACTTTGTACTTAATATTGTTACTGAAATGATTTAAGGCTTTGGTGACATTGTGATGGAATGAATCCATTTTGCATGTGTGCAGAATGTGTCTTTTTTGGGTCTGGAGGGTGGAATATGCTTGTTTGGAGCTGTTCTGTATCCCAGAAAAGCCATGCTCTTTTAATCCACTCTTGTAGGGGCAGACCTATTGTGGGTAGGACTTTTTGATTAGATTGTTTCCATGGATATGTAACCCCACCCATTCAACATGGATCTTGTTCTTTACTGGAGTCCTTGAAGAGAGGTCACAGAGAAAGAGAGCTCAGAGAAGCTGTGAGAGATATTTTTGAGAGAAGCTAATATATGTAACCTAGAGTTTGCCCCCAAGAAAAACTAAGAAGTTAAGACAGAAGCCCAGAGACTTATGTCTTTTGAAGAAATCCATGAAAACAAGAAGCTAACCCCAGGAGAGGACCAGCAGGCTCTGGCCACCATGTGACTTCCCATGTGACAGAGGAACCCCAGATGCTTTAGGCCTTTCTTCATAGAAGGTATCATCCTGTTGATGCCTTAATTGTGATCTTTTCATGGCCTTAGAACTGTAAATGTTTGAAGTAATAAGCCCCCATTGTAAAAGCCAATCCATTTTTCCATTTCTGGTGATTGGCATCCCAGCAGCTTTAGCAAACCAAAATACCTCCCTACTGCTCTTTTATTCTGCCCTTTCTTTCTTTTGAAAGGCACTTGCCCAAAGGCTTTCAGGGATTTAGGTTCTCTGATCCTCAACTAAATACAAGAGAAATATCTGAGTTGTTATAATAAAAGTCAAGGCCAAATTTTATAGTATGACGCAATCAACTCTTATTAATTTCCTTGGCTCCCCATACTACATTCAGCCAACTTCACTTTGCTACTTATTCCACCTACTTGGAATGCTCTTCTCCTTTCTAAAGTTAATCTGCCAAACCAGTTTAAATTCTTCCTATTGGAAGAACTGGTCATTGAGCCCTTGCTAATTATCCTGACCTCTCATTCTTCTCAACTCCTTTAGCTTCTAGATCTGTTTCAAACTCCCTACACTGAACTACCTTTAAATGTAGAATACATTGTTTGTATATATGTGTATATATATGTATATATGTACATATGTATATGTTTATATGTATATATGTATAAATGTATGTATGTATATAGCCTGGCTCCTAAATAGATATGAGGATAAGAAAACTTTCTCACTTTTCTTTTAATCTTTGCCACATGCTCTGATGCATTTATTTGGTAAAACCTGAATGCTGGTGAGGTTACTGAACCCCAATATTTATTATATGGCCATATCTATGTTTAATTACTGTGATCAAACTAAAGCATTCATTTAATCACATAGGCTGTCTTTAGTTGTTATATGTTCTAGGAGTGGAATCTGAACATATCACTAGTCTAAATGTCCTTCATGAACAACTGAATGCAATTATGTTTTAATTTTCCTCAGTTTTTCTTCTAAAATAATACTTTATGAGAATTCCCACCAATACTTCTAGATGGTAGTTCTCAGCAAAAGACCATGAAGGCAGTTCTTGGGAAGCAGCTCCCTGGGACAACACTCATCTACAGCAGCTCCTGGAACATTTGCTTATCACTTCTACCACCAACTTCTATTCACAACCTCCCTCAGCTCATCTGAATCCTTCAGACATAGACCTGTGTAATATTATGGAAATATCCACCACTCACATCAGGCTGAAGTCTCCCTCCTATCATGTCCTAAGGAGTCTCTAGAAATAGACTTTTCATAAATTCTAACACTTTTCTAAACATCAGTGCTATAAAATATATACCTAGGCCTGGATGGAGACTACATATCCTTATTCATGTTACCCTGTGTCCTTGGCCTGGGGAAAACCTCATATTTTCTTCCATAGAGTCCACAATCATTCTTTTCTCATTCCTGGCCATGAGTCAATGAATTAAAATTTCACAAATGTCTCATACCTCTTCATTTAATATTCTTATTTAAACAGAATAATCCATGTGACTCATCAAAATTGAGGAAAAAGAAAACCTTAACAATCCACTGATTCACAAAGACAGTAAGTAAATATGGTGACCCTGTTTTATATCAGCTTGATCAAGTTCTGGAAATCTGGCAAATCAATAGCCATTTTCTTAAGATACCATCTTCCCCTTTTTAAACATAAAGCTGGAATCACAAGTTTTATTTCACCATAAGATTTCAGATCTGGGCCTGTGCCATTTTGGAAATATTATATCCCCTACAAAGCCATGATCTTTTAATACAATCTTGGAGGTATTTGGATTAGGTTGCTTCCATGGAGATGTGACACACCCAACACTGTGGGTGATAACTTTGAATAGATTATTTCCATGGAGGTGTGACCCCACCCATTCAGCCTGAGTCTTGATTAGTTTACTGGAGCCCTATAAGAGCTCAGAGAGAAGGAGCTCAGTGCTGCAGCTGAGAGAGACTTTTTAGAGAGGGCCATTAAAGTAGACTTTTGCTACCCAGAGTTTGCCTGGGAGAAACTGAGAATACACCCAGATGCTTGGAGAGAAATGCAGTGGGAGAGACTCATATGGAAACCAAAACTCCAGAGCAGATGCCACCCATATTTTTTCTCAGCTGACAGAGTTTTTCTGGATACCATTCTCATTCTTCAGTGAAGGTACCCTATTGTTCATGCCTTAGTTGGCACTTTTATGGCCTTAGGACTGTAACTTTGTAACCAAATAAACCTCTTTTATAAAAACCAAACAATTTCTGGTATTTTGCATAATGGCAGCATTAACAAACTGGAACAGGGTCAGAGTTGAGAATCCCATCTATCCCACTATCTTTCTTTCTACTGAGTTTCTTGGAAAATAGCATTAAAATAAGTAATTTTATTCAATTCATTGTATCAGCCCATATATCCACAAATCTCTAGGACACAGAATATGGAACACAGCTAATAAGCATATGTATCAGCCCATATATGCACAAATCTCTAGGACACAGAAAATGGAACACAGCTAATAAGCAAAACTTATACCATTTTTCCCTACGAGTTCTTAGTCCCTGCATTGAATATTCAGTAAATCTATTCAGTGGTCTATTGCAATGAATTCTTACATATAAATAATCAGGTAGTATGATACAATCAGTTATGTTAACTAAGCTTAAATTTTCTGGTTGTAGTAGAGAGAGAAATAGTGGTTAGAGGGCCCAAATTTCAGATATTACTGTAGCATGTGACATGGACTTTGAATAACAACTCCCATCATAATTCACACTGAACTCTGGATTATAGGATTAAATATCTGATTAAGAAGCCAATGATACTGAAGGATTACACCCCACTTTCCATCCTACTTCATGATTTAAATCACATTTCCCCTTGTTGGGCCATGGCTTATAGAATTTCTGAAATGACCAAGAACATATTAGATGATTAGCACTGAGAGAAGTCTTAGACAAACCTTAACTACCGAATATTAGTCTTTCCAGGGAGCACAACTGGCCCATTGCATCATTTATTCTGTCCAATGATACATCCCCTCTCTCTGTTCATTCTCATCTGGTCACAAGCACAGAACAATCAATTGACATTCACATATATGGGTTATGCTGCATCAGAATACTTAGGTGAGAAGGTTTCTGGACTCCTGGGGGACTCTGGAATAATCACACTTAGGTATAGAGGACTTAGATTGAAAAGGCCCTGATCTCAGAAGCAAAATAATTTCATACCTTGTGTTTCAAAAATAATTAGGGTTAGATTGATAAATGGCCACAGAAGAACAAGGGTAAACAAAATGGACCTCCAAGACATGAACTTAAGATGTTTCTATGGAATAACTTCAGTTTTTGGTCCATAATGGCCTAATATCTGATGCAAAATATGTCTTTGTACATACACAGTATAAATCTTATTAATACCCATCTGTGTGCATATTATTGTGAGTAAGGTGATTGATGATGACTTGCCAAATCTATCACATATCTTACAATCTATGACCTTAGCAGGGCCCTCTCTTCTTCTGCAACCTCATCAAGGCATCTTTAATCTCTCTGTTCCTCAAGCTATAAATCACTGGATTCAACATGGGAATGACCACAGTGTAAAACACCGATGCAAATCTATCAAAGCTGGAGGAAACACCAGAGCTGGAACTCAAATAGACAGACATACCTGATGTATAGTAGAGTGAAACTGTGGTCACATGAGAAGCACAGGTATTGAAAGCCTTGGACCTGCCTTTAGCTGAAGTGATCTTCATAATGGAAATGATAATATAACCATAGGATAGTATGATAATTATGACACTTGCTATCCCATAGGTCATTATTAATATAGCAAGCATGATCTGTATGAAAAATTTGTCAGTGCAGGACAAGTTTAGCAACTGAGGCATGTCACAGAAGAAGTGGTTGATGACATTAGGCCCACAGAAGTAGAGCTTAAGCAAGGCACACAATTGGGGTAAAGAACCAGAGAGTCCCAGCCATATAGGCTCCCAGTGCCATCTGACCACAGAGCCTGGGAGACATGATGGATGAATAGAGCAGTGGCTTACAAATGGCAGCATATCGTTCATAAGCCAGGGCTGTCAGGAGACAACATTCTCTCAGTCCCATAGTTGAAAAGATGAAGTACTGGACAATGCAGCCCACAAAGGATATCATTTGCTGCTTCTGGAAGAAGTTGGAGAGCATCTTTGGGGCTGTGGAAGTAATATAGCAGATATCTATGAAGGACAGGTTAGTGAGGAAGAAGTACATGGGCATGTGGAGGTGGGAATCCATCCTTATTATGGTGATGATGCACAGGTTCCAGATCACAGTCATAATGTAGATCAGCAGGAATATAACAAAGAGCACTGGTAAGATCCTGGGAAAATCTGAGAATCCCAACATGATGAAGTGGGTGATCCCTGTAATATTCCCTCCTCCACTCATTGCCTCAGTGCTTCTAAAATCAGAAAGAAGGCAAGGGAATAATTGCTGACCCAGGAGAAATGATGTCATTATCATTTCATATACGCTAGTCTTTTCCTCCAATTTTCTCTATAAAGTAAATACTTTGATATCCTTCTGATGTAAGGAATCCATCTTTTTAGTGCAAAGTCTTCAAGAAGTAGCTATTCAGTATATCAATGTCCAAATTAATTTATGTGGTCTCATAAGAACAGTGATATTTAAAAATTTTAGTGACAGCTCTAAAAACTGTATCTTAAATATGCTATGATTATTAAGCATAAGATAGAGATCAATGATAATATTAATAGTTTTTAAAGAACTCTGGTAACTCATTGTATAACTGTTATTTTATAATAATACAAATATAAGTGGCATCTTCCTACAATTATTTTGGAATAGACTTTCTGTTCTATATTGGCAATGAGATTTTTAAAATATCTTCTTTTACTTTCAAGAATTGTTGCACCTTTTCATGACTTTACAATATATGCTTCATATTACATAAGTAGGTGTAATATTTAATATACGTACTAAGCATTTATTTAGTACAATGCCTTCAAACTGGCTTGAAAAATAACATCAGAATATCAATTTTGATTAATTCACTAGGGTAAACCTTGTATATTCAATAAATTTATGTAGTCCATCCTCTCTGAAATCTTTCATTTTAAGCATTCTAAAGCTGGACAAGTTCAGTCCACTGTTGGCCTCAACTATCATCTCACTATTAAGATATTTTTGTCTATTGGAAAAGAACTTAGTACTCTGGGTAAGGGTTTGGGCTTTGGAGTTTCAGTTTGTATATGCTTTGTTTTTATGCATACATCCCAGTGACTTACACTAAATCCACATTTACCCATAATAACATATGAGCTCATGAACATCAATGTTATGGGAGAGTTATAAGAGGATATGATGCTAGTGCTCAACACACTTCAGCACATCAATTGTTGTTGGCAATCATTATCATAGGTTGCTTTGAGATGCCCACATCACTGATGATTCTAAATGCAGATAAGAATTTTAATCATGCTTGAGTTTTTTGAAAATTATTGAGACACCATCATTCCTATAGACATTTTGGAATTTCTTCCACGCAAGTGTGGATTCAAAACCACTGATCTTGTAAGACAAATCACTTAGAGCTATGAAGATGCATACCAAATGAAGCATTTGCTATTCAGTTATGCTTGAGTACAGGTAATGAAAGATACTGAAGATCAAATTAAAAATAGATGAGAGATATTCAACAGCAGATTTGAAGAGACAGAAGAAGTAATAAGTGAACCAGATGATAGAGCAATTGAATGCAAATGCACAAAAGTAAAAATGGTGAAAGAGATGGAAATTTTGAATTGGATCTCAGGGAAATGATGGACAACATAAAGCACACAAATATAAGAATCACTGTTGTCCCAGAAGAAGAGATTAAAGGGCTGAAAAGAGTATCTGAGGAGATCATTGAGGAAAACTTCCCACACTTATAAAATATATAAATATGCAAATAAAAGAAGCCCAATGAACTCCAAATAGAATAAATCCATATCTAACCCCTCCAACACATACTAATCACATAGTATGTTATTAGTATGTGCTGCAAATCAAAGAAGATATGCAAATCAAAGAAGCCAGATGGACTCCAAAGAGAATAAATCCATATCTAACCCCTCCAACACATACTAATCACATACTAATTAGACATGCACACATACTAATCACATACTAATTAGACTGCTGAAGAGTAGGAGAAAGTCCTTAAAGCAGGAAGAGAAAAGTAATTCACCACATACAAAGGAAACCAGATAAGACTAAGTACTGACTACTCAACTGGCACCATGGAAGCTAGAAGCCATTTGTAGGACTTGTTTAGGATTCTGACAGCAAACAATTGCCAACCAAGAAATCTTTATCCAGCAAGCTGTTCTTCAAAAGTGAGGAAGCATTTAAAACTTTCACAAACAAATGCTGAGATAATGTGTTAACAAGAGGCCTGCCTGCAAGAAATAATAAAGGGGGTCCTGTTGGCTGAAAAAAAAGACAGGAGACAGAGGTCTGGAGAAAGGCTCAGAATTGAAGAGTATAATTAAGGTAACTTAAAGAAAGAGAGGGAAAAACATATCTGGCAAATAAAAATCAAAGGATAAGATGAGTGGTTCAAGTACTGCCTTTACAGTAATAGCTTTGGATGTGAATGGATTAAACACCCCCATGAAATGACACAGACTGGAAGAATGGATTAAAGAGTATGATCCATCTTGGACCCAAGTTTACAAATAGATTGAAAATGAAAGGATGAAAAAAAAATATTTCATGGAAGCTGTGATGAAAAGAAAGCAGGGGTAGCCAAACTAATACCAGACAAAATAGATGCTAAGTGCAAAGATGTAGTAAGTGACAAGGAAGGACACTACATATTAATAAAAGGCACAATTCATCAAGAAGAAATAACAATATTAAATGTTTATACACCAAATTAAAAAGCTCCAAATACATGAGGCAAACACTGGCAAAATTGAAGGGAGCAATAGATGTTTCTATAATAATCATGGCAGACTTCAGTACACCATTCTCCTTTATAGATAGAACAACCAGACAGAGAATCAATAAGGAAATAGAGAATCTATACTATGTGACAAATGAATTAGACTTCACAGACTTATATATAGATCACTGCCTCTTAAAACTGCAGGATATTCATTCTTCTCTAGCGCTCATCGAACATTCTCCAAGATAAATTATATGCTAGGGCACAAAACAGGTCTAAATAAATTTAAAAAGATTGAAAGTATTCAAACCACTTTCTCTGACCATAATGGAATGAAACTGGGTATCACTAGCCACCACAGAACCAGAATGTTAACAAATATGTGGAGGTAAAACAACACACTCTTAAACAATTAGTGGATCAAAGAAGAAATTGCAGGATAAATTGGTAATTATCTGGGGACAAATGAAAATGAGAATACAGCATATCAAAATCTTTGGGATACAGTGAAGGCAGTGCTGAAAGGGAAATTTATATCACTAACTGCATACATTAAAAAGGAAGAAAGAGCTGAAACCAAAGCCCTAACAGAACAACTGAGAAGTTAATGAAAGAACAGCAAACAGCCCTAGTGGAAGTAGAAGAAAAGAAACAACAAAGATTAAAGCACAAATAAATGAATTGAGAATATATTTAAAAAAAGTGTATCAATAAAACCAAAGTTGGTTCTTTGAGAAGATCAACAAGCATCCATGAGCTCTTCATAAAGATTGACTCTATTCTTAGCTGTAAGAATATTAATGAATTATTTATTTGTATCTTGTATTGTTGTACCTATCACTCAGCAGAGTTGAAAATTCTTGAAGCCACATTTTAATCACCACCAGTAAATACCTTCCAGCTGTTGAAACTATCTGTCAACAGTTCATGGACTGATTGAGATGTTTTACTGTTTAATGATAAGAATTCTGAAAACCAATATGTATAAAACTGAAGAAATATATATATACAGTTTATGCATTAATAAATCATTCTGTCACAATGCTTTGGATATGAAATTAAGAATAAAACATTTCTGTATCATTTCAATTCCAGCTTTAGAAACTTTGAAAATCATTCTGTTTACACTAAGAATATAATACTGCCAATAGAAGTTCTCAGATATGTTAACCAAGACAAGTTAGAGTCCATAAAATATTTTCATAATATAAACTCTCCGAGGCATTATTCCCTGAACACCACCATAACTGGTCAAAAAGGTGAAAATAAGTCAAAATGTTGGCCAATCACTTGCACTAAAATTTTTCATTTTTAAATAAAATTCAATGAGAGGCAACCATAACTAAATGAAGTCTATGTAATCAACCCTACCCAGAAGAGTGAGGAGTTGTGCACTGCTTACCTTATCATGATAAAATTATCCAAAAACTTTCTGTTAAAATTTGGTATACAAGAAGAAAATGGAAAACAAACAAACAAACAAAAACACCTTGAATACACACACTCTTTGCTTAATTCCTTTGCATGCTTCACCACACTATTTAGAGAAGAAAAGATGGCTGTAATAAAAAGTGGATGGAAATTTTTCTGTGTGGATCTAGCTAATCAAAATGCCTGGGGAGCATGATCTAATGAGGATGCTGTCAATTTCCTAGGTTATGCCTGGTACAAAATGCAATTTTTATTCTGACTGAATAAACACAATGTAAGTAAAGGAAGCTACAAAGGGACAGTTAGACCAACACTACCTGTGCTTAGAGTGGGTGTCTCTGATAATCTGTGCTCCCCACTCTATTTCTCCAGGTCCTCAGGGTTTTCAAAGGTGACACTGAAGAGATATTTGTAGAATTTTAGAAGACCTACTGGAATCATACATGAGTACTTTATTACATCATTTCATAAGCTTATGTGAACATTGACTCAGTTTGTCTGTTGCAACACAGAAATTTTGTATCAATGCTATGTACTTAAATGCAAATCAAATTATTATTATCTGAAAAACAAGATCCTCAAGGGCAAAATTAAATTCAAAGAGTCCTTGGAGAAGAAGAACTTAGGAAACGTAGACATGCATTTTTTGCTCTTCAATTCCCTTGAAACCCAGCAAATTATTATATTTGATTTAGCTCAATTTTTATATTTCAGGCATAGTCTCATTTAATTCTAGATGTTCCCATTCCCCATTTTTCAGGTTAAAAAATAGAAGGTAATAAAGTTCAAGATCACATCCTTAAATTGCAGAATTAGATTTTCAACCCCTCACCCAACCCCAGGATATTACCTGAAATTTTATATTTGAGATTGTTCTTTTTGTTGAAGTTTAGAAAGTGAAAAAATTTCTTTGAGAATTTAATTAAAGTTGTTAATAGAACCTGGGAAAGACTCTTAAGAGGAGTGTGTGGAAGTGACGGTTCCACAAACATAGTTGAAAGCAGGCAAAGGACCATAAAACTCACCCCAGAAGGTAATACAGGAAGAATCACTGATACTTAGATAGCATAGATTCCACTGGCCTCATAAGATCCTGCCTTCTGAATATCACCCAGATCCTGCAGGATTCTTTCCAAGTTATAATTGCTTATTTCTTTTCTACAGGAATTTTCAGGTGGCCTTATTGCACCACATTGTCTGTCCTTTTGACCATGAAAATAGCTGTCTGCCATAGCAAAGAGACATTCACACAGTGGGATATCCTCTTAAATGTGTGGATAAGGGCAGAGTTAAAAGGAGAAAAGGAAATTAGAGGGAGCAAACTCCCCAGGTAATTGCTTTCTGGTGTTACAGTTGGCATGGAGTTTTTCTCCCTACAGGTTTCATACCGCACTGAAACTTGTCTCTGCTGGATTCCTTCCTCACTTCCCCATGCTCTTATAGTGATCTCATGATTGTAGGTTTTTTATTTTTATCTTTGAAGTCATTTGAGCTGAAAAGGACCTAGAGATTTTCTGGTTCAATACCATCAATTTTCAGTTGAGGTACCTAAAACCAGAGAAGCTAAGGGATTTGCTCTGGATGACACCACCAGCTAGTAGTAGAGTTGATAATAATAAATTTCATATATATATGAAACTTCATATATATATATATGAAGGAAATGGAAAAACCAAACCAACCAAACAAAAAAAAAGTGCCTTCCCAGCTAACAGAGGTTTTCTGACACCTCTGGCCTCCCTTTGGTGAAAGAATACTCACGTTGATGCCTTAATTTGAACATTTTCATGACCTTCAGACTGTAAATTTGTAACCAAATAAAGCCCCTTTATAAAAGTCAATCCATTTCTTGCATTTTGCATAATGGCAGCATTAGCAAACTGGAACACTGAGGGTTTAAAAAAAAAAACATGCATGAAGTATAGGACTCCAATTATTTACACCTTGCATAGGGTGGAATATTTATTATAATTGATGATAGCACATTTTTATAATTGTACTGTTAATTATAGACCATGGTTTATTTTAGATTTCACTGTTTGTGTAGTGTAGTTCAATGGATTTTTTTTAATTTATTCTGTTACCATATATACAATCTAACATTTCTCTTTTTAATCAATTCTGATATATATTTCAGTGGTTCTAATTTCATTCACAGTGTGGTACTATCATCACAACCATTCATTACCAAAATATGTCCAACATTCCAAATAGGAACCCTGTACATTTTAAGCCTTAACTTCTCATTCCCTATCCCCATCCTGCCCTCTGATTAGCTATATTTAGCTATATAGACAGTTTCCTCATTCTAATTATTTCAAATCAGTGAGATCACACGATATTTGTCCTTTGGTGTTTGGCTTATTTCATTCAATATGATGCCTCCTAGGTTCATCCACATTGATGTATGCATCAGGATTTCATTCCTTTTTTATAGCTGAATAATATTCCAGTGAATGTATATACCAAATTTTATTTATCTATGCTTTGGTTGATCCCAACTTTTGAATAATGCCACTATGGACTATCGAAATTTTGCTCAAGTCACTACTTTCACTTCTTCAGGGTATATATCTAGTATTGGGATTGATAGTTTTATAGTAGTTTTATACATAGATTCTTTAAGAATAGCCAAACTGTTTTCCATAGCAGCTGCACCAGCAATGAATAAGTGTCCCTATTTTCCATATCCTTTCCAACGCTTGCTATTTTCCCTTTTTTGAACAGTAACCATTCTAATGGGTGTGAAAGAGTATTTCTTTGTGGTTTTGATTTGCATTTCCCTGATGGGTAATAGTATTGAGCATTTCTTCCTATGCTTTCTGACCTTTTGTATATCTTCCTTGAGAGACATCTATTCAAATCCATTACCCTTTTTGAAATTTAATCATTTGTCATTTTATTGTTGTTGAAGGATTTCTTTATATATTCTAGATATTGAATCTTTATTAGATATGTGGTTTCCAAATATTTTCTCCCATTGTGTAGGTTGTCAGTTTACTTACATGCTAAAGTTCTCTGAATTACAAACAGTTTTAATTTTTATAAGGTCCCCTTAATTTATCTTGTCTTTTGCTGCTTGTGCTTTGGGTGTAAAGTCTATGAAACCATTGCCTAACTCTGGGTTTTGAATGTGCTTCTTAAGTTTCTTCTAGGAGTTATTTCTGACTTTATGTTTAGGTCTTTGATCCATTTTGAAATGATATTTACGTAAAGTCTGAGGGAATGTTCAGCCTTCTTTTTTTTTGCAAATGGAGACCCAGTTTTTCCAACACTATTTGTTGAAGAGACTATTCTTTGCCAATTAAGTGGTCTTTGCCCAGTGACAAAACTCAGTTGGCTATAAATCTAAGGGTGGATTTCTGAGCTCTCAGTTTGATTCATTTGGTTATGTGAAATAAGAAAAACCCAAATTTGAAAGGAAGAAATACAGCCATCCCTATTTGCAGATGACATGATCCTATATACAGAACATCCTGAAAAATCCACAACAAAACCCCTAGAGTTAATAAATTAATTCAGCAAAGTGGTGAGGTACAACATCAATACCCTAACATCAGTAATGTTTCTATACACAAGCAATTAACAGTCAGAAATAGAAACAAAAAAATTTCCATTTACTATACAAACAAAAAGAATCAAATATTTAGGGATAAATCTAACCATGCATGTAAAGGACTTGTAGACAGAAAACTACAAAACATTCCTCAAAGAAATTAAAGATGACCTGAATAAATGGAAAGATATTCCATGTTCAGGGACTGGAAGACTCAACATTAAGATGTCAGTCCTACCCAAAGTGATATATTATTCCCAATCAAAATTTCAACACCTTCATTTCAAAACTGGAAGACCCAATTATCATATTTACATGAAAGCACAGGGGGTTCAGATAACCAAAATTATCTTGAAAAAGAAGAGTGAGTTTGGACACCTCCCAGTCTTAAAATTTATTACCAAGCCATAGTAATCAAAACAGCATGGTACTGGCATAAGCATAGACATAAAGATCACATAAACTTTTAAATCATTTTGTAAAGTTGTAAATTTTTATATTAGTAATTTGTATAAGGAAGCATGAATCTTATGAATAAATGTTAGAGGAATAGATTTCACACATTATTTTACACCACAATTTTTTAGTTAACTCTCTCATTCTGGCTATTTTGCTGCTATCTTTTGATTTCTAGGCATTTAATTGTCTCTGAACAAATCAGTTTATAATCATAGAGACTATAAATAATAACAGACACTTTTCTTTTAAAAAATATCTCTTTGTAGGTATAATATCTTTTTGAATAGATCAAAACATCAAGAATAATGTTCAATAATAACATTGACAGTAAGAACTTTGATTTTGTTCCCCATTTTCCTAAAGGAAATGCATTAAATATTCCACTGAGGTTGGATAAACTCTGTATGGCTAAGGAAGATTAGTTCAATTACACCCATCTGTGGTCTCAGAACCAACATACATGACCCATCAACTCCAACACCTTCTTTATGTTTTAGTTTTCCACGGTAATGCAGAGTTGCCATTCAACAGGGCTTCAGGCATGCTTCCACTGTGTGACCATGCGACTGTGAAAACTTTGTGGCTCCCAGTTCCTTTGTACAGTGTATAGACAGATTAATAGAAAAATGAGGACAAAAAATAAATGAATATTAAGGAGGGATGGGGGTATGGGATATTTTTGTGTTTTTTTTAGTTTAATTTTTATTCTTATTCTTTTTTCTGTGTGGTAATGAAAATGTTCAAAATCGGTTGTGGTGATGAATGCACAATTATTTAATGGTACTGTGAGCAACTGATTGTACACCATGGATGACTGTAGGTATGTGAATATATCTCAATAAAATTGAATTTTTTTTAAAGGGCTTCAGGCAAAATAGCCACTAATGAGTTGAAAAATGTGTTCATTTTTTTCTCTGATTTCTGTAAGGCCAGGAGAGAGTGGTAGCACATACATTTCCTGGTATCTAGGGGCAGCAAGGACCATGTGGAATTGGCTTAGTTATGGTCAATATTAGCATCATGGGTGTCCATGGGGAAGAGTCACCAGGGATTTATAGTATCAATTTATATTTATTCTTGAGACATTTTCCCATTATGTCTTTGGACAGTGGATCAGGAAATTTACAATGGCTTTAAAAGTTACTATTGTAATGTCCTAGGCACTATTGCAACAATTTTTGTCATTTAAGAATAGGCTTTTGAATTAGGGTTGTGTTAGGTGTTTCTAAATTACTTTTATGTGCTTATTCTTCATTTAAAATTTGATGTTGAAATAAGGTCAAAATATGATAACATAGCCACAACTGCACCCAAGAGACAAATCTTTTCCTAACTGATCATTTCAGCCTGATGTAAAACTGATTTCTCATATTTTTCTTATTACCTTAACAATCACATTTGTAAATGGTGACACAAGAATTGTTCTAGAATTGTTTATTATAATTGTGATATTAGGCATCAGGATAATATTAAAAAGCATTAGGATTTTTTTGGAATGTCAATAGAATGAATTAAATGAGCTGGAAATCTGGCTTTAAAAATTACTTCCAGGATTGATTTGGTTTTATTGAGTTAGCCAGACTGGCATTTCCATTTCTCCTCAATTACTTTCTGTCTGTTTCTCATGTATCTATGCTTTGTCAAAATGTACAATATTCTTGGTTAGGAGAAAGGCAATTTAAAATATACTCTTAGCTTTAATCATTTTGATGTACTGAAATTTTTTATGTAATATTGACATTATCTGTCCATAAATACCCCAAAGCCATTCAGCCTAATATCCTTATTTAGAAAGCTATTTGACAACTTCAGTGCTTATCATCTGGTCTGTTCAATTTTTCTTTATGGTTATTGGGTTAATATTATTAACATGGTTTTAATGAAAATTGTCATCCATTTCTTCCATTTTTGTGCTAAATATTAACTTTCCATTGTAGATGCTTTTAAAATTTAAAATCTCTTTCTTGTTAGTCATTTCTCTTAATCGGATGCGCTTATTTTCTTGAAAACTGCCATTAAATTATCTCTTTTATCTATTGTATTGAATATCTGTCAATTTCAGATATCCATTTTTTTCTTCTTTTGCCCAATATATTTCTAATTATTATTTTTCCTCTTTATTTGTTAATGTTTATACTCATTCTTGCAGTTCCTTTATTTTTCACTTTATATTCTTTTTTTCTCAAAATGAAGTTACTGCAAATTTAGCATTGGCCACATCTTATAACTACTGGTTTAATCTATTCATACATTCCTGGGTTATCAGGAGGTAATTTGGCACCTTGCATATAAGAAGCAATTTTGTGGGGAGGCTATGATATTTGTGACCCTGTGTTCAAATTCTGACTCTTCACTCATTAGCTTTGTGAATTTGGACTAGTTTCTAAGTTCCACTGTCTAAATTTCCTGACCTGGGAAATTGCTGTAACAGAATTTAGCTCAATTTAAGCATTTTCAATTGTTTCAACATGGCATGCCTCAAATAACAATACATAACATTTGTAACATTTATATATAATGCTTGTTATGCGCCAGGGACACTATTACGGGTTCATGAAAAATATCATCTTCTTTTAATCAACCTAACCCAGCAAAGTAGATACAATGTATTCCCACTTTATAGATAAGTCAACTGAGACACCAAAATGTTATATGGCTTGCCCAGCATCTGAGTAACTGGGTGATCCTGGCTCTGAAACTAGCTTGTTTTGGTATGGAGAAATGCAGGGGTTTTTTTTTTTTGTAGTTGTCGTTGCTGTTTTTGTTTTTGTTTTTGTTTTTGTTTTAATTTCAAAGTGTATTGCTTTAACCATTGCTGCATAACAAACTATCCTAAATCTCAGTGATGCAGCAACAGATTATTTATCACACTTGAATTTTTAGGTCAGCTGGAGATGGGTTGGAATTCAGCTGATTGAGGCTGGGTTCAAATGGATGAATCCTCTGAACTTGGTTTAGTTGATTGTTTGTTTCTTTTACTTGTTATTATTTAATTGAGTTTTAGACCTTGTGATCAGATGCAGTGACAAACATGATTCTGTTTCAGAAAATGGTTGAGACTTAATTCTTTTGCCAGGTTATTGATTAATTTTTTAATAGTTCTACAAAAACTAAAACAGAAGATTTTTTTTTAATTTCTGCTATTTAAATTTACCCTTAGCATTTACTGCTTCGTTACTATTTAATTTCTTTTTTTTCCACTTTAAGGTCATAAACTGAGTTAAAAATTTGTGTAATTTTAAACCCTGATACCATAAAATTTTTCATTTATTTTTAACTTTTAGTTTAGCTTGTTTTGTTGCTGTGATTCAATGCAAAGCATTTAATGACTATTAAATCACCATTATGAGTAAGGCCAAAATAGTTGGACAGATTCATCCTTTTCCTTAAATCCTATATGTCACATTGATAATGGGTATTCCTAACGATTATGTATTTGCTTCTCTATGCCATACGTATTTAACACATCATTTTAAATTTATTATTCTTATTCATTGATGTTAAGAATATCCTATCCAATATGATGGAGCTGGATTTTCTTACAATCCAATGAAACAATAGTTTTTCTTGTTGGTTTATGTCATAGTTTACAATTTTTTTTCCTCCTAAGAAGTGCATTTAGCATACACACACATGCACACACCAACATAAATGTAAATGCTTCAAATGCTGTATTTTGTTTTGCTTCTGCATCTTTTCAAATAGCTTTTGCTGTTCTGAAGGCATTCACTGAATTGCTTTGCTTGTTCAATTGCTTAAATGAACTTACTGTTGAAGGTCTCCTGATTACTCTGAAGCTCACACTCACTTGGCACCTCTTGCATCTATAAGTAGAACTGGTCAGCAAGGAATGGTCAAGGCCTCTCCCTATTTACTTCACATTCAAACCTTACAATCACTAATGTCTTCCTTTAATCTAATGTCCTCATTACAGTGACATTACAATTTTCTCATATTTCTCAGATGTGGAATTTCATTAAGCATCATTTCCAGTGGTCACAAACTGTTCTCAATTTGGAACTTTTGCAAGTTA
Organism: Choloepus didactylus; assembly: GCF_015220235.1. Lineage (NCBI taxonomy): Eukaryota > Metazoa > Chordata > Mammalia > Pilosa > Megalonychidae > Choloepus > Choloepus didactylus. Next base: position 17,604,718 of record NC_051312.1, read on the forward strand.
TTGTAGTGGGAATTTATCTGGGAATGAGAAAGACACCTGAGTAAAACCCTCCATCTTTTCTAGAAATCTCCAAAAGTTGCTTAAAAAATATACAAGACATTTTTACTTTAAAAAGTTACGAATGATCAAAATAACATATTTTATAACTCTAATCATGCCAACAATGTCATTTGAACACTTTCCACATTTGTTCTCCTTGATTGTACAGAAGGTAGCACAATTTTATCATTCATCACCAAAGGACTAAAAACTAAATGCTCAACTTGGTGTGGACAAACCCATCAGCACATTCAGAGAGATCTAATGAACTGGAAACAACTGAAGCACATGCATGTCTCCCGTGTGTTCTGCCTTCTTTGTGGGCTCTAATTCTCTTTCTCTATTGTTTAGACTTTTTTCATGCTTGTGTGAAAATGAAGTTGAAAAATCGGGTGATACCAGAGATCCTACACATTCAGGCATTTCTACTTAAACAGTTCTAATGAGGAATGAGTTTGATCTTTACTTTCTAGTATCAACAGTAGAACATGCTAATACCTTAATGTTCTTCCACCAACTGTAAATAGTTACCACACCAAACTAAGTGTCATTAATGGGGGGGGGGGGATAAGGACCAAGGGGTTGTTCTTTTTGGGGCCATGAAAATGTTCTAAACTTGATTGTGACAATGTAAGCACAATTCTGTAATTACACTGAGAGCTATTGATTCCACAGAAACACTCACCCACAGGATCTCAATGATTTAGGCTTTTTGACCCTTAAGTAAATAAAAGGATAAAATCTGACCCAATTTAATTAAGGGTAATAGTCTGACCAAAACAACAATTCTTAATTTCCTGGACTCCCTATACTACATTCAGCCCACTCCACTTGATAATTTCTCCACCTACTTGGAATCCTCTTCTCCCTTCTCAGATTAATTTGCCAAACCAGTTTAATTCCTTTTCTTGAATTATTGGCTGCAGACCCCTTGCTAGCCCCAAGACCTCTCATTCTTCTCAACAACCTTGGCTTGTAGATCTGTTTCAAACATCCTGCACTAAACTACCCTTAACATATACAATATGTCATTTTATATATATGGTCTAATATTCACTGTATGCAATCCATTGTATCACCCCCTAAAACCATAAATGTCCAGATACAGAACATTGAGCACAGACAATAAGAAAGAATTATACCACTTTTCCATGTTTGTTCTAGGTATCTGCAGCAGGGAGTATTCAGTGAATGGATTCAGCGACTCTGTTAAAATGATTTCTCACACATGAAAATCTATCTCGCTCAAATCTTACACAGAAATTTGAAATATCAGAAATGATCAGATCATGTGGTCCCATCATGTATATAAACTAAGGTCAAATTTTCTGGTTTTAATGGGGGGATAAGCAGACATTAGAGCATCACAATATTAGATGTTACTATTGAATGTGACATAGATTTTGAATATCATCTCCCATCAGAAATCACCACCAAACTACAAATGCAAGGATTAAATCATCAAACTCAGAAGTAAATGAAACTGAAGGACCATAACCCTCTTCAAATTGCATCCTGCTCCTTTAAGCTGATTGAGATGAGGACATTGTCACTGAGACATGTATTAGACAAACTTTAGCTAGTTCAGATTTGTCTTTCCAAGAAGTACCACCAGGCCAATTGTATAGCTTTGTTTTTCTCCAAATGTTCAAGCCCTCTCTCTGTTCATTCTCACTGGGTCAGATATACAGAACAATAGTTGTCACCACCTAGTCTGCATTATGAAGCATCAGAATATTTAGAAGACAAAGTTTCTGGACATCCACTAATCCATAGGTGAAGAAGACAGATTGGGAGGGCATCAAATTCAGAAGCAGAAAGTAATAAAGGTCTTCTAAATCTTGTGTTTCACAAATACTTGTGCCTAGATTAATAAATGAAGTGGTCACCGCCATGTACAGTGAACATAACGACTTCTACAGCTTAAAGGTATGTTGTTTCTGTAGCATCAACTCAGCTGTTGGGCCATAATGTCATATTATCTGTATCAAATTAAGCCTACATTGGCCATACACAGTATGAATTTTATAAATTCTCACTTATTTGCATATCTTTGTGAGTTAAAGAGGTTGATTCTGACTTGCCAAATCTATTACTCATCTCACAATTTGTGATATTAGCAGTGCCCTCCCTTCTTCTGCAACTTCTTCAAAGCATCTTTGATTTCCCTGTTCCTCAGACTGTAGATCAAGGGATTCAATAAGGGAATCACCACAGTGTACAAAACTGATGCAAATCTGTCAACACTGGAGGAACCACTAGAGCTGTAACTCAGATATACAAAGATGCCTGACATATAGAAGAGTGAAACAGCAGTCAGGTGAGAAGCACAGGTGTTGAAAGCCTTGGACCTGCCTTTAGCTGAAGTGATCTTCATGACAGATATGATAATATAACCATAGTATATCATGATAATTAGAATGTTTGCTATTCCAAATATCATTGTTAATATAGCAAGCATGGCTTTTACAAAGAAAGTATCAGTACAGGACAAGATTAACAATTGAGGAATGTCACAGAAGAAGTGGTTGATGACATTAGGCCCACAGAAGTGCAGCTGAAGCAAGGCACCTAATTGGGAAAAAGAAGCAGAGAGCCCAACCATATAGGCTCCCAGTGCCATCCAACCACAGAGGCTGGGAGACATGATGGATGAATAGAGCAGTGGGTTACAAATGGCAGCATATCGGTCATAAGCCATGGCTGTCAGGAGACAAGAATCACTCAGACCCATGGTTGAAAAGACAAACTGCTGAACAATACAGCCAACAAAAGAGATTGTTTGCTGCTTCTGGAAGCAGTTGGATAGCATCTTTGGGACTATGGAAGTAACATAGCAGATATCTGTGAAGGACAGGTTGCTGAGGAAGAAGTACATGGGTGTGTGGAGGTGGGAATCCATCCTTATTAAGACGATGAGGCACAGGTTCCAGGTCACAGTCATAACATAGATGAGCAGGGATGTAACAAAGAACACTGCTAAGATCCTGGGAAAATCTGAGAATCCCAAGAGGATGAAGTGGGTGATCCCTGTAATATTTCTTCCTTGAATCACTGCCTCATTTCTTCTAAAATCAGAAAGGAGGCAATGGAATAATTGCTGAGTCAGGGAATAAATATAATTATCAGTTTCATGTGTACCAGTCTTTTCCTCCAATTATCTCCCAAAAATAAATACTTTGATGGCCTTCTGGTGAAAAGAACCCACATTTTACCTCAAGGTAGAAAAGAAGTAGCTCCTTGTGCTTCAAGTTCCTAATTAATTCTCATGATAATTAACAGCAATATTTAAAAAGTTAAGTGGGAACTTAAAATCTATACAAGAGAAATGTTGTTATTATTATACCTAAGGTAGAGATCATTGGTTAAAATAAAAGTCTCTTAAAGACCTCTGAATTCTGTGAATCATAATATAATTACTCTTTTATAATGATAAAAACATGTTTCATCTTCCTATAATAGTTTTGAAATAGACTTTCTATTCTAGATTGTCAATGGGATTTTAAAATGTCTTTTTTTATTCTCAAGAAGAATTGTTCTCCCTCTATGACAATGTATCAACTTTTCCAGAAATGGATTAAATACAACTTCTGCAAACTGACTTGAAAAATAGCATAATTTATAATTCTAATCATTTTTGGTAGGACAAAAAAAGCACATTTACCTAAAAAGTTTCAGAATCAGTCCTCTATATACACCTTCATACTGAGCATTCTGTATAGGAATAAGTACAGTTCACTACTGACCCCAACTGTCATCTAAATGTTAGGGTTTTTGCCTCCTTGAAAACAGCATTGAACTGAAGTTAATAGTTTTGATTTTGGAGTTTGTGTTCTGATACCCTCTTGTTTTATGAACTTGCCCCAGTGTCTTAAATACACTAAACCCAGATTTACTCATAATAAAGTGAGGCCAGTAAGAATCTCTGCACTACAAGGTTATGGGAGAGTTACAAGGGGAAATGATGCAAGTGCTGAACATACAGTTCAGTACATAGTAACTGCTAAGTCATTGTTGGCCATTATTACATTTGTTTGCTAGGAGGTGCCCATGGTTGACATTTCTACCTGTGGAAAGAAATGCAGGTGGTGTCAGCATTTACTGGATTAATTTGGGGAAATTCTTGAGACATCATCATCATTCCTGTAGACAGTCTGGCATTGCTTCCAGGCAAGTGTAGATTTGGATCTAATATTCATACGGGACAAACCACTTAGGGCTATGAAGACAGAAAACAACACAAAGCATTTTCCATTCAGTTTGATTGAGCTCAGGTAAATTGGGCCCATGGAAAACTAACATGAAGCTATGATAGACATTGTGATATAGAAGGCATCAAAGTAAATATTTCATTTTCCAGATAATACAGAGATATATTGCTTAGTTTTCGTAGGTATGGCCAATATGATTTTGCTCACTAAAAGACTCATAATAGATAGAAAATGTTGAACTTCCTCCATTCCAATCCATCATTACTCTAGATGAAAGAGAAAATCATTGATAAAAGCCACAAAAATTTTGAAAAAGATTAGTAATTATGGAGGAGTTGAACTTTCAGGTGTTAAAGATATAATTTCAGTAAACTTACAATTTATCTAAAATGAATAAACTTTTAAAAGGTTTTAGAAATTAAAATATTCATTATTGTAAGAATAGATTTGTCAAGAGAACACATAGAAATTAAGGAATAATTCCAAATATTGGCAAAAATTTAATAGATGAGAAAATTAGGTTCTTATATTAGTTTGGAAGGCATAAATTCATTCATAATGGTGGGAGGCATGGCTCACTATGAATAAGAAAAAACAAGATATGCATTTATGTAATTTTTGGAGGGAAAGCTAGTTCTGATATATAATACCACCAAGATAAAGTATAAAAGAAAAAAATGCTATACCAATTTACAGTGTGTTTGTGGCAGAAAACACAAATGAAAAGCATTTGAAATATAATTGTTTAAATTGGAATAAAAGATGCACAATTTTTAAAAAACAATGTAGAATTGTCTTTGTGAATTTGAGATAGTTATTACCCTCAATGAGCTTCAGTTGCCACAAATACAAAAAGGGACTAAAAATACTTACCTCATCTAGGGTTGTTGCAGGGATTAAAACATATAAAGGGCTTAAAACAATAAGAACACAATAAATGTTAGCAATTATCTTTCCCATCATTATTCTTCTCTGAAACACCATGGAGCTATTCATAAAGAGATTTCTTAAATTAGATGTTGTCTAAATATAAACTGAGGAAAATTGTTAGTGAATTATTGTATTTATTGTATTTTATGTTGTTGTATCTACCATCCTGTAGGGATGCACATTTTAATCACCCACCACCATTAAGAACCCTCAGGTTTTTGAAACTATCTATATACAGTTTGTGGACTAGTTGACATGTTTTACTTACTATTTGGTAGTAAGAATGCTGAAAATTAGTTTGTGTAAAACTCAAAATATATATATTTTTTCATTAATAAATGCTTCCTTCACACAGATTTGGGTGTAAAATGAATAAATAGCTCATTTCTGTTTCACTTCAATTCCACTTAGGAACTTTGGAAATCATTTCCTCTGTTTGTACTAAGAATGCAATACTGCCCAAACAAGTCCTCAGATAAGTTCAACAATATGAATTACATTCCATGAAAATATTTTGAAAATAAGCTCTCTTAGACATTCTTTTCCAAACACCACCATAATTGGTCAAATCTATGAGAAGTCAAACTGTTGACCCATCAGTTGCACTAAAGTCCTTCATTTTCTAATAAAATTCAATGAAAGAGGCAGCCGTAATTAAATGCACTCTATATAATCAACTGTATCCAGAAAATGAGGAGTGGGCATTGTTTTTCTTATTCATGATAAAATTGTCATGAAACTTTCTGTTAAAATTTGATAGAGAGGAAGAAAAAGGAAAGAGTATATACTAACTCTCTTTGATTAAACCCTTTGAATGTTTTGCCACACAATTTGGAGAAGAAAAGCTGACAAATAAATACTGATTGGAGATTTTATCATGTGGATCTAGGTAATCAAAACCTCTTGCTGAGCTGATCTAATGAGGACATTCTCAGTTTCCTAGGTTGTGCCAGGTTCTAAATGAGGTAAAGAAACACAGGGAATGTTTCAATGTAAGTATGGGAAGGTAATAAGGGACAGTTAGACCAAAACTACCTTGTCTTGGAGTGGAAGTCTCTGACATCTGTGTTCCCCAGTCTATTTACTCCAGGCTCCCAGGATCTTCAAACATGACATTGGAGAGAGATTTAAAATTTTGAAACAACTTAATGGAATCACACATGAGAAGTCTATTATATCATAATATAACCTTATATCAGTAGTGACTCTGTTTCTCACTCTACAGAAATTTCAATGAGTCAGTGTTGTGTTCTTAAATGGAAATCAAATTATTATTAATTCAAAACAAAATCTTAAAAGCAAAAATTAAATTAAAAGATTAAATTAAAAGAAGCCTTGGAATAGAGGAAGTAGGGAAGCACAGACATCCATTTATAAATCTTAGGAATTTCTCATACATAAATACTTTATTATATCACTATATAACGTGAATACACAGTTTATCTCTTTCAATGCAGAAATTTTGCATCAATGCTGCATACATAAATTGAAATCAAATTATTATTCCAAAACAAAACCCTTCAGGGCAAAAATTAAACTAAAAGAGCCCTTGGAGTGGAGAAAGTTAGCAAACATTGGCAACTTTCCCTTGATCTTAGCAAATTCCCTTGAAACTAAGAAAATTATTAGTTTAGATTTAGCTCAAATTTTGTGATATGTCAGGTAGAGTCTCATTTAATTCTAGATGCTCCCATTCCCCATTTTACAGGTTAAAAAGGACAAGGTAACAACCTTAAAATGTTGAAGAACTAGACCCAGACCTCAAACTAACCCCAGAATATTACCTGAAATTTTATATTTGAGATTATTCTTTTCATCGAAGTTTAAAAAGCTAAAAAAATTCTTCAAGAACTTGGTTAAGGAGGTTAAGAGAACCTGCTGAGGAGTCTTAGGTGGAGTATGAGGAAGTGAGGATTCCAAAAAATAGTCGAAGGTGAAACTGGGGATCCTGAAACTTGATACACATCAGTGCTACCAGAAATTTTGCACAGATATTACAATAACACAGAATCCGTTGTCCTCACTAGGTCCTATTTCACATAATTTGACCCAGATGACACAAGAACACAGAGCTCTTTCCAAGTTATAATTGCTTTTTTCTTTTCCACTTGAATTTTCCAGGAGACCTTATTGCACCCCATTATCTGCCCTTTGTCCATGAAAACAGCTGTCCACTGATAGTAAGAGAGATTCCCACAATGGAGTATCCTCTTAAATGCATGCATAAGGGCAGAGGTGAAGGAGAAAAGGCAATTAGAGGGAGCAAAATCCCCAGGTAATTGCTTTCTGGTGTCACAGTTGTCTTAGAGCTTTTCTCCCTACAGGTTTCATGCCCCATTTTGTCTTGTCCCTGCTGGATTCTTTCCTCATTTCCCCATACTTCTATCATGATCCCATGATTGCAGGCTTTTCTTTGTCATCTTTGAAGTCATTTGAGCTAGAAATGACCTAGAGATAGTCTAGTCCAATAACTTCAATTTCCAGTTGAGGAAGCTGAAGCCAGAGAAGCTAAGGGATTTGCATGGATGGCACCACTAGCTAGTAATAGAGCTTGATGACATCAAATTATGGATATTGTTCCAGTTTGCTAATGCCACCATTATGTAGAATACCAGAAATGGATTGGCTTTTATAAAGGGGGTTTATTTGGTTACAAATTTACAGTCTTATGACCATGCAAATGTTCAAACAAAGGCATCAACAGTAGGTAACTTCACTGAAGAATACCAATGGCGTCTGGAAATCCTCTGTTACCTGGGAAGGCACGTGGCTGGCATCCACTTGCTTCTAAGTTGTGTTTCAAAATGGCATTCTCCAAAATGTCTCTCTAAGCTACAGCTGCTCGGAGGTCCTTCTGTTTATGAGCTTTTATAAGGCTCCAGTAAACTAATCAAGACCCACACTGAATGGGTGGGGCCACACCTCCAGGGAACTAGTCTAATCAAAGGTATTACCCACAGTTAGGTGGGACACATCTCCAGGGAAACAGCCTAACCCAAAGATTCCAACTTAATCAACACTAATACATCTGCCCCCACAAGACTGCATTAAAGAACATGGCATTTTGGGGGACATAATACATCCAAACCAGCACATATATATACTCACACATATGCATGTTCACTTTACTGTCTACAAAGCATTTCATTTCAGATAGATATATACAAATATATTCTCATGTACCTAACTTGATTCACTCATCAGAACAGCCTGCATAGAAGAGAGGACATTATTTCCTGTGCATAAATGGGGAAATTGAGGCCCCAAGGAACTCAATAAAACTAATTTATGACAGAGGGACAACAATGCAATTTCCACGATGGTCCTTAGAATCAGCTAATATCAGTTGAATTCTGGCTCTCACACTTACTGTTTGTGTGGCTGGGAGACATAACATATCCAAGCCACATGCAGGTAAAGGTACTTAATAGAACAGTACTTTAGAGAAATTACATTGGATAATGCTCATCAGAGTATGCAGTATATAGTATGCACTCTATTAATAGTACAAATAATTTCTGTTTTCTGATCTGGATTTCCTGCTAACATATTTTTCTGGATTTCTAATGTTTCATTTTAAAATATTTATTCAATATCATTCCCACAAATATTAATTTTGGAAGGAGCTCTCTTACATTTCACTTACCAGGAATGCACCTATATTTTAGATGAGATGCCATACTTAGCCTCATTTGCTTCAGACAAACATATGTACTAGGAAAGGAGTGGAGTGGACACAATGAGTTAATTATTCATTTAGCCCTTGCTAATAAAATAGTACTTATAAGTTTCCCCTTGTAAGGAGTATAATTATTTAATACTTTCATTGAACAGCTTCTTAAGACACTTTTGCAGAAATAATAAGAGTGTGACATTTAGGTACAGTGGCAGAACAACAGAGGAAATATATTTGTTCAGTAATACCATTTTGCTCCACAAATCACTCTTTGTGAGATTCAAGATACAACATTGCCTACACTGGAATACATGGCAGGCCCCAATATGCCCTATAATCCATTTGCGTGTGGGGATAATTTCTTACCTGCTAACTGCACGTGGGAGTAGAGAAAACTTCAAATCTATGCAATAGAACTATATGAAGTATAAAATGTTGGAGAAATGATCAGTAAATAGATATGACACCTGGTTTGTAAAAATAAATAAATTCTCATCATTAGGCTCTGAATCTCCATGTTATCCCTGGTTGTGGTTTCTCTGCAGCTCTCTTCTCAATCTCAAGGCATTGGAATTTCTAGCGTGTCCAGTACTCTTGGGCCTATGTCCTGTCCCGGACACACTTCAACATCCTTCATTCCCGAGGTCTTGCACAGTCTCAGGGTGCTACTTTGGAGCCTGCTCCAGGCCCCCCATGCTCTGGAGTTTCTGAACTTTAAATTCTCTCCAGCTTTGGAAAATCTCCCTCACCCTTGACTCCAAAGGCACCCACTCTCCTCTGTGCTTCCTTTTCCCCACCTCCTTCTCTGAATTCACTTCCTCCAATAAGTTCAAGGTGTAAGTAGAGAGAATAATGAACCTTGGGAGTAACCCCACCAAGCCTCCCTCTACCTCCACATTACCTACTTCTCTCTTTCTCTTCTTCTTCTTTGTCTCTTGATTACAAATAAATGAATAAAGCCTTCATTTAAAATAACTTTTAGTTTTAATATGTTTAATTTTATACATAATTCTAATTTATTGAAATATACAATTATTTAACAATAAAAGGATGTAGAAGAAATAAAGAACATTGGTGAAGGAGAGAACAGGCTGCTTGGGGCCCTGGGTTCCTCTTAGTTCTGTACATACAGTTTCTACTTGCGCTTCTCTTCTCAGAGCATAATCACCTTTTGGTGTTTTATCTACCTTGTTCTACCCTATGAAACTGGCCATTTAAACTGTGTAAAAGTCACTGCCTCAGACAAATCCCTTTTTGGTAGTAACTAATCATGAGAGCACAAGGAATAAAACAAAACAAGATTTTCACTTTTTCTACCTTCCCAGCTTTTCATTTAACTTGAAAAAGTCAAGTATCTTTCAACAGTGGCCCAGGATCATGATGGGTGAGTAGTGCAGAGGGCTGCCATTAGTGACATATCTTTCATAGGCCATGGTGTCCAAGAAGTAGTATTCAGCCTGCTCTGTCCATGCCAGACGAAAATACTGAGTAGCACAGTCAAGGAAGGAGATCTGCTTTTGTCTTTACAGAAGACTGACAGCATCCTTGGACTAATGGAAGAAGACTATCCTAGGTCTGTACGGGTTAGGAAACTGAAAAAAAGTACATGGGTGTGTCCAGGTGGGTGTTTACCCTGATTCAAATGATGAGACCAGCTTCCAGGTCAGGGTAACAAGGTAGGTCCCCAGGAGAACTGGAAAGTGTATGAATCACAGCTCTTTTTCATCTTAAGAGTCTCAGGAAAACAAATAAGTTCAAAGACATGCAGTTCCCATCGCATTCCATGGACCAGCATGCTGCTACCTACTGAAGAAAAGATGAGAGTATGAGAGAAAGACTCTAGGAAGGCTCCTGAGACATGGAATAAGACAAGGTTGAAACAGCCAGGAGGCTCCCATTCTCAAATTGCATATTTCCTCTCCTCAATTAAGAAATAATTATGAATTAGATTATCTAGGACAGTGATTCTTTATCTTCTAAGTCAATGATTTGTTTGAACATCTCATGAAAATCATGTATCCTCTACCCACCAAAATGAAATCTCTTAGTGCATTTGCACATAATTATTGTATTTTAAGTCACCCTGAACTTTGTCCAAGTTTCCCAAGTTAAAGACTTCTTGAATTCATTGAAGGTCAGGATATTTATTCAATGGTCATTAGGATTGGGATACTGGGGCAGGACTTTTCTCTCCTTTACAATAGGGCCTCTTCAGGGAAGGCAAAGCACTAGGTCTTCAGAATAAATGGTAATTCACAAAAAGAGTATTTTTCCATGTGGCAGTATACTCCCTTCAAGATGGTTCAGTTGTCATTCTCTCTAGGGAATCATTACAACAATCCCCAATGGAAACACATAATTATTTAACTGAACCAAGATTAGGAAGAAAATCATGGGAATCCTTGAAAATAAAAAATAACTGAAAAATTAGCCTGGTAGCTGTTATAAGGGCAGAAATTAGAAATTTGGAGATTTTCCTAGAGTAAGGGCTGGGACATTTTTATAATAAAATATGTGGATGACTATGAATACTTATCAACACTAACCATCAAAAATGTCTTCCTTCTTTCTCTCACCACTTCCAGCCATCTGGATTCAAGAATTAATAAAAACGGAAAATCCCTATAGAGTCATAAGGAGGCCATATCCACAGAAGTAAGGAAACAGAGTTCATTTCCCTAAATATGATCAGTCACTCCTTCCTGATGCACAGTTTTGAAAATTCTGAGAGAATGATCAGACTAATTGGAAAGGAAAGTCCAAATGTCTGCTATCAACATGGGAAGAAGTGAATGGTAGCAGACATTGTGTTTACCAATTCAAACTTAGGGGATGTTCTGTCCACAGTGGGATTCAATAGAGGGAGGATCTTGTGGGAAGAGAGCAGAAGATTGACTCAATCATCATTATCATCTTCAACATCACCAATAAGGAAATCAAATGACTTATTGAGCAGCTACATTTTATATTGAGCTCCATATGATCATGAAGATTGAATAGCCATGTCTCAAAGCCTTTCCTTCAATATGGTAAACCTGTTGTGCTGCCTATTAAATGCAAACAGTATTCTGAAATTTTCTTCTCCTTCACTTTTTTTCATTTTTTCTATGTCCTTGTACACCAGTTAGATGTATTTTGAATATTCTCACTCTATCTTCCACATCACTGAAATATCCATTTTTTTTTTTAATTACTAAAGCACTCATTTAATTTTTAAAGATCCTTCTTCTGGTTAATTAGTTCTATCATTAAACTGTGTAATTTGGATGTTTAAACCATCTACTGAGTTTCAAGTTTCATTCTTAATATATTCTATTCTATTCTATTCTATTCTATTCTATTCTATTCTATTCTACTCTATTCTATTCTATTCTATTATTTTGTCCTTTTCCAAATATACTTGGTCATTTGATAGTCTCTTCTTCCTTCATCTATTTTTAGCAACATCCTTTATTTGAACAGATTAAACATACATATTTTACATTATTATGTAATCTTTACAGTACTATTAGTTTTGCAGTTTCAACACTTAAGGCCTATGTCTAGAATGGAAACAGTTTGGTGCTTTGGCTGACCCTTTTCCACCTAAAGTTATACATTAATTATTTATATAATCTCCATATCATCACAGGTGACATTCATACCAAATATTTTATTCTATCAAACATGAATTGTTACCCTTTCTGATTTGATAAGAGATTCCTTTATAACTGCATCATAGCTATAAAACAGAAATGTCAAGGCTTTATTTTCCTTTAAAATAACACACCTCTACCTGTTCAAATTTCAATACTACTTATGATAGAGTTGATTAAGTTACAGTATTGAAATTTAAAACAGAGGTTTATTTCTTGCTAACATATATGTCCAACATGCCACTTGTTTAGCTGGAGCTCTTCTACATCGTGCCATTATTAAAATCATCATCATCACCATTGCCATCATCATATTCATCATCCTTCTCAGTCAAACACAAATTAGATTATTGGGAGACAAGAATGTGGGAAAACACATATAAAGCCTTTGCCTTGAAGGAACATATGTCACTTGTGCTCAGTGCCTCTGCCTTAAAAGGACACATGGCTCATACGCTTCATTTACAAGAGCAAATAACATGGCCAAGCCTGACTACAAAGAGATGAACTTTAATCTTCTCCCAGGATTGGAGTGGGATCAGATATTGATGTAGAGCCTTACAATTTATTAAAAGGGTAGTAACTTTTGTTATTACATTCTTTAGGCACAGTTTGTATATTTTGTTACCTTACCCTAAAAAAACACCATAATCAATAATGTCAGGAGAATATTCTCATCTTCCATCTCTTTAGGGCATTTTGGATTCCCTGGTTTCTTAGGCTATAAATCAATGGATTGAACTTGGGAATCACCACCTTTTATACAACAGAAGGCAGCTTGTTTTGGTTATGGACTCATCAGAGCTAGAGCACAGAAACATAAACATGCCTGAGCCATAGTATTGGGTATTGCTGTTAGGGGTGAAGCACATGAGTTGAAGGCCTTGGACCTTCCTTTAGCTGAAGTGATCTTCAGAATGGTGGCAATGATATGACCGCAGTATGTCATGATAATCAGGACAGATGCAAATCCAAAGACAACCATTACCGTGGAGATGATGACAGTAAGACAAATGTGTCAGAGCAGGACAGGGTCATCAGTTCCGGCAGGTCACAGAAGAAGTGGTTGATGACATTTGGCCCAGAGAAATAGAGGTGAAGTAAGGTACATACCTGGATAAATGAGCCAAAGAATCCAGCTGTGAAAGATATTGCCACCATCTTCACACAGAGGGTGGGGGACATGACACTGTGTAGAGCAGAGAATTACAAATGGCAGTGTATCAATACTCCAGAAGACAGCACTCAGTCAGGCCCACACTAGCAAATAATAAATATTGCATGGCACACCCCATAAAGGAATTCAATTTCTGCTCTTGAAAGAAGACTGAGAGCATCTTGGATTCTGTGGTGGAAACATAGCAGATATCTAAGAAGGCAAGTTTATTGAGGAAGAAGGACATGGATGTGTGCAGGTGAGAGTCACTATCATGAGATAGATCCCCAGGAATATGGAAAAGAGGATCATTGTGAGGTATGGAAATTCAGAGAATCCCAAAGTGGATGAACCTATTAACTGTAGTATTATTTATTTATTTGTCACCCATTGCTGAAATATTATGGAAAGAAGAAAAGAAATCTCTTCTTATTCCAGTTTGCTCAGGTTATTAAAACTAAATGTATGATTATAACAACATTTTTTTAATTATTTAGCTAATAAAAATTTTAAAAAGATATAAATTTGCCCTAAGATTCAGCCCATAAGGTAAATGATTACCCCTAAACTGGATAATAGAAAAAAATGAATTCACATAAGTTTTTATTTCTTAAAATTTTAGAAATATTTTATTGAAATATAACCAAAATATAGAAAAAACAGTCATTAGCATATAAAGGCCCAACTACATTAATTTTTAAATTACATTTGGAAACAACTACTTCTTGATTATGCATGACTTAAAAGTGCGTGAGCACTTTTTGAAAAAAAAAATTAAAAAGTGGAACTAAATGTTATGCTGATATATACATGGAGGACTAATTACCCAATACAGTAATTAAAAATGTTGGATAAAATATTTTAGAAATCTTAAATGCACCTTTTAGTTTGAAAAACAAGTGAGTACTAATCAAAACAAACAGTAAGTAGGAACAACACAGAAATGTAAAAGAACAGTGCACTTGGCTTTAGCATTGAAGACATTTTCAAATAAAGTGGTCTTGAGCATAGAAATTTTTAGCTTCAAGGAATTCAGGGATTTGGAACAAGGACCAAGTCAAGGTGTAAAGATTGTCTGGTATAAAGCTGGGGCCCCAAAGGAATTTACCATTACTAGCAAGATATTTAGTGAAATAACCATCCTCTCCAAAACTGCAAGGAATGTTCTCTGTCTAAAACCATGTCACTGAGTGAAGAGGATACAATTGTTTTAATCTTCCCTGAGAATTTTTAAGTATAAGACATTCACTGAGATGCCCATTGCAGTCCAATTTCACACTACTTAGTCTGAGAAACTTAAAACTGAAATTTAGTTTAAAGATGTCCAGAATAGGCAAATGTGACTCAACTTAGTAAGTTCATAGGCTACTTGGGACAAGTCTGTTATGAAGTAAAGACCTTATGATAGATTGTAAAATAATTCACTGCTTCATTTATCATGAAAGTATTTCTTGAAAAAGTGAGAGCTGAACTAACCACTGTGCTTAATGCAGTAGTTGGTTTAAATTCTGGTGCTAGCTTCTTGTCAACAAATGATAAATGTTTTTCAGTCTAGTACAAATGCACAGACCACATTTGAGTAGCACTACTTTAGGTACCTGGAAGATACGGGGGTAAAGCCTCTTTGCAGATACCCTCCCTTATCCCAGACATCAAAGTATTTCCATAGACAGAATTAGGAAAATGAATAGCTCATAGTAAAAACTCACTAAGCATATGAGGACCATGGCTATATAACTGAGAGCCAGCAGACAAACTGTTAGCAGGATCAGACCAACTAAGGCTTTGGAAAATTAAATTTAGAGGCTCAAAATACAATAAAAGTGGATTTTATAAATTTTAAAAAGGTAGAATAGCTGTAAATATCAATAAAGACAAATAAGTTGAAAAAAGTACATTGCAAACTGTAACTACTTAAGACATGAAATGGAAATAAAGCCTTTAGTAGTAACCTATGTGGAATAGGAATACACATTTGCATTTTATTTTTGCTTATTAGTATGTTATAATTATTTATAGTGCACATTTTATGATATTAATTCTAGGATGAGAAAATGTTATATTTAAAATTGAAGTATGTAGTAGAAGGAAATATATCTCATTAAATATTTATACAATAAAAGAAAAATTGCTAAAAATTAATGCCCTAGGAAATTATAAAATGAAGAGCTAAAAAGTAGCTAATAACAAAAACCTATATATATATAAGAACATCTGGCAATGAACAAGATGCCAAAAGAGATAAGAAATAAATAATATTAGACTTGAAAGAGAGACTGTAACTGAAGATGCAACAGACATTAGAAGAGTTGGCAAGTATGTGGAGAAATGGAAACACTTATACATTGTTGACAACACTGTAAAATTATCAGCCACTATGTTAATCAGTTTTACAGTTCCTCAAATAGTTAAAAATAGTATTATCATATGTCATGTTAAGCCAATTTCTGGGTATATTACATCAAAGAAATGAAATCATAGACTAGTACAGATTCGTACATCAATGTCTATAACAGCATTATTTACAATTGTAAAAGATGGATGCAACAGAAGAGCCATCAACTGAGGAATGCATAAACAAAATGTGGTATGTTAATGCAATGGAATGTTGTTCAGCATTAAAAAGAATGAAATTCTGATCCATGAAAAAACATAGATGAACCTTGAAGACATGAGGCTGAGTGAAATACCAGGCACAAAATACAAATATTGCATGATATCACTGATATGAGATGATTAGTATAAGCAACTCACAGACTCAGAAGATAGAATAGAGGTTACTAGGAGTTAGGCTGAGCATAGGGAATGGGAATTTAATGCTTAAATTGAACAACATTTTTATGTGTGTTGATTGTAAAGTTTTGGTTATTGACAGGGTGGTGATAGTAAAACAACATTGAGTACATAACTAACCACACTGAATTATACATGTGAATGTGGATAAAGGGAAAATCATAGGTCATTATAAAACTACAAAACCACAATGTAAATGAGGGACTATATGCAATAGTACAGTTACTAGAATGTTCTTTCTTGAATTAAAACAAATGCCCCACACTAATGCAAGCTGTTAATATGGGAACTCTGTATTTAATATATGTTATGCATGATATTCCTGTAAATTTGCAATTTATCTAACAAAAAAATTATTAATTACAAAAAAAGGATTTCTCCATTGCCAATATTTGTTGGCTGAACAAAAAGAAAGGGAGAACTTGAAAAAAAACACACAAAGAATCATATGATGTTTCCTACAGATCACTGAAGAAGACTTGATTAACACTATAACACATAACATAACAGACAGATACAGAACAGCCAAACAAACACAGCATGATAAACATTCTTGTAAAGTGCATTTGAAATATTCTCTAAGATAGACCACATGTTACTGTGCTGGTTTGGATACATTATGTCCCCCACAAAAAGCCATGCACTTTAACACAATCTTGTGGGGGCAGATTTATTAGTCTGTCATTAGGGTGGAAACATCTGATTAAATTATTTCCATGGAGAGGTGGACCCCACCCATTCAGAGTTGGTCTTAATTAAATCACTGGAGTACTGCTATAAGAGAGTACACAGACAGAAGTTCAGAACAGCTGAGAGAGACTTTTGGAGAGATGCTTGGGAGCTGACAGAGATGCTCAGCAATGCTTGGAAATGTGTACAGAAGGGTGTTTGGAGATGCTAAGCACAGGAGCTGAGAGAAGAGCTGAAACACAATCTGGGACCAGCAAAAGCCAGTCACATGCCTTCCCAGCTGACAGAGGTTTTCTGGATGCCATTGGCTATTCTTCAGTGAAGGTATCCTCTTGTTGATGCCTTAGTTTGTACACTTCTATGGCCACAAATCTGTAAATTTGTAACAATAAAACCATTTTATAAAACCCAATTTATTTCTGGTATTTTGCATGACAGCAGCATTAGCAAACCTGAACAGCTACATGGAGAAACAAGTCATAATAAGTTAAAAAAATCAGAAGTTTAGCAAAGTATCTTTTCTGACATCAATGAAATGAAACAAAACAACAGCAGAAGGAATACTGGAAAACTAATAATATGTGAAAACTAAAGAACACAATCTTAGCCAGTGGATCAAAGAAGTACAAAGAGAGATTAGGAAATACCTTCAGATGAATGAAAATGAAAATGCAACATAACAAAACTTATGAGAGGCTGAGACAGCAGGGCTCATAGGGAAATTTGAAGATGTAAATGCTTACATTGAAAAAAAACTGTCTCTAAACAATAATATTATTGTATGCTTTAAGTAGCTAGAAAAAGAAAAGCAAACAAAACCCAAGGGTAGTACAAAGAAGAAAATAAGAAAGATTATAGTCAGATAAATGAAATAGTGAAATAGGAATTTAAAACAAGCCCAAAGTTGGGCTTTTCAGAAGGTCAATAAAATTGACAAACCTTTTCCTAGATTGATTAACAAAATTGAAATTATTTTAATAATCAAATAGTTAAACTAGAAATGAAAAAATAAAGGATAATACTACTGACTTCACAGAAATAAAAAGGATTATAAAAAAGCAATTGTATGCCCTTTTGGATAAACTAGACAAACTAGATGAAACAGAAAAATTCTTAAGAACACATAAACTACAAAAACTGACTTAAGATGGCACAGAAAATCTTGATAAACCTATAAGTGAGGATATTTGGATAAATAATTAAAACCTTCCAAGAAAGAGAAATTCTGGACCAGATGGCTATTCTAGTGAATTCTACCAAGTATTCAAGAAGAACTAACACCAATCCTTCCAAAAGTCTTCCAAAAATTTGAAGAGGAGGGAACATTCTCAACTCATTCAATAAGGCCAGCATTATTCTGTTACAAAAGCCAGAAAAAGATACTAAAGGAAAATAAATCTACAGACAAATAACACTTATGATTATAGATGCAAATATACTCAACAGAATTCTACCAAACTTAATTCAGAAGCATAATAAAATGATTAGACACCATGACCAAGTGGGATTGATAACATGTATGCAAGTGTGGCTCAATATAAGGAAATTAATTAATGTAATAAACCACAATAATGGAATGAATGGGAAAAACACATGTTCATTTCAATTGATGCAGAGAAAACTTTTGATAAATTATAATACTTTTCATGATAAAAACCCTCAATAAACTAGGAATAGAAAGGAACTTCCTTAACATGATAAAAGCCATATATGAAAAACCCACAGTGAACATCATACTCTATAGTGAAATTGAAAGGTTTATGCCTAAGATGAGGAACATGACAAAGATGTCTGCTTCTAACACTTCTACTTAACATACCACTGGGAATCCTAGATGGAAAAAAAGTCTATAAAAAGAAATAAAGAGGAGTGATGTCATCAACATGCCAACATGTCATGAAAACCTCTCTCCATAGATACGATAAAAATAAAGAGTATTTTCTGGAGGAAGCTATAGGCCTAATTGAAGAATTAGAAAAAATATCAGGTAGGAAACGTCCATCCTGGAACAGCCAGTCCTCACCATCCCCCTCACTCAGTCTCACACAGAATTGAAGGGAACAGAAACCATTGCTGGGATCCCTCCCACCGAGGACACAGAATATAAAATCTCTCACTGCAGTGAGACAGCCCCTGAATGTCTGGGGGGTGGGAATTGAGAACATTTCAAGTTCCAAGTCAGTGAGGGTCAAACAGTCTGGAGAAAATGGATAGAAACTGTGTTTCCAGCCCTGGGTCTGAAATTCCTTCCCCCACCCTTGAGGGAAATAGCAGCAGGTGGCCATTTCCTTGCCTGGGGGATGGATGAAAAACTAGGACAGCTGGGGGAGTCCTCTGTCCCAAGTACAGTGGGGGACACAGCCCCCATTGAGCCAGATTTCGCCAGAAAAGTGAGGGCACAGGAATTCCACAGCTTTGGTCCCACCTATCCAGATGGAGCCTGTGCTCAGAGACAAAACAACTTCTGAGGATGATTAAATCACTGAACAGTGCTATCTACTGGAAAGACCAGAAGGTGCAAAGGAATTAAAGGGCTTTTAAAAAAACTCTCCAGAACCTATCATAGGACCCCTGTAGTGGGTTTACACTCCCTGCATGGAAAAATGGCCCTGTTTTGGCTAGAAATACAGACAAAACCACTGTTAAAACAGGGCCCTAAAACAAACCAAAGTATTTCTGGCCAAAGAGAGCACCACTGGGAGCCAACACATTTGCTTTACCTCACACAGAGAACTCACTGTGGTGCCCAGAGTCTACCCCAGCATCCTTGAGGCAGGTCATTGTGGACCCCTTGATTTGGCAGGGAAATCAGGTGGCAGAGCCAAACTGACAACTTGCCAGCAAGAGAGATGAATAGATAGAGAACAAAGCCATCCAACAGGAAAACCCTAGGCAAGACAAAGAATATGACCACAGGAAAAAAACTAATTAAGAAAATCAGATGTCTAGACACCAGCAAAAAATCATGACACATACCAGGAAGCATGAAGATATGGCCTAGACAAAGGAACAAACTAACACCTCAACTGAGATACAGGATTTGAAACAATTAATTAAGATGTTCAAACAAATCTTCTAACTCAAATTAACTAGTTGAAAGAAAACATAGCAAAAGATATGAAGGATATTTGGAAGACCCAGGATGTCCATACAGAAGAATTCAAAAGCTTGAAAAATAAATGACAGAAATTATGGGAATTAAAGGCACAAGAGAACATATGAAAAACAAAATGGAGACATACAACAGCAGATTTGAAGAGGTAGGAGAAAGTGTTAGCAAAATAGAACACAGGACATCTGAAATCCTATAAACAAAAGAACATACAGGGAAAAGAATGTGAAAATACAAGTAGGGTCTTAGGGAGCTGAATGACCACATGAAGCACATGAATATACATGTTATGAGTGTCCCAAAAGGAGAAGAGATGGAAAAGGGTACAGAATGTATAATGGAGGAAATAATAAATGAAAATTCTGTGAATTTTATGAAAGACAAAATTACACGTCCAAAAAGCACAGCATACTGCAAATAGAATACATCCAAATAGACCTACACCAAGATCCTTTCTAATGAGATTGTCAAATATTGAAGACAAAGGGAGAATTCTGAAAGCAGCAAGAGAAAATCAATCCATCACATGCAAGGGAAGCTCACTAAGTCTAAGTGTGGATGTCTCAGCAGAATCCATGGAGGTGACAATGCACTAGTATGATATATTTAAGATACTGAGAGATAGAAACTGCCAACCAAGAATTCCATATATGGCAAAAGTGTACTTCAAAAATGAGAGGGGGTTACAAATATTTATAGATAAACAGACACTGAGAGATGTCATAAACAAGAAATGTGATCTACAAGACATGCTAAAGGAAGTGCTGCAGACAGATAGGAAAAGATAGAAGAGAGAGGTTTGGAGAAGAGTGTAGAAATGAAGATTAGCAGTAAGGGTAACTAAAATGGTAAAAAGAAAGAAAAAAAAATAAGATATGATATATAAAATCCAAAAGAATGGTTGAAGTAATTATGGCCTTTACAATAATCTCATTAAATGTTAATGGATTAAACTCCCAAATCAAAAGGCATAACCTGTCAGAATGGAAAAAATAAAATAAAAATAAAAACAGTATCCAAGTATATGCTGGCTACCAGAGACTCAGTTAAGACCCATGGACAAAATCAGGTTGGAAGTGAAAGGTTGGAAAAAGATATTTCATGAAAACAACTGTCAGAAAAGTGTGGGAGTAATTATATTAATATTGGATAAATTAGACTTCAAATACAAACAATATTAAGGGACAAAGAAGGACACTACATATTAATAAAAGGGCAATCCATCAAGAAGAGATAACAATCAAAAATATCTATACACCAAGCCAGAGTGCCAAAAAATACATTAGGAAAACACTGGCAACAATGAAGGGAGGTACAGACACTTCTACAATTAACAGTTGGAGACTTCAATACACCACCATTATCAATGGATAGCACATCTAGATCAATAAGGAAGCAGAGATTTCAAATAATATGATAAGCAAAATAGACAACAGATTTACAGAACATTGCCCCCAAGAACAGCAGTGTATACATTTTGCACAAGTGCTCATGGATCATTCTCCAGGATGGATCACATGTTGGGTCACAAAGCTCTCAATAAATTTAAAAAGATCAGAATTACACAAACACTTTTTCAATCATAATGGAATGAAGGTGGAATTCAATAACAGGCAGAAGGAAGGAAAATTCACAAATATATGGAGGCTAAAAACACACTTTTTAAAAACCTGTGGGTCAAGGAAGAAATTACGAGAAATCATTAAATCACAACATATCAAAACTCAAGGGATTCAGCAAAGAAAGTACTGAGGGGAAAATTATTGCCTAAACACCTATATTTAAAAAGAAGAGCAAAAACTGAAGACTTAACTGCCCACCGGGAAGAATTACAGTAAGAGCAAACTAACCCCAACACAAACAGAAAGAAAGAAATCACAAAAATAGGGGCAGAAATAAATGAAATGAGAGCATGGAAAAAATAGAGAAAATCCACAAAACCAGCAGTTGTTTCTTGGAGAAAATCAATGGAGCCTTAGATAGGCTGACAAATTAAAAAAGACATGGGATGCAAAAAAAAAGTATTGTCCCTGCAAAAATAAAGGAGATAATGAAAAGGTACTATGAACAACTATATGCTAACAAACTAGACAACTTAGACCAAATTGACAACTTCCTAGAAAAGCATGAGAAACCAACATTGACTTGAGAAGAAACAGTAGACCTCAACACACCAATCACAAATAAAGAGATTGAATCAGTCATTAAAAACCTTCCAAAAAAGAAAAGAGAGGACCAGATGGCTTCACAAGTGAATTCCACCAAGCATTCAAGAAATAATTAGTACCAATCCTGCTCAAACTCTTCAAAAAAAATTGAAGAGAGGGAAAGCTACCTAACTCATTCTATGAAGCAAATATCACCCTAATAACAAAGCCAGTCTAAGATACTACAAGAAAATAAATTTAGACACCAATCTCTTTAATGAATATAGATGCAAAAATCCTCAAAAAATATTTGCAAATTGAATCCAAAAACACATTAAAGGAATTATATACCATGATCAAGTGGGTTTTATTCCAGGTATGCAAGGATGGTTCAAAACAAGAAAATCAATTAATGTAATACACCACATCAATAAATCAAAGGGCAAAAAACACAGCATCATCTCAGTTGATGCAGAAAACACATTTGACAAAATTTAACATTCTTTCTTGACAAAAACACTTCAAAGGATAGGTCTAGAAGGAAATTTCCTCAACATGCAAAGGGAATATTCAAAACCCTGGGCTAACATCATACTCAATGAGGAAAGACTGAAAGCTTTCCCTCTAAGATCAGGAACAAGACAAAGAAGCCCACTGTCACCATTCTTATTCAACATTGTGCTGGAAGCAATTAGGTGAGAAAAAGAAATAAAAGGCATCCAAATTGGAGGGGAAAAAATAAAATTTTTACTGCAGATGACATGATCCTATATGAAGAAAGTCACAAAAAAATATGCAACAAATCTACTAGAGCTAATAAATGAGTATGGAAAAATGGAAAGAGATATGGTCAACATGAAAAATATCTGTGGTGTTTCTATACACTAGTAAGGAGCAATCTGAGGAGAAAGTCAAGAAAAAAATCCCATCTATAATAACAACCAAAATAATCAAAGATATAGGTTTAAATTTATCCAGGGACATAAAAGCCCTATACTCAGAAAACCACAAAAAATTGCTAAAAGAAATCAAGGAAGACCTAAATGAAGAGGACATACTGATTTCATGGATCGGAAGACTAAATATAGTTAAGAGGTCAACTCTTCCCAAATTTATTTGTATATTCAATGCAATACTAATTAAAAGCTCAACAGCTTACTTTACAGCAATAAAAAGCAATAACCAAATTTACTTGGAAGGACAGGGTGTCCAATATAATTAAAAATATCTTGAAAAAGAAAAATGAAGTGGAAGGTCTCACACAACCTGACTGAAACATATTACAAAGCTACAGTGGTCAAAACAGCATGGTGTTGGCTTAAAGATAGGTGTACTGACCAATGGAATTGAATTGAGTATTCAGAAATAGACTCTTTCATACATGGACATTGATAAGGTTGTTTAGTAGACTCAACTGGGACAGAGCAGCCTCTTCAACAAATGGTGCTTGCAGAACTGGATTTCCATATCCAGAAGAAGGAAAGAGGTTCCCTATCTCAAACTTTATACAAATATTAACTATAAGTGGATCCAAGACCTAAACAAGTGATAAGAACAGAAAACTTTTAGAAAAAATGTAGGGAAATATCTTAAAGACCTTGTGGTAGGAGTGGTCTCCTTGACTTTAAGCTAAAGCATGAGTAATGAAAGAAGAAATAGATAAATTTTGGGATCTCCTCAAAATTGAATTCTTCTCCACACCAAAGGACTTTGTCAGGAAAGTAAAAAGGCACAATATTTGGAAACCACATATTAGGTAAGAGTTTACTATCCAGAAAATAAAAAGAGATCCTGTAACTCAACAAGTAAAAGACAAACAACTCATTTTAAAAAATGGGCCAAAGACATGAACCAAAACACTTTTCTGAAGAGGAAATAAAAATGGCTCAAAAATATATGAAAAGGAGGTGCTAAGATGGCAGCATAGAGAGGTGTGGAATTTAGTTAGTCCCTTGGAACAACTAATAAACAACCAGGAACAATTAGTAAATAATCTGGAACAACTGCTTGGGAATCATGACTGTCCACACATCACACACCAACCTGGATTGGGTGAAAAGCTAAGATTGCAGCATAAAATCTGTAAGTAGAAACTGTAGAACCACGTGAGGAGCCCCCTCCCCTCCATGGCAGGCTAGGCCCAGAAACTCACTGTGGGAGGAAGAAGCATTCAAGAGAGAGCAAATATAGCTCAGTCTGACTCCAACTGGGGTTTTAATTAACAAACGTGGACTGCTAAACACAAGCTACAAACATAGACAAGCAGCAAACTACCCTGAGTTCACTCCCAGTGGAGAGGAGATGGGGCTGAAATAGAGGAAAAAAGTTAATTAGAAAAAAAGGGAAAATAATACAGAGACTTTTAGAGACTGAACTTAGCTGGAAAACACCTGTGCCTCAGAGGGGACAGGAGCCCAGAAGGCCAGGTGTTCTATCTGACTGATGAGTGAATTTAGGGGGCCATGGACTGGCTCTGAAGGGGGTGGGGGGGGACTATCTGTTTTTCTCTCTCTCAATCTGAATGGTTCAGTGGAGCCTCAGCCATTTTCAGTTCACAGCAATCTGACCCAGAACGGGGTGGAGTTGACAGAGTCAGAAAGACAAAGAAACTATTGAAATGCATAAGATAGCTCTCTAGGGGGTAGATGTTCCCTAAGAGGAAAGAGGTGGGGCCCAGCTCAAGGGCCTGCCCTCCTCTCAGAACTCAGACCCCAGGGCCTAGGGGAAAACAGTCAAAACAGAAGCAACCTAAGTTAAGAATTAAAGGGGCCACACCTGTTTATACCAGTCAGGATTGACAGACTGACAGGTGCCACATGCTGGGCAGGTTAGGAAAAGCACAGCTGCTGGATACCTCACAGGAAACTCTGTCAATTTCTAAGGCATACCCTTAGGGAGACTTGAAACTGAATATAACCCCATTCTGAGATCTGAACCCATTCTGGTCTGGGAAAATCTGATTGAGATAACTGGGGAAGCCAGATGCCTAGAAAACAGAGGACTACAAACTACACTGGGGAGGATGCAGATATGGCCCAGTCAAAGGAAAAAACTTACACATCAATCAAGAAACAGTTGAGATATTCTTTCACTTCAATAAAAGTCAATTAAATATTTTCAAAGAAATATGCTAAATCAAAGCAAAAATCAAATCAATGAGTTCAGGGGAGATACAGCAAAAGAGATGAAGAATATCAAGAAAACACTGGGCAAACATAAGGTAGAAATTGGAAGTTGAGAAAAACAACTGGCAGAATCTATGGAAATGAAAGGTACAGCACAAGAGATGAAAAACACAATGGAGACATGCAACAGCAGAGTCCAAGAGGCAGAAGAAAACACTCAGGAACTGGAGAACAAGACACCTTAAATCCTACGCACAAAAGTACAGACAGGAAAATGAATGGAAAAATACAAGCAACATCTAAGGGAACTGAATGGCAACATGGGGCATATCAATGTACATGTCACAGGTGTCCCAGAAGGAGAAGAGAAGGGAAAAGGGGCAGAAGCAATAATAAAGGAAATAATCAATTAAAATTTCCAGTATCTGATGGAAGACATAAAATTACAGATATAAGCAGTGCAGAATACCCCAAACAGAATAGATCTGAATAGACCTATGCAAAGACACTTAACAATCAGAATGTTAACAGAACAGAATGTTTAAGGGAACAGAATGTTTAACTAGGTTGAACTTATGTATTTGGAAATGGATAGAGGTGACTGTAGCATGTTATTGTGAGAATAACTAACAGTGCTGAATGGTGTGTGAATACGGTGTAAAGGGGAAGCTTAGAGTCATGTGTGTCACCAGAAGGAAAATTGGAGGTTAAAATATAGGCATGTATAAAACAGTGACTCTTCTGGTGGACAATGTCCATGATAAACAATACAAATATTAGAAATATCTTTGATGAACTAGAACAAATGTACGACACTATAACTAGGAGTTAATAATAAGGGAGTATACAGGGGAAAATATACCTATTTCAAACTATGTGTTCAGTTAGTAGTATTTTAACATTCTTTCATCAATGATAACAAATGTACTATACCAATACCATGAATCAGTAATGGAGTGGGTGGGGTTAGAGTTATGGGAGGATTTCAGTTTTCATTATTGATTTTATTTCTTTTCTGGAATAATTATGGTACTCTGGGCAATTGACTGTGCACATTGGATGATTGTATTGTATGTGAACAATCTCAGTAAGATTGAATTTAAAAAAATCATATGAAAAGTTGCTCACCTTCACTGGCTATTAGGGAAATACAAATCAAATCCACAATGAGATATCATCTAACATCTACTAGAATGGCCATAAAAAATTCAAGTTTTGGAGAGGATGTGGAGAAAGAAATAAATTTATTCACTATTGCTGTGAATGCAGAATGGTTCAACTGTTCTGAAAGGCAGTTTGGAAGTTCCTCAGGAAGTTAAATACAGAACTACAGAATGATCCAGCAATTCCATTACTAGGTATATGCTCAGAAGAACTGAAAGCAGAGATAAGCACACAAAAATTTTTAGTGGCATTAATTATGATTGGCAATAGATGGAAACAACCCAAATGTTCGTCAATTGATGAGTGGATAAACAAACTGAAGTACATACATAGGATGGAATATCATGCATCTGTAAGACAGAATAAAATCATGACGCTTGTGACAACATGGATGAATGTTATGAACATTAGGTTGAGCAAAATTAGCCAGGAAAAAAGGATGAATACTGTATGTGAGCTAACTGTCATGAGCAAACTCTGAGATATAAGTTAAGAGCACAAGTTATCAGGAAGTAGAAGACAGTAGAGGTTGGACACATGACTCCAAATGAGTACAGAATGTTAACAGGATTGATTGTAAAGATCCAGAAACACATAGCACAATATTATCTGATGGTAGCACAACATTGCAAGTATAATGAACAAAGTTGAGTGTGAATATGGTTGAAAGAGGAAATCTAGAGGCATGTATGACACAAGAAGGAAAGATATAGGGTAAAAACTGGGACTATATAACTTAGTAAAAAGTAGAGTGGACAGTGATGGTGATTAAATGTAGAAATGTAAGAAAGTTCTTACATGAGGTTGAACAAATGAATATCAACATTGCAAGGTGTTGAAAATGGAATGATATATGGAAAAAATACAATCAACGCAAACTAGGGTCTATATTTAACAGTAACATCATAATATTCTTCTACTTACTGTAACAAAAGCAATATACAAATGCTAAACGTCAATAGAGGGGGATATAAGGGAGGGGTATCAGATTCATCTTATTGCTATTGTTATTTACCCTTTTTTATTCTTTATTCTTTTATTTTTTCCCTCTTCTATCCTTGTGGAGGAAATGGAAATGTTTTCATATAGATTGTGGTGGTGAATGCAAATCTATGTGATTACTATGGGAGCCATTGATTGCTCACTTAGGATGGATTATATGGTGTGTAAATAAAGCTCTTTAAAAATAAACAGAAAGGTACAAGTTCTAGAGAATATGTGCAGAGAGACATATATCTACTTACTGTTTGTAGGAAGGTAGAAAGGTGCAGCCCCTCTGGAGAGCAGTGTGGTGGTTCCACAGCAGGATAAGTAGGGTTGCCATATGATTTTGCAAAAGCATTACTTGGTATATACTTGGAAGAACTTAAATCAGGGACATGAATAGGCATTTGGACACTGGTGTTTATGGCAGTAGTATTCATGATTTGCAATGAATGTAGGTGGCCAAAGTGTACATTGTCTTGTGAACAGAAGGGTGATCTGTGGTGTATACATAGAAAGGAATATTGAGAGGCTGCAAGAAGGAATGAAGTTGTGAGGCATGCAGCTAGGTGAATGAACTCAGAAAACAGTATGTTGAGTGAAATAAGCCAGAAACAAAAGGAAAATATTGTAAGGCCTCACTGATATAAACTAACTATAATGAGTGAATGCTGAGAATTGAATTTGAGAGCATAAGTTATCAGAGGAAAGAATGTGGTCAGAGGTTAGGCAATAGATGTTGCAGGAGTACTGTTCTGGTTTGCTAATGCTGCCAGAATGCAAAACACCAAAAATTGATTGGCTTTTATAAAAAGGGGTTTATTTGGTTACACTGTTACAGTCTGAAGGCCATAAAGTTTCCATCATAATGCATCAACAATCAGGTACCTTTACTGCAGGATGGCCAATGGTGTCTGGAAAGCCTCTGTTAGCTGGGAAGGCACGTGGCTGGCATCTGCTCCAGATTTCTGGTTTCAAAATGGCTTTCTTCCAGGATGTTCCTCTCTGGGCTTTAGCTTCTCTCCAAAATATCACTCTCAGTTGCTCTTGGGGCATTTGTCCTCTCTTACCTTCTCCAGAGCAAAAGTCTGCTTTCAAAGGCCATCTCCAAAATGTCTCTGTATACGGAAGTTCCTCTCTCAGCTCCTCTCTCAGCTCCTGTGCATTCTTCAAAGCGTCCCTCTTGGCTGTAGCAAGCTTGCTCCTTCTGTCTGAGCTGATATACGGCTCCAGTAAACTCAAGGTCCATGCTGAATGGGCAGGGCCACACCTCCATGGAAATCATCCAGCATCTTCAACCCAATCAACACCAATATGTTTCCTTCCCACACAAGACTGAATCAAAGGTAATGGCATTTGGGGGGACACAATACATCCAAACCAGCACATTCCACACCCTGGACCCCAAAATGACATGATCTTTCCATATGCAAAATGCATTGATCCCATCACAATATCATAAAAACTTGAATCATTTCAGTAACTATAGGTAAGTACAGTACCCCATCAAAATCAATTACAGGTGTGGTTGGTCCAAAAGCAAAATTCCTTTTTGACTGTGGACCTGTAAACCTAGAACAAGTTACATGCTTCCAATATACAATGGAGGGACATTCATAGGATAAACATTCCCATTGCCATAAGGAGAAACTGAAAGGAGAACAGGGTTCACAGGACCAAAACAGTTCCTAAAACCCACAGGGCAAACTCCATTATATTTCAAAGTCTGAGAGTCTTTTACAGAATGATGTTGCATCCTTGGGGCTTGAAAGAGCTGGAGTCTAACCTTTCCTAAGGGCCTTTGCATCAGCCCTTTACTCTCCAAACCCTGGGGTGAGTGACCCAACATATCCACACACTATGGGAGACCACCTTTTCAGCCTCACCCTCCTCAAATATTGGGGCAGCAACCAGATTCTGTTCTATCTCTGGGGCACACACTAAACCCCTTCAGAGCAGTGGGGTGGTGGCCAGGCTCTCCCCAGTCCCTTGGTAATGTGCTCCACCCTATTTGAGGTCTGAGGTAGCAACAGCTTTCATGAACATTGAGATGGAAGGCCCACCCTCTACCTCTGGGGCAAACTCACCCTTTCCATGCATGTGGGATGCTCCACTCTCCCAGTCTGAGGCCTTTTGACTCCAGGCCTCAACCTCCATGGCTCTGTTTTTGAAGTAATTTTTCCTTCAGTTTGTTCCTTGTCTGTCTCCTCCTGTCCAGACTGGCAATGGCTCCATCTATAAAGATCTTTCAAAAATTCTGTTGGCTTTGCATTAAGCCATCAGACAATAGGACTTTCCACAAATCCTTTCTGGATAACTCCATCTCCAATTTTGGCTTGTACTGGCATGGCGGTTGGGTTCCATGTTTGGTTAAATCCTCATATTGGTCTGTAGCTTCTGTGGTTCCACCCCCTGCAAGCCTGGAATTTTCCAAACCATTAGTTTCTAGTTTCTTTGAACCCAAGTGTTCAGTTCTAAGTTTCTCTCTCTCTGCTCACATTTTACTATAAGCAGCAAGGAGAAGCCACACTATATCTAGAACTTCTAGTTTCAAAACTTCTTCATCCAAGTACCCAAGCTTGTCACTTTCAAATTCTGCCTTCTTTCCAACACCAGAACTCAATTTTGCCAAATTCTCTGCCACTTTAAAACAAGGATCACCTTCCTTCCAGTTTGCCATGACACTTTCAACATTTCTGCTCAAGGCCTCATCAGAAGTATCTTTAGAGTCCACATTTCTACCAACAGTCTCTTCAAAGCAGTTTAGGCCTTTTTCTATCAAGGTCCTCAAAATTCTTCCAGAATCTTCCCCTTATCCATTTACAAAGCCATTCCAATATGTTTGGTATTTGCAAACTCAGCAGCACCAGCACCTCACTTCTCTGGTACCAAAATCTGTTCTAGTTTGCTAATGCTGCCAGAACACAAAACACTAGAAATGGATTGGCTTTTATAATAGGAGGTTTATTTGGCTACACTGTTACAGTCTGAAGGCCATAAAGTGTCCAAGATAATGCATCAACAATTGGGTACCTTCACTGAAGGATGCCCAATAGCATCTGGAAAGTCTGTGTTAGCTGGGAAGGCACATAGCTGGCATCTGCTCCAGATTTCTGGTTTCAAAATGGCTTTCTTCCAGGATGTTCCTCTCCAGGCTTCAGCTTCTCTCTAAAATATCACTCTCTGTTGCTCTTGGGGCATTTGTCCTCTCTTGGCTTCTCCAGAGCAAAAGTCTGCTTTCAAAGGCCATCTCCAAAATGTCTCTGTAAATGGAAGTTCCTCTCTCAGCTCCTGTGCATTCTTCAAAGTGTCCCTCTTGGCTGTAGCAAAGTGATACTGAGTTTTAACCGTTATTTAAGAGATGTTAATTTGGTGCAGAATTTATATTCTCTGTAGCACACTATCTAATTTAACCTGTATGATTTATTTATTTAAACAATATAATTACATGGAAACTAGAATAGAGAATGAGACCTTATTATTATGTAAAGATGAATGCAATACTCTGACACATCCCAGAATATTTTAGGCAGAAAACAAAAGAGATTGGCAAAGTCCTCTTGATGGACTTGGGGAAAATGTGGACATGTTAAACTTCTCCACCTCAGGAATTCCTTATATTTCCACAAGCATTAGGAACCTCCACTTTAATAAGTCAAACATTTGATCTTGGGGCTTGCCCTTATGAAACTTATTCCTGCAAAGCAGAAGTTAACTTATAATTATGCCTAAGGGTCATCCCCAGAGACCTCTTTTGTTGCTCAGATGTGGCCTCTCTCTCTCAGACAACTCTGCAAGTAAACTCACTACCCTCCCCCCTAGTAGGATATTACTCCCAGTGTTGTAAGTCTACTTGGTTATGTGGGACATGACTCCCAGGGAGGAGCCTGACCTGAGCATTGAGAATCCCTTCTGGACCAAAAAAAAAGAGGAAGAGCAATGAAACAAAATAAAGTTTCAGTGGCTGAGAGATTTCAAATGAAGGTGAGCGGTCATTCAGGAGGTTATTCTTATGCATTATATAGATATTTCTTTTTAGTTTCCAGTGAATTAGAATAGCTTGAAGGTAATACTTGAATCTGCTGAACTGTAATCAAGTAGATTTGATTCTTGAAGTTGATGCATAACTATACAGCTTTAATCATGTGACCATGTGATTGTGAAAACCTTATGACTCGCTCTCCCATTATCCAGTGTATGGGCAGACGAGTAATGAAATAAACACACAAAATATATAAATGATTGGGAGGGATAAGGATATGGGCTGTTTTGGTGTTCCTTTTTTTTCCTTTATTTTGGAATAAAGAAAATATTCTAAAATTGATTTTGGTGATGAATTCACAACTATATAATGATGCTGTTAACCACTGACTATATACTTTGGATGGATTATATGGTGTGTGAATACATCTCAATAAAATTGCATTTAAAAACTTACTAATACACCCTTTTGTAGAGATGTTACTAAAGGGAAAATATCTGATTGCAGGAGAGTAACACATTATGGTTGTGCAACTGACACAAGGAAGATTTTAACTCAACATGTCTCAACTTAGTACACTGTAGAGAAACCTGACAAAAGTAGTGAATGTAAGATACACTCTAGTCAGCACTAACTTTTCTTCACAATTAAGTATTCAATTATGAAGTATAGAGAAACCCTATAAATGTAATGAACTTGGGAAAGAATTCCTCTGGACATGTCACCTTTATGTTCACCATAGGATTCACTCTGGAGAGAAACCCTATGACTGTAATGAGTATAGTAGAGCTTTTAGTCATCCTTCACCCTTCAGTCAACATAAACAAATTCACTAGAGAGAGACCATATGAATGTCAAGTATGGGGAAAAGCTGTTTGTCAACCTTCTGGCTTCAGACTACATCAGGTAAGTCACATTGGGGAGAAAAGCTATAGATGCAATGAATGTGGCCAAGATTTCAGGCAGAACTGTCACCTTTATATACACAAACCAACTTACACTGGAGTGAAACCCTATGCTTGCCATCAATGTAGAAGAGTATTCAATCATGCTTCATCCTTCACTCAATCTAACCTAATTCTTACTGGATATGAACACTATAAAGGTAATATATGTTGCAATGTGTTTAGTCAATGCTCTTATCTCAGATGACAGAGAATGCACACTATAAATCAATGATTGGGGAAGAGTCTTTAGCCACAGCTCTAAACTTTAAACAACCTAGAGAACTCGCACAGGGGAGAAATTCTCTGCCAATGTAATTGATGTGAAAATACTTTTTATCATTTGTCTTTAAACAACATGAATGAAATACATTTGGGTAGAACCCTGTCTTTAATCATCTAAAGGGAAGCCCCAGCTGAGTTTCAGCCTTCATATGCACAAGAAAACTCATAAATGGTATAATCACTGAAACTCCTGTTCTTCAGACATGGAGTCTCTAGAGAATTAATAGATATCTATGCTGGTGAAGTTATCAATTAAATAAACATGAGAAGTCCTTTACTTGCAGAGAAAATCATAGAATAGCTGAGGTTTCACACCATATCAAACACTCTCAATGCAATGAAGGAAGGAAAATCTTCAGACTGCTAATTCTTTTTTCTATATTGATGTTCTCATACTGAGGAAATACCAATACTAAAATCAGTGAAAAAGCTGGAGTTCAAATCAGAGCTCTAAGACTGGGAAAAACTCCGTCAAGAATGATTTACTATGAATCAAAAATTTGCTTCAACTAATCAAAAAATGTTGTGATTTGTTCTTTGAAGTATCTCTGCTATAAATATTTTAATACATTTATAAAAAAAGAATGATTACTACATAATCCAGTCATGAATCCAGAATTTTGCCTAGTGACCTGTTACTGAAAAAATTATGATAAATACATAGGATTCTGAAGTTATGTGGAAATGACAAATGCAGAATTTTGTTAACAAGTAATAAGCAAACATATTAAACTAATTTTTCAATGAATTAGTATTTACAGATACATATGAAATATGAATTGATGCTGAAATAATTATTAAGTTTCTATTTTTTGACAGTTATTAACTAAATTACTATAAATGGGGACTTCAGAAAATAACTTAATTTTAACTGAAATTATAGAAGGCAAGATTGTCAACAACTATATACTGTTAATATATGTATATTAATAGCAATGGTGAAAAATGTGGGTTAATAAACAAAGTTGTGAATAAAACCTCATGGTGCAGAAAAAAGTAGTTACTTTAAATGTCAGTGGATTGAAATATCCAGGCAAAAGGCAGAGATTGAAATAATGGGAGAAAAAAAAATGACTCAAGAATATGCTATTACACACCCACCTTAAATTCAAAGATCCAAGTTGACTGAATGTGAGATGGAAAAAATATACAAGGCAAACAGTGAACAAAAGAGAGCTGGTTTGCTACACTAAAATCAGACTTTAAGTCCAAAAATATTGCAAGGAATAAAGAAGGTCATTATACACTGATAACAAGAATTCAACAGGAAGACATTACAATTGCAAGTATATATGTACCTATCAGTACAGCCTCAAAATCCATGAAGAAAATATTGACAGATTTAGAGGGGAAAATGGATGGTTCTACAAAAGAGTGGAAGGCTCCAAAACACTACTTTCAATAATGAACAGAACATCTAGGCAGAATATCAATTAGCAAATACAAGACTTGAACAATACTGTAAGCCAACTAGGCATAATAAATATATATAAAGAACACTTCATCCAATAGAAATGGAATATGCAGTCTTTTCTAGTGCACCTTGATCAATAGAGATGATAGAACATATCTTATGTCAAAAACAAGTCCAGTAAATTCAAAATTATTGAAATCATACAATGTATTTTCACTGACCACAATACAATGAAGCTAATAATTACAGAAAGAGAATTGGAAATTTCACAAACAAATGGATATTTTTTAAATTTTATTTTATTTTGAAATAAATTCAAAGTTATAGGAACAGTTGCAAAAAGAATACAAACCCCACACACAGAACTCCAGCATACTTTGACCCCCCTTCCCTGATACCCCACTCCACCAACTTTAACATGCTGTCACACCACTATTTCTTTCCCTCCCTCCCTCCCTATCTATCATCCATCATCTATTGCTCTGTCTTCTGAACATATGAGAGCTAGCTGCACACATCCTTGAACAAACTATAATTCACATATACAATTCCCATGAACAAGAACATTCTTTTATGCAATCCCATTAAACGTAGCTAAGAAGTAAAAGAAATTCAATATTGATACAAAGCTTACATTCTATATTTCCTTTTTTTTTCTTATGTCTCAACTGTGTCCCTTTGAGCCTCCTGTCCTCCGTCCTCAGATCCCATCCAGAATCATCCTTGGCATTCAATTGTCATCTATTTAGACTGTCTTTTTTTTTTTTTTTTTCAATTGTGGAAACATATATACAGCCTAAATCTTTCCATTCCACCCCCTCCCTAGCATTCCATTAGTGGGATTAATCACATTTACAATGTTGTAATGTGATGACCTTCCCACCCTTCATTACTAGAAATTTCCCTTCACCTCAAACAGCAACCCTACACTCATTTGTTAACTCCCCATTGCCCCTTCCCCCATATCTCTTAACCCATACTCTAGCTTTCATCTCTATGGTCATATTCTCTGATAATTTCCTTGTGTTTACTGTGGGGCTTAAAATTAACTTCTTAAATCCATAACACTCTTGTTTTTCTTTGATACCAACTTAACTTCAATAGGACACATAAACTATGTTCCTGTACTCCTCCATTCCCCCACCTTTATATAGTTCTTGTCAAAAATTACATATTTTACATTGAGTTCAAAACCACTGATTTGTCATTAGAGTGTGTATTTTATATCATGTAGGAAGTAAATAGTGGAGTTACAATTCAAAAATCATTGACTTCTATTTGTATTCTATTGTGGTCAGAGAATGTGCTTTGAATATTTTCTTTTTTTTTTTTAATTTATTGAGGCTTGTTTTATGTCCCAGCATATGGTCCATTCTGGAGAAAGATCCATGATCACTAGAGAAAGATGAGTGTCCTGGTGATTTGAGATGTAAGGTTCTATATATGTCTGTTAAAATTCTCTATATCTCTTTCTCCTTTCTTTTTTTCTCTGTTGGTAGGGCTCTCTTTAGTATCTGAAGTAGGGCAGGTCTTTTATTGGCAAAATCTCTCAGCATTTGTTTGTGAAAAATTTAAGCTCTCCCTCAAATTTGAAGGAGAGTTTTGCTGGATAAAGTATTCTTGGTTGGAAATTTTTCTCTCTCAGAATTTTAAATATGTCATGCCACTGCCTTCTTGCCTCCATGGTGGTTGCTGAGTAGTCACAACTTAGTCTTATGTTGTTTCCTTTGTATGTGGTGAATTGCTTTTCTCCTGCTGCTTTCAGAACTTGCTCCTTCTCTTTAGTATTTGAGAGTCTGATCAGAATATGTCTCAGAGTGGGTTTATTTGGATTTATTCTATTTGGAGTTCACTGGGCATTTATGCTTTGTATATTTATATTGTGTAGAAGGTTGGGGAAGTTTTCCCCAACAATTTCTTTGAATACTCTTTCTAGACCTTTACCCTTCTCTTCCCCTTCTGGGACACCAATGGGTCTTAAGTTTGGATGTTTTGTTTTATCTATTGTATCCCTGAGATCCAATTCAAATTTTTCATTTTTTTTCTCCCTTCTTTCTTTTGTTCTTTCATTTTCTGTTCTGTGGACTTCTAGGACACTGAGTCATTGTTCAACTTCCTCTAATCTTGTATGATTATTATCCAGAGTCTTTTTAATTTGGCCAACAGTTTATTTTATTTCCATAAGATCTTCTACTTTTTTATTTACTCTTGCAAATGTCTTCTTTTTGCTCTTCTAGGGTCTTCTTTATGTCCCTTATATCCTGTGCCATGGTCTTCTTCATGTCCTTTATATCCTTTGCCATGTTTTCATTCCTTGACTGTAGTTCTTTGATTAATTGTGCCAAGTACTGTGTCTCTTCTGATATTTTGATTTGGGTGTTTGGGATTGGGTTTGCCATATCATCTGGTTTTATCATATGCATTAAGATTTTCTGTTGTTTTTGGCCTCTTGGCATTTGCTATGCTTGATAGGGTTCTTTCAATTTGTACAAAAAAAAAAAATACCAATCTAATTTTTCAGAAATACAAGTTGGTGGTGTACACTTTCTCTAACTAACCAGCAGATGGCATCTATGAGTCATCTGTACCCCTCAAGTCAGCTCTCCTCAACCTTGTCCTTATGGTGTGTGGGGAAATTATTCTTGTGGGGTTCAGTTGGTGAACTCAGTTTGGGTGTGTTGCTGGAGCCATCTGCCCTGAATGTGGGTTGTGTGTCTGGGTGGCTAGGGAGGCAGGGCAGCTTTCATACTCAAACCCCCCAGGTGTTCCTGGAGATTCAAGGCTGCTGCAAGAGTCTAAGCCTTCATTTCAGTTCTGCCCCAGACTCTCTCTGTCACTGACCCACAAACCACCGGCATTGATGTAGCATCCCTGGGTTTTCCTAGTGGGCCCCCCTTCTCAGCTGTGATTTTCCAGGACCTCTGCCAATGGAATGCTGTGCTATGTCACAAGTGTGAGCCATCCCTCAAGGGAAACCCTGGGCCACCAGGCCATGCAGGGGCACTCCCAGCCTGATGCAAAGATGGCTGAATGGGGTGTCTCAACCCTTCCCCCCTCCTCACACAGCTCCTCCTTCCCAGCTCTAGGAAAACTGGCATGGCTCTGGGCTGTGGGCACAGCCCCTGGCAGGAGTATCTCCAGCCCTCTGGGGGGCCAGCTGCAAGCAGTGGGGTCTCTTTCTCTGTCCAGCTCTCCCCTCAACTCCCCTGGCCCTGAGGGAATCTGCCACAGGCTATCCTCCAGGCCAGATGAGAGGCCAGCTCAGCCTGCTCCTGCCATGTTCCCACTGTCACAACTGCAGCTGCTCCTGGGTTTTTCCCCCTTTTTTTTTTCAAAGAACAAGACCATCTCCAAATGCCAACCCCTGGCTTCCCCACACTGCAGCATGGCCATGGGTCTTGGGTCTTTCAGCTGGCTTACTCACTCATTCCAGAATGCAGACTCCTGGTTTCACCAAATGTATGGCCCCTGTGGTTCTACCAGACCTTTTCCAGCCGGTGCATCACTGAAATCTGTATTCTGGGTCACCTTCTGGTTTTTATCCAGCATTTTTCATGGAGGTGTTTTTTTGCCCTGTCTCACCTAGCTGCCATCTTAGATTCCAAGACCAAATAAATGGATATTAAACAATGCACTCTTAAACCACCAGTGGATCAGAGAAGAAATCATGAGAGAAATTAGGAAATATTAGGTGAATGAAAATGAAAACATAACATGCAAAAAATTATGGGATGTAGCAAAGGTAGATCTAAGAGGGAAATTTATAGCTCTAAATGCTTATATTAAAAAGAAGATATATATCTCATCTCAGAGACCTAATCTCACAAATGGAGGATTTAGAAAAAGAAGAGAAACTTAGAACCAAAGCAAGCAAAAGGAAGGAAATAAATATTAGAGCAGAGATAAATGAAATTGAGAAATAAGCACAAAAGAATCAACAAAACCAAATGTTGGTTCTTTGAAAAAAATCAATTTAATTGATAAATCTATATTTACACCAATGAGGAAAAAGAGAGATGAAAAACTAAAATCAGAAATGAAAAGGAGGACATTACTATTGATACTGTGAATAATAATGACTCTAAGAGGATACTATGAATAACTGTGTAACAATAAGCTAGATAGCCTAGATGAAATGGACAAATTCTTGGAAACACACAAACTACTACAGTGACTGAAGAAGTAATAGAAGATATCAACAAACCAATAACTACTAAATAGATTATATCAGTAATCAAAAACATCCCACAAAGAAAATCCCAAGACCAGAGGCTTCACAGGGGAATTTTAACAAATATTCCTAGAAGAATTAACAGCAATCCTGCTCAAACACTTCCAGAAAATGGAAGAGGAGGGAACACAGCCTAACTCATTCTTCAAGACCAATATTACCCTCATACCAAAGCCATATAAGATACCACAAGGAGAGGAAATTACTGATGAATAACTTCTATGAATATGGATGCAAAAATCCTCAACAAAATATAAGTGAATCAAGTCCACTAGTACCTGAAATGAATGAGACACCATGATCAAGTGGGATTCATTCCTGGTGTGTAAAGGTGGTTCAACATAAGAAAATCAATTAATGTATTGCACATTAATAGGATGAAAGGAAAAATACACATGATCCTGCCAATCAATCCAGAAAAGGTATTTGACAAAATCAGCACACCTTCTTTATAAAAACACATATAAAACTAGGTATTGAAGGAAATTTCATCAACATAGTAAAGGGCATATATGAAAAACCCATAAAAACATCATACTTAATGGAGAAAAAGCTTTCCTTCTATGATTAGGAACAAATAAAAGCATGTCCATGGCATCACTGCTATTCAACATTGTACTGGAAGTTCAAGCAAGGGCAATTAGATGAGAAAAGAAATGTACTACATCCATATTTTAGTGGAAGAAGTAAAACTTTTCCTATTTTTAGATAACATGATCCTATATACAGAAAATGCTGAGAAATCCATAACAGAGCCCCTAGAGCCCTAAATGAATAGACAAAGTGGTGGGGTATGAGATCAACAACAAAAAATCAGTAGTGCTTTTATACACAAGCAATGAACAATCAGAAGTAGAAATCAAGAAAAAATCTCATTAACAATAGCAATGAAATTAATCAAATATCTAGGAATAAGTATAACCAAGGATAGAAAGGACTTGTCCATGGAAAGTTACAAAATATTGTCCAAAGAAATCAAAGAAAACCTAAATAAATGGAAGAACATTCCATATCATGAATTAGAAAACTAAATATTGTTAAGATATAAATACTACTCAAAGCAATTTGCAAATTTAATTCAATCCCATTCAAAATTGCAATGACCCTTTCCGCAGAAATGGAAAGCCAATCATCAAATTTTTATCGAAGGGTAAGGGGCACCAAATAGAGAAGGCTCTCTTGAGAAAGAAGAATGAAATGGGAGGAGTCACACCTTCCAATCTTAAAATGTATTGCAAAACCGCAGTAATATACACAGCATGGTACGGGCACAAGCACAGACATATAGAACAATGGAATAAAATTTAGAGCTCAGAAAACAATGCTCATATAGTCAGCTGATTTTTAACAGGTGACAGGTGACAAAGATCACTCAATTGAGAAAGAATAGTCTTCAATAAATGGTTCTGGGAAAACTGGATCTCCATTTGCAAAAGTAGGAGGAAGGACCCCTACCTCACACCATATATAAAAATCAACTCAGCATGGATCAAATACTTTCATGTGGGACCTAGAAATATCAAACTCCTAGGAGAAAATGTAGGGAAGCATCTTCAGGACCTGTGTTAAGCAATGCTTTCTTAGTATTTGTACCCAAAGCACAAACAACAAAAGGAAAGCTAAATGAGTGGGACCTCATGAAAATTAAAAACCTTTGTGCCTCAAA
This sequence comes from Choloepus didactylus, assembly GCF_015220235.1. Taxonomy (NCBI): domain Eukaryota; kingdom Metazoa; phylum Chordata; class Mammalia; order Pilosa; family Megalonychidae; genus Choloepus; species Choloepus didactylus. Next base: position 17,644,902 of record NC_051312.1, read on the forward strand.
GGACAGAAGGCAAAATATCAGGAATGGAAAAAGGTATTTCCAACACACTCAGCCTGAAATGTCCATATCAAGAATACATAAAGCATGTTTGAAAATTAATAAAAACAAAAAAGCCAATGAAAAAGCAAAAGTCATTAAACACACACACACACACACATATACACTTGGACCCACTATGGGCTGGACTTTGGCCAGGAATCCAATTATTGTCTAGTCTCCATAAGCCCCTTAGGAAACAGGGGGGCCCTGATGATGCTCCCAGTCTCTGGATATCAATGTCAGCTGACTTTGTGTCTTAACAGTCCTTAAAATGTCTTGGAACACCCCTTCCCCTTGTGCATGGTTGCAAGAGTCAACAGATATATGTCCACTGGGGAAGGACTTCAAGAATGTTATTACTGTCACTGTTAGGATTCTCCCTTCTGGGGACCTGGTCTCTCTTTCTGTGTAGGGCTTCTGAGCATCTATCACAAGAGGAAGTAAGCAACAGATGGTTGATGTCAGCCAGTCTCTGTCATCAGCCATAATAGTGTTGGCACAAAGGCTGCATGAATGGATTAGCTATGATGGCACCAATGGAAACTCTGCATGGACTTGGTAGCATGAATTCCCCTTTACCAAAGCTGATCTTGATACAACTGCTACTGAACATTCCATCTGCCCAGTAACTGAGACCATTGCACAGCCTCCAAAATAACACCACCCTTCAAAAGACCAAACATACATTTGATAGCAAACTGAAATCATTGGACCATTTTCAACCTGGACATATAAATCATTCATATTGATTGGAATACACACATGTTCTGGATATGGATTTTCCTTTCCTGATCATCAGCCTCAGCTGACACATTATCTTATGGCCCACACAGTGTTTGATAAACTGACACATGATCCCACATTAAAATCACACTGGCCCAAATTAGTTCCTTTATAGCAGAGGAGGTATAGCAATGGAGACATGACCGTGGAACACCCAAATGCTCTCACATATCACATAGTCCAGAAACTGTGGCCTGATGTTGTGAAGGAGTAAATTTTGAAAGAACAACAAAGGTCTCACTCTAAGATGCTACTCCATGTTTTAGTTTCCTAGGCTGCTCAAGCAAATACCATGAAATAGATCAGGTTAAAAAATAAGAATTTATTTGCTCACAGGTTGAGGCTGAGAAAAACTCCAAATTCAGGCATCATCAAGGCAATGCTTTCTTCCCAAAGACAGTGACATTGAGTTGGCTGCTAGCAATCTTTTGTGCTTAGCTTGTCATATGGCAAGGCAATTGCACCTTCTCGTGGTGTCTCGACTCTCTTTTGGTTTCCATTGATTTTCAGCTTCTTGCCTATGTGCTTTTGCTTCCTGTATGTTTGAATTTCACTCTACTAATAAAAGCTCCAGTAATTGGATTAAGACACATTCTGATTGACATAGGCCATACCTTGTCTGAAGTAACCTCAACAAAAGATATTACTTAACAATGGGGTCACACACACAGGAATGGATTAAATTTAAGAGTATATAAATTTAAGAGAATATATATATATATTGGAGGGAACATACAGCTTGGAAACAAGACACTCCACCCTCTAGAACACAAAAATACATGTTCTCTCTAAATGCAAAATATATTGACTCCATCACAGTATCCTAAAAAAACTCCTTTAAGAAACAATGCTTAGTACAAAGTCTCATCAAAATCAGTTATGGTTTTTGAGGCAAAAAAGTGTTCAATTTTGAGGATCCCATTTATCTATTTCTTCTTTCATTGCTTACATTTTGGGTGTAAGATTTAGGAAACCGCCTCCTATCATAAGATATTTAAGACATTTCCCTATATTTTCATCTAAATGTTTTGTGGTATTACCTCCAATGTTTAGATCTTTGGTCCATTTTGAGTTAATTTTTATATAATGTGTGACCTAAGGTCCTCATTCATTGATTTTGATATGGATATCAAATTCTCCAAACACCATTTATTGAAGGGCCTACTCTCTCCCAGTTATGTTGGCTTGAACATCATACAAAAGACCAATTGTCTGTAGATGAGAGGGTCTATTACTGAATACTCAATTCAATCTCATTGATCAGTATATTTATCTTAATGACACTACCATGCTCTTCTGACCACTGTAGCTTTGTAATATTCTTTGAAGACAAGTAGTATGAGACTTCTCACTTCATTCCTGTTTCTCAAGATATTTTTGGCTATTTGGGACACCCTTCTTTTCAAAATAAATTTGGTTATTGGTTTTTCTATTTCTGTAAAGTAAGTTTTTGGAATTTCAATTGCTATTGCATTGAATCTATAAATCAATTTAGGTAGAAATGACATCTTAAGTATATTTAGTCTTCCAAACCATGAATATGGCATATCCTTCCATTTATTTAGGTCCTCTGTGATTTCTTTTAGCCATTTCTTGCAGCTTTCTATGTATAGTTATTTTGTGGCCTTGGTTAAGTGTAGTGCTAAATGTTTCATTCTTTTGGTTACCTTGTGAATGGAATTTTTTTCTACATTCCCTCCTCATGTTGCTCATTACTAGCGTATAGTAACACTACTGATTTTTGCATGTTGATCTTGAATCCTGTCACTTTGCTATATTCTAATAGATTCACTGTACATTTTTCAGGATTTTTTACATATAGGATCATATCATCTGCCAACAGTGAAAGTTTTACTACTTCCTCTCTAATTTGATGCCTTTTATTTCTTTTTCTTGCCTAATTGCTCTGGCTAGAATTTCCAACACAATGTTGAATAACAATGTTGACAATGGTCATCCTTGTCTTCTTTCTGATTTTAGAGGGAAAGATTTCAGTCTTTCCCCATTGAGTATGATGCTAGCTGTGAGATTTTCATATATTGCCTTTGTCATATTGAGGAAGGTCCCTTCTATTCCTATCCTTTTGTGTTTTTTTTTCCATCAAGAAAGGATGTTGAATTTTGTCAAATGCCTTTTCTGCATCAATTGAGATGATTACCTGGTTTCTCTGCTTTGATTTCTCGATATGGTGTATTACATTAGTTGATTTTCTTGTGTTGAATGAGTCTTGCATACCTGGAATAAATCCCACTTGGTCATGGTGTATTATTCTTCTAATATACTGATGGATTTGATTTCTTGATTTTTGCATCTATATTCATTAAAGAGATTGGTTTAAAAATTTCTTTTCTTTTAGTATCTTTGTCTGGCTTTGGTATTAGGGTGATGTTGGCTTCATAGAATGAGTTAGGTAGCTTCCCTCTTCTTCAATATTTTTTGAAGAGTTTGAGCAGGAAGGCTACTGATTCTTTCTTGACTGCTTGGTAGAATTAACATGTGAAGCCATCTGGTCCTGGAATTTTCTTTTCTGGAAGCTTTCTGATGACTGATTCAATCTCTTTACTTGTGATTGGTTTGTTGAGGTCATCTAATTCTTCTCAAATCATTGTTGGTTGTTCATGCTCTTCTGGGAAGTTGTCCATTTTGTCTAAGTTACCTAGTTTATTAACATATAGTTGCTCATAGTATCCTCTCATTATCTCCTTATTTATGCAAGATCAGTAATTCAAGCCAATTAATTCAGGACATTCCATTGCTGCTTCATCTCATGAAACAGGGGTAATCTCTCCAGACAGAGGAGTAAGGGCTGCTTCTTCAGGAGTGGTGATTACAGGTTTAGCAGGCACTGAGGTTGGATGGTAGGCTTCTCAGGGCAGACGGGGCTGGGAAGCTGTTTTCTCAAAGCAGGATGGAGGTTGGTTAGCTGTCTCCTTGGGGCAGACTGGAGGTGGAGACAGTCTTTCCTCAGGGCAGTTCATGACAGGTATAGCTAGCAAAGGCTCAGCAGAGTCCAGTGTTCCAATGTCCCTACTGTCATTATTATCAAGCCATATGTCCCCATCCCAAGTTTCTGGATCCCATTCTTTTCCAATCATCTCCTTTACTGTAACAGCAGATACCCTGTGAGGTTGAGATTTTAGTTTACATTGGAAATCTACTAATTACACAATGAGAATCTGGTCTGGTTTTCAGAGTTCTCAAGTCTGCAACCACAGGAAATACAATTTTCTTTCAGGGCACAAGTAGAAACCTTTACATCTGTCACATGATATTTAAGTTTCACTGACACCCAAAGCTTTGTCTCATACAAGAGTATGATTAGGAGAATCAAATAATGATATTTTGCATATCTTCATTGTCAACTCCTGGCATGGGCTGTAAGTGTCATATTGATTATTGGAAATGGAATCATTAGTGCCTTTGAATCTAATCAGAGTAGAAAACTAGTTGTAAAAGCCCATTTTAATATTTTGTTTCTCAAGAACCACTCCTGGTATGAAGATGTATTAGTTAGTGTTCTCTATGGAAACAGAACCAACAGGAGATAATCTGTGAATATGAAATTTTATGAAAGTGTCTCACACAAATGTGGGGATCCACAAGTCTAAATTTCATAGTGCAGGATGCACAAGTCTACATTCTGTAGGGCAGGCAGTGAGCTGGCAACTCCAATGAGGGTCTTTGATGAACTCCCCAGGAAATGCTGGCAGTCCAAAAAAGAAATGAAAGTTCTTTCTCTTCTCCCTTAAAAGTCTTCAACTGATTGGATTAAATCCATCTGATTGAATTATCTTATTGTGGAAGACATGCCCTTCCTTGATGCATTCAGCCACAGATGCAATCAAATGACTGATGATTTAATAAACCAGCCTTCTAGTTTATTAACCAGCCACAAATATCCTTGTAGGAATGGTTAGGACAGCGCTTGCTTCACCAGACCCTGGGAAGCATCACCTGGCCAAGTTGACACATGAACCTGACCATCAGAACACACACACACACACACACACACACACACACACACACACATGAATGATTGTTGCTGTCATCATATTCAGACACTGAGTCCATTATTTCATTTTATACTAATCTTCTCATAGCAGTGCCTCATCTTGTACTTTTTTACTGCTTTAATTCTGTAAAAGGGTTTCTGACACCAGGCTGAGTTATTATTACCAAAAATTTACTGAAACTAGGCCAAGAATAAAAAATATACTTCTACTTGAGAAGTAACCAAACAGTGGAGATGAGATACGAGTGGTCTCACTTCCAAAGGCCATGCCCACCCACAGAGTCTGAAAACAGCCATTTTATTCTTGGTTTTGAGCTGCTTCGAGGTAGCATTCACCAGCATTCATCTCTCCTATATGACTCTCTGGCATAAATCTCTCTTGCCAAGTGTTAATTCCCAAATGTCTTAGGCCCAGATAAAAGAAACCATTTCACTACTACTGCTTAACCTCTGAAACAACACCTGAGTTTTATTTCTGCTTTAGGATTTGGGTGCAGGAGTAGAGTGAGGCAAGTGAGCAAACTAGGGTGTAAAATTAAAGAGGAACTCACTCTCTGGACCATGCAAGTGTAAGATGCCTGCTCTTGCCCTTCCTTGGATAGATCACTGACAATGGGAGGGAGCTGGATATTCCCAAATTGCCCCTCCATATTCACTCTTTACCCTCCTCTATCCTGCTCAGGAGACCAAAACAGCCACAGCTCAATGAGCTCCCTGACTCTTTCCTTCCAGGTGAGAGGCTCTGACAGAGCAGAGGATGGGAAGAACCTGAAGGCAGGGTGTTCATGTCTGTGTCTCCATCTTGTTTTGTCCCCAAGGGTTAACTGAGAAGGTCACACTCCCCATCAGCTTTCTCTGCAGTGTTCAGGAACCCATCCCTCCCTTTGATCATTCAGACTTAGATGCAATAAATGCTCTTCACTGTCACTATATCTACTCCCACCCAAGCCATTTATGTCATCCTTTATTTAAATTCTCCTCAATCTCACCATTTGAATTTGATATCTGTTTACTTCCAGGACCTTGTATGATTCAAGGAGCATTTATTCCCTTGAATGAACCCCTCACTTCCAATCCAGAGGGACAGTTCTTACCACAGGATAAATGAAATAATCACAATTCCCTATTATGTCTCGAAAAAAATGATGTAGAAAATACCATATTAATTAAGATTAAGTTCAGCTACAACTGACAGAAAAATCACTGTTCCAGTTTGCTAATGCTGCCATTTTACAAAACACCAGAAATGGATTGGCTTTGATAAAGGGGGTTTATTTGGTTACAAAGTTACAGGCTTAAGGCCTTAAAGTGTCCAAGGTAGGTCATCAACAATCAGGTACCTTCACTGGATTAAGGCTGTTTTCATCTGGAAAAACTTTGCTAGCTGGGAAGGCATGTGGCAGGTGTCTGCTTGCTCCCAGGTTGTGTTTCAAAATGATTTTCTCCAAAATTTTAGTGTCAGCTCTCAATGGCTGTCTTCAAAATGCCTCTGTGAATTGCAGCCCCTCTTCAAAATGTCACTCTCAGTTGCTCTGAGGTCCCTCTGTTTGTGAGCTCTTTTCATAGGACTCCAGTGAACTAATCAAGACCCACCCCAAATGAACAGGGCCACATTTCCATGCAAACATTCAATCAAGAGGTCACACCCTAATCAAAGGTGTCACTCACAGTTGGGTGGGTCACATCTCCATGGAAACTCTCAGTCAGAAGGTTCCAACCTAATCAACCTTAATACGTCTGCCCCCACAAAGTTGTATCCAAGAACATGGCATTTTGGGAGACATAATACGTCCGAACTGGCACAATCACAAATACAAAAGGAAGAAATTATATTTTTCACACATACACATAGACAATCAAGGACTGATAAAGCACTGCTGTGTTCATTAGTGACACAAGCTCCTCTGTCTTGTCTTTATGCTGTCCTTAAACATGTGGTCCCTTGATTCTAGTTTTTGTCCCCCTGCCCAATGAGTGAAAAAAAACTTCTTATTTCCTCAGTATTTCAGCTGAAGCCAGTGAGTAAACAAAGACTTCAAGGGGAAGGAAAGCCTTACTGTCAAGCAGACTCCCTTCTTTCTGGGTTCAAGTCCTCATTGCTAGGCTGACTTCATTCAATGGCTTCAAACAGATTTTCAAAGCTTTTCATATAATACATTTCTTATTTGATCTGCATGATGGCTCACTACATTCTATATAACCTGCCAAAGACTAAATACAAAAAATTTTAAAAATAAAAATTTTTATCATTTTAAGGATAGGGCTTCATGTCACCCTGAATCCCAGATTGGTTGCTCAGTGTGACAACTCGCTGACACTTAGATTATCGGTTGTGATAGAAAGTGATAGCATTTGGGGTATATATACATATTTTTGAAAATGCACATGCACTGTTAGCCATTTGAGTAGGATCAGCTGGACTCTTCTGCTGGTCTCAGTCTGAGTCACTCATGGCTCTGTTGCAGGTCAGTGAGACAGCTCTGTTTCCTGGGACTGTCTGACTGTTGGCTGAGGTAATGGGAGTGCTGACTGGGTCACATGTTTCTTAACAGCCATTAAGCAATCCTGGGCTTTTTCACATGGCCATTTGAGGAATCATGAGCAACAAGCAGGCAAGACCCAATGCACAAGTACTTTTCAGGCCTCTGTTTGATTCATGTCTGCTAACATCCCTTTTAGCCAAAGCAAGTTACATGGCTAATCTCAGAGTGAGTGTGGGACAGAACCACCCAATATGTCGATGTAGAGAGGCTCAAATAAATTAGGGGCATTATTGGAGTGATCTCTCACAGTATGGTTGGAGAAAAGATATGTATGAATAAATAAATCAATGAACTTTAATGAACACAGTTGACCACCAACTGCTCATATATTCTGCCCTTTCTTCCTTTTGAAAAGCACTCACTCAAAGGCTCTCAGGGATTTAGGTTCTTTGACCCTCAATCAAATACAAGGGAAACATCTGAGTTGGTACAGTGAATGTCAAAGCCAAATTTGATGGTATGACCCAATCAGCTCTTCTTAATTTTCTTGGCTCTCAATAGTACATTCAACCCACTCCAATTTGCTACTTACCTCACCTACTTGGAATGCTCTTCTTTCTAAAATTAATCTGCAAAATCAGCCTAAATTTCTCCTAATGAAAGAACTGGCCATTGACCCCTTGCTAATTCTCCTGACCTCTCAGTCTTCTCAACCCCCTTAGCTTGTAGACTTGTTTCAATCAACCTGCGCTGAACTACCCTTAAAATGAGAATACATTATTTATATATATATATGGTCTGGCACCTAGCAAAATGGGGATAAGAAAACTTTCTTATTTTTCTTTTAATCATTGCCACATGCTTTGATGCACTTATCTAGAAAAACCTTAATGATGGCCAGCATATTGCACCTAATATTTATTATATGGCCATATCTTTATTTACTTACTATGATCAAGTTAATGCATACCTTTTATCCCATAGACTGACCTTAGTTAGAGTATGTAAGCTAAGATTGGAAACTGGAACATATCATTAGTCTAAATGTTTTCCATGGGAAATTCTGTACAACTATATTTTAATTTTCCTCAATTTTTTCTTCTAAAATAATACCTTATGGGAATTCCCATCAATACTTCTAGATGGCAGTTCTCAGCAGAAGCCCATGAAGGCAGTTCTTGGGAAGAAGCTCTCAGGGACAACACTCATCTACAGCAGCTCCCAGTAGGTTAACTTACCTCATCTACCACCAGCTACTATTCATAACCTCCCTCAGCTCACCTGAAACCTTCAGACCCAGATCTGTGCAGTATTATGAAAATATCCACCGCTAAGTTCAAGCTGAAGTCTCCCTCATATCAAGCCTTAAGGACCCTCTAGAAACAGACTTTTCATAAATTCTAGCACTTTTCTAAAGACCAATGCTATAAAATACATCCGTAGTCCTGGATGGAGACTACATAACCTTCATTCATGTTGCCCTATATCCTTGGTATAGGGAGAACCCTCATATTCGCTCCCATAGAGTCCACAATCCTCCTCTCATTCCCGGCCTTGTGCAAACTAATGAAAATATTGCAAGTGCCTCTAGTACCTCTTCACTTACTATTCTTATTTAAACAGAGTAATCCATGTGACTTGTCAAAATGGAGGCCCCAGACAACTTTAGGAATTCAGATATTCCCAAAGATAAATAAATATAGTGACCCCTGTTTTATATTAGCTAGGAGTGGTTTTGGAAATCTGGCAAACCAAGTCACTTTTGTAAGACATCATCTTCACCTTTTTAAAAGAAAGCTACAATCACATGCTTTATTTCACTTTCAGATTACAGATATGGGTAACTGGCCAGAGTTGAGAACCCCAACTATCCCACTAACTATATATCTTTTCATTGAGCTTCCAGGGAAATAATAGCATTTAAGTAACATTCATTGTATTAAATTCATCTTATCACCCTGTGCCAGTTTGAATGTATTATGTTCCCCCAAACACCATTATCTTTGATGTAACCTTGTGTGGGCAGATGTTATCAGTATTGATTAGACTGTAATTCTTCCAGTGTTTCTTTGGAGCTGTGCCCCACCCAGCTGTGGGTGATAACTCCGATGAGATAATTTCTGTGGAGGTGTGGCCCCAACCATTCAGGGTGGGCCTTGATCAGTGGAGCCATATAAATGACCTGACAAGCAGAAGGAACTCAGTGCAGCTGTGAGTGACATTTTGAAGAGGAGCCACAGCCAAAAGGGACACTTTGAAGAAAGCACAGGAGCTGCAGATGAGAGAGAGTTTGAAGATGGCCACTGAAAGCAGACTCTTGCTCTGGAGAAGCTGAGAGAAGACAAATACCCCAAGTGCAACAAAGGGTGACATTTTTAAGGAACTGCAGCCTAGAGAGGATCAACCTGGGAGAAAGCCATTTTGAAACCAGAACTTTGGAGCAGATACCAGCCATGTGCCTTCCCAGCTAACAGAGGTTTTCCAGACACCATTGGCCATCCTCCAGTGAAGGTACCTGATTGCTGATGTGTTACCTTGGACACTTTAAGGCCTTAAAAGTATAACTGTGTAACCAAATAAACCCCTTTTATAAAAGCCAGTCCATTTCAGGTGTTTTGCATTCCTGCAGCATTAGCAAACTAGAACACACCCATATACCCACAAATCTCCAAGACCCAGAACCTGGAATAAAGAAAAGAAGAAAAAATTGTACCATCTTTCCATACTTGTTCTTAGTCCCTGCAGCATTGGATATGCATTAAATCTACACTGTGACCCCATTGCAATGAATTATTACCTATGAAAATCTATCTCCTCACACAAACCTTTCACAGAAATTTGAAATATCAGAAATGATCTGATAGTGTGATACCATCAGCAATGTCAACTAAACTTAAATATTCTGGTTTTAATGTAGAGAAAAATAGAGGTCAAAGTACCAATATATTAGATATTACCATTGGATGGGTCATGGACTTTGATTATCAACTCCCATCATAATTCCCACTGAACTATGGATGTCAGGGTTAATTTATAAAATTCAGAAGTCAATGATACTGATGGATCATGCCCCACTTTCCATCCTACTTCAGGATTTAAATCAGATTCCCCTCATAGGCTATGGCTGATGGAGATGCAGAGATGACCAAAATCATACTAGATGATTAGCACTGAGAAAATCTTATACAAACCTTAGCTGTTGAAGACTGGTCTTTCCAGGAAGCAAAACCAGCCAATTGCATAGCTTTGTTATGTCCAGTGGTACATCCTCTCCCTCTGTTCATTCTCTTCTGGTCACAAACACAGAACAGTCAATGGTCACCCCCATGTCTGGATTAGGCTGCATCAGAATATTTAGGTGAGAAGGTTTCTGGACTCTTGGGGGACTGTAGAACAACCAATACTTAGGTAAAGAGGCCTTCAATTGAAAAGGCCCTAATCTCAGAGGCAAAATGATTATAGACGTTGTGTTTCCCAAATAACTATGGTTAGAATATGGCCACTCCATAAACTTTATAAACCTAATGATGTTTCTGTAGCATCACTTCAGCTTCTGGTCCATAATGGAATATTATCTGATGTATCTGATGCAAATTATGTCCTTGTACATGTGTAATATGAACTTTATTAATTTCCATCTGTGTGCATATTATTGTGGGTTAAGGTGATTGATGACGACTGGCCAAATCCATCACACATCTCACAGCTTGTAATGCTAGCAGTGCCCTATCTTCTTTAGCAACCTCTTCAAGGCATCTATAATCTCTCTGTTTCTCAGGCTGTAAATCACTGGATTCATCATGGGAATTACCACAGTGTAAAAGATCGATGCAAATCTGTCAAAGCTGGATGAACCACCAGAGCTCGAACTCAAATACACAAACCAACCTGATGTATAGAAGAGTGAAACAGCTGCCACATGAGAAGCACAGGTGCTGAAAGCCTTGGACCTGCCTTTAGCTGAAGTGATTTTCATAATGGAGATGATAATATAAACATAGGATATCATGATAATTATAACATTTGCTATTCCATAGGTCATTGTTAATACAGCAAGCATGACCTGTATGAAAAATATGTCAGTGCAGGACAATTTTAACAACTGAGGCATGTCACGGAAGAAGTGGTTGATTACATTAGGCCCACAGAAGTGGAGCTGAAGCAAGGCACCCAGTTGGGATATAGAACCAGAGAGTCCAGCCATATAGGCTCCCAGTGCCATCCGACCACAGAGGCTGGGAGACATGATGGATGAATAGAGCAGGGGCTTACAAATGGCAGCATATCGGTCATAAGCCATGGCTGTCAGGAGACAACACTCACTCAGTCCCATGATTGAAAAAAATGAAGTACTGGACAATGCAGCCAACAAAGGTGATTGTTTGCTGGTTCTGGAAGAAGTTGAAGAGCATCTTTGGGGCTGTGGAGGTAACATAGCAGATATCTATGAAGGACAGGTTACTGAGGAAGAAGTACATGGGTGTGTGCAGGTGGGAATCCATCCTTACTAAGACGATGAGGCACAGGTTCCAGGTCACAGTTGTAATGTAGATCAGCAGGAATATAACAAAGAGCACCCCTAAGATCCTGGTAAAATCTGAGAATCCCAGAAAGATGAAGTGGGTGATCCCTGTAATATTTCCTCCAACAATCATTGTCTCAGTGCTCCTAAAATCAGAAAGAAGTTAAGGGACTCCATTGCTGAGCCAGGTGAAATGAGATCATTATCATTTTCATATGTGCTAGACTTTTCCTCCAATTATCTCTTTAAAATACATACTCTGATATACTTCTGGTGAAAACAACCCATCTTTTCACATCAATGTAATGTGAAATAGTTATTCAGTGTGTCAAGGTCAATATTAATTTATGTGATCTCAAGAGAATTAACAGAGATTTTTAAAAAGTTGAGCAGAATCTCTAAATCTTGGCATGTTACATATGCTACAATTCTTAAACATAAGGTGGAGATCAATAATTATATTATTAGTTTTTTAAAGACCTCTGTTAATTCATTATATAACTGTTATTTTATGATAGTACAAGTATAGGTAGCATCTTCCTAGAATTACTTTGAAATTGACTTTTAGTTCTATATTGTTAATGAGATTTTTAAAATAAAATATTTTACTTTTAAGAATTATTTTCCCTCTTCCTGACAACTTTACAGCATATGCTTCATAATAAATAAAATGTATAATACTTAATATATGTATTAAGCATATATTTTATAAATCTACAGACTGATCTGAGAAATAATATTGGAATTTCAATTCTGATAAATGCGGTAGGGCAAAAGCTTATGTATTCAATAATTTATGGAATCAGTCCTCTATGAAAGCTTTCATTTTAAGCATTCTGAAGGTGTGTGAGTTCAGTTCACTATTGGCTCCAAGTATCTTCTTAATGTTAGTGTATTTTGTCTATTGGAAATTAGCTTAGTATTATGGTTAAGCATTTGGGCTTTGGAGTTTGGGTTTTGACATGGTGGTGTTTTTCATGAATATGTTCCAGTGGCTTAAACACGCTAAATCCAGATTTACCCACAATAAAGTGAAAGTCCGTGAACATCAACGTTATAGGAGATTCGTAAGAGGAAGTGATGCAAGTGTTCAACACAGTTCAGTACATCATATCTATTCAATGATTGTTGGCTATCATTATCCTTGGTTGTTTAACATGCCCACATGGCTGATAATTCCTACTATGGGTAGAAATGTTAGTTGTGACTGAGTTTAATGGATCACTTTTTGAAAATTCCTGAGACATCGTCATCTCTGTAGTCAGTTTGGAATTGCTTCCAGGCAGGTTTAGATTCAGACCCAGTGTTCTTGCAAGACAAACCACCTAGAGATATGATGATACAAACCAAATGAAGCATTTGGTATTCAATTCGAGTTCAGGTAAATTGGGTCAATGAAAAACCAACATCTAGCTATGACAGACATTAAGAAACAGAAAAGGTCAATGATAAGATTTCATTTCCCAAATACTACAGAAGTGTAATTCTTACTTTTTTTAGATAGAGTCACTATGATTTTGCTCACTAATATATTCACAATAGATAATACTTGTTGGTCTCACTGCATTGCAAACTCTCATTCCTTGAGATGAAAGAGAAAATCAGTGGCAAAAGCCAGGAAAATGTTTTTAAAAATTAATAAATATGGAGGAGTTGAACTTTCAGGTATTAAAAAGATTATCTCTATACACCACAATTGCTCTAATATAAATATATTTAAAAAGTATTAGATTAAATAATTCATTATTATTGTAAGAATAGACATGTGTCAAAACACATTAGAGAATTAAGGAATAATTTCAAGGATTGGCTGTAACTTAACATATGATATTGTTAGTATCTTATACTGGAGGGAATAGCATAAACTCTTTTATTATTGGTTGGATACCTGGCTTACTAAGGATAAGAGAAAAAATAGGCACACATTTACATAATCTTTAGATGGAAAAGTTATTTCTAATATATAATACCATATAGTAAAGTATAAAAGAAAAAATACTATAAAAATTTAAAACTGACAATGGCAGAAAATTTTACTTACATAAAACACAAATATAATTGATAAAGTGGAATAAAAGATGTAAAATTTTACAGAGACAATATGTAATTGTCTTTAAACTTTTAAAAATCTTATAATTAAAAAGTAAACTACACTCTCATATACTGCTGTGGAGTTCACAAAATGGTTCCAAACACACATACACACACTCACACACATACAGTATAGAGCCATTGAGAATATCAAATGTTAAAAGAAATGGGTGTTATAATTTATTGTTCTCCTGTATTTTGTGAGTTTTCTAGAATTCCTACATCAATAATAACAAAAATTATTAAAATATATAAACCGTCAAAGTATATGAAGGGCAGAATAGAATTTCCTGACTTCTACTTGCTAGCTGTATGACTTTGAGCACATTATTAATCTCTCTGTGCATCAGTTGCCTCATCTATAAAACTGGATGAATAATAGTTACCACCACATAGGGCTGTTGCAGAGATTAAAAGACAGAAAGGGCCTTAAACAATAAGAATCCAATAAATATTAGCAATTATATTTTCCCTTATCTTCTCTGAATAAAAGGGAAAAGGAAGAAATACTCCTGAAGCATCAAGGAGCTTTACATAAAGATGGACTCTCTTCTTAGCTGTAGGATATTAATGAATTATATTATTTATTTGTATCTTGTATTGCTTTATCTACCACCCAGTAGAGTTGCAAATTCATGAAGCAACATTTTAATCACCAACAATAAATACCCTCCAATTGCTCAAACTCACTATAAAGGGTCCATGGAGTGGATGAGATATTTTACTATTTAATGGTAAGAAAACTGAAAACCAATATTTATAAAACTAAAGAAAAATACAGTTTTTGCATTAATAAATGATTCCTTCCAACACTCAGTTCTCTATCTTTTCAATTCCAGCTTTAGGAACTTTGGAAATCATTCCTTCTTTTTATACTGAGAATGCAGCACTGCCAGTACAAGCCCTCTGATATGTTAACCAAGATGAGTTATACTCAAGGAAAGTATTTTTAAAATACAAGCTCTCCCAGACATTCTTCCCCAAACACCACCATAATTGTTCAAAAAAGTGAGAATAAGTTAAAATGTTTATCAATCAATTGCACTGAAGTCCTTCATCTATTAATAAAATTCAGTGAGAAAGGCAGCCATAATTAAATGTAGTTCATGTAATCAGCCATACCTAGAAAGGTGAGGAGTTGTAAGCATTACTTACCTTATACCTGACAAAATTATTCTAAAACTTTCTTTTAAAATTAATTAGATGAAAAGAAAATGAAAAAACAAAACAAAACAAAAGAAAAAAATGAAAAACACCTCATATAGCCTCACTCTCTTTGATGAATTCCTTGCATGCTTCATGACAATACTGGAGAAGAAAAGATGACTGAAATAAAAAGTGGCTGGAAATTTTACCATGTGGATCTAGCTAATCAAAACCCTTTGTAAGCCTGATCTAACGAGGACGATGTGAATTCCCAGGTTGTGCCTGGTACAAAATGCTGTCTTATTCAGACTCAATAAAAACAACATAAGTAAAGAAACACAAAAAAAGGATACTTAGACCAACACTACCTCTGCTTGGAGTGGGCGTCTCTGACGTCTGTGTTCCCAGTCTATTTTCTCCAGATCCTCAGGGTCTTCTAAGATGACATTGGAGAGGTAGTGAAGGATTTTAGGAGACCTAATGGAACCATCCATGAGTACTTTGTCATATGATTTTGTAACATTATGTGAACATTGACTCAATTTGTCTGTTGCAACACAGAAATTCTGAATCAACATTATGTACTTAAATGGAAAGCAAATAATTCCTACTTCAAAAACATACCCTCAAGGGCAATATTAAATTAAAAGTATCCTTGGAGTGGAAGAAGTTGGCAAATATAGACATGCATTTTTTGCTCTTAGAAAATTCCCTTGAAACAGTAAATTATTAGTTTAGATTTAGCTCATTTTTTGTGATATGTCCGGCATAGTCTCATTTAATTCTAGATGCTCCCAGTCCCCATTTAACAGGTTAAATAATAGAAGGCAACAAAGTTCAAGACTGCAACCTTAAGAAATAGCAGAACTAGAATTCAAACCCCACCTGATTCCAGGATATTACCAGAAATTTGATATTTGGGATTATTCTTTTCATGAAAGTTTAGAAAGCTAAAAAATATTGTTGAAGAATTTAATTAAGGTGTTTAATAGAACATGAGTAACAGTTCTAAGTGGAGTGTGTGGAAGTGATGGTTCCACAAAAATAGTTGGAAACAGACAAAGGACCATAAAACTTCCTCCACTTAGGTCCTACAGGAAGAGTCTCTCAGATTTTGAGATAGTATAGAACCAGCTGGCCTCACTAGGTCCTGTCTTCCAAAGTTGACTCAGATCCTGTAGGGTTGTTTCCAACTT
Source organism: Choloepus didactylus (assembly GCF_015220235.1). NCBI lineage: Eukaryota > Metazoa > Chordata > Mammalia > Pilosa > Megalonychidae > Choloepus > Choloepus didactylus. The sequence goes on from NC_051312.1 coordinate 17,661,174, forward strand.
AAAATTGCTTATTCCTTTTCTATAGGAGGTTTTCAGGTGGCCTTATTGCACCCCATTACCTGCCCTTTTGGCCATGAAAATAGCTGCCCACTAATAGCAAAAAAGATTTGCACAATGGGACATCCTCTTAAATGTGTGGATAATGGCAGTGGTGAAAAGAGAAATGGCAATTAGAGGAAGTAAACTCGCCTTGTAATTGCTTTCTGGTGTCACAGTTGTCTTAGAGCTTTTCTCCCTACAGGTTTCATGCCCCACTGTGCCTTGTCCCTGCTGGATTCTTTCTTCAATTCTTCTGCTCCAATTATGATCTCATAATTGTGGGCTTTTCTTTGTCATCTCTGAAGTCATTTGAGCTAGAAATTTCCAATACCCTCAATTTTCAGTTGAGGAAACTGATGCCAGAAAAGCTAAGGTATTTGCTTAGGATGACATGACTAGCTCATAATATGGCTTGATAATAATAAATTATATATATTTGTACACTTCAGTGTTTACAAAACACATTCATCTTAGATACATAGAAACCTGTTTTCAAATACCTACTTGATTCAATGATCATGGTAGCTTGAATAGCAGATAAGACATTATTTCCTGTGCATAAATGAGGAAATTGAGGCACTTAGGAATCCAATAAGACTAATTTATGCCAGAAGCACAGCAATGCAGTTTCTATGATGAGCTTTCCAATCAACCAATGTCAGTAGAATTCTGGCTCTCACACTCACTGATTGTGTGGCCTTTGGGAGACATAACATCTCCAAACCACATGTAGCTAAAGGTAGTAGAGCAGCACTCAGAGAGAATTAAAATGGATTATGCTTAAAAAGCATTTATCAAGATATGTAGTATAGAGAATGCCTTGTATTAATTATAGATATAATTTCTGTTTTCTGATCTGAGTTTCTTGCTAATATATTTTGCTGCACTTCAGATCTTTCATTTGAAGTCTATTTAGGTCATGAAAAATATTAATTTTTTGAAGGAACTCACCTACCCTTCCATTTGCTGGGTATACAGAAATATGTAGATATCATTCTCGGTTTCATTTACTTCAGAGAATCTTACTAGTAGGAAAGATGTAGAGTGGGGACCATGAGATAATCATTTGATTTCTCCCTTCTTAATACAATAGCACTTAAAAGTTCCCCCGCAGGTGACAGTGTGATTGTGAAACCCTTGTGGATCACAATCCCTTTATCCAGTGTATGGATGGATAAATAGAAAAATGGGGTCAAAAAACGTAATGAAAAATAGGGTTGTGGGATGATTTGGGTGTTCTTTTTTACTTTTATTTTTTATTCTTATTTTTGCTTTTTCTGGTATAAGGAAAATGTTCAAAAAATAGATTGGGGTGATAATGTACAACTATATGATGGTACTGTGAACAATTGATTGTACACTCTGGATGATTGTATGATATATGAATATACCACAATAAAATTGGATTTAAAAGAAAAGTTCCCTTGATAAAGATTGTAATGATTTAGTCCTTTCAAATGATCAGCTTCTTAAGACATTTTTGAAGAAATAACACCAAGAGTATGACATTTGGGCACAGTTGCAGAACAGCAGAGGAAATGTATTTGTTCAGTAAGGACCATTTATGCTTCATCAGCAACACTTTTTGAGATTTGATATAGATTGTTGACATAATAGACCTTAATATTCCTTATATTCCACTTGTAAATGGGGATAATTTCTTACTTGCCAAATTCATGTGGTAATAGAATTATAGAAAATAATAGAAAAAAAATCTTTGTAGTGGAACTATACAAAGTATAGGGTGTTATACAAATGAAAAGGAAATATGTATGAAACATGGTCAATAATCTCCGGCATGTAAAAAATAAACTTTAAAAATTTTAATTCTGATCATTGGACTGTTACTCTCTATGGTATCCCAAGTTGTAGTTATGCTGCTGTTCTCTTCTCAACTTAGGGCATTAGAATTTCTTAATAATTCACATCCTGCTTCATTTGACATGCCTCCACATGCATCAGCCCTGAGGTATTGAACAATGCCCTCTACTGAACAACAGATGAGAGAAGGAAACTGGTCTATTCACAAAAAGAAAGAAAAAAAAAAAAACTTCATTATTTTCAGTCTTGTAGTGGGTTAATTTTAAAACTTTAAATCACTAATATTGAGTTAGTCCATCCCTTCCTTATACAAATGCCAACTTAAATTGAAAAATTGTCTTACATCTATATGATCATGCTATCTTTGCAGAGAAAAAATACTAAACAATCATCATTAGTACATTAGTCACTGGTACGTCTTATTTTCAGTTTCCCTGTGACAGATTTGGCAAATAGCCGATTCTTTGGGGTAGGCCAATTAAGAATATACTGCCATCTCACTATATGGTGAAAAAGGAAGGTTCTGCTCAGGCTGGCTCTACTATTAACCTGATGCTTGGAGAAGCCCCTGAACCACACTGGGCCCCACACATGGAATGAGGAGGGTGGGTTCATGCTCTGCAAAATCTCCTGAGAACTAGCATTCACTTAATCTGTAATCAGGAAATGTTGACATTTCTGTAAACAGACTTTATTTTCTCATGAACAGCCCAGAAAAACGTAAAAAATATAGCACAAAAGTGAGAAGAGTCACTCACCAAGAGTCAAGAGTTTGTAATTAGATATAACTTAACCCATTTAATGACTCTAGGAAGGCTCCTGAGACATGGAGTGAGACATAGGGTAAGACATGTTTGAAAGAGCTTCAAGGCTCCTGTTCTCACATGTAAATATTAAGTCTCCTCAATTCAGATATATTTATGAGTTAGCTTATCTAAGATGATTTTTTTTTATTAGAGAAGCTATGGGTTTACAAAAAAAATGCATAAAATACGGGACTCCCATTTACCACCCTATTAACATGTTATATTAGTGTGGAATATTTGCTGCAATTGATGATAGCACATTTTTATAATTGTATTATTAACACTAGACTGTGGTTTATCTAAGGTTTCACTGTTTGTATAGTGTAGTACAATGGATTTAAAAAAAATATTCTGTAACCACATACAGAGTCTATTTCTCCTTTTATTCATATTCAGATATGTATTTCAGTGTTGTTAATTACATTCACAATGTGGTGCGACCATCACCATGATCCATTACCAAAACATGTCCAGCATTCTAAATAGGAACCTTGTACATATTAAGCCTTAACTTCCCATTCCATATCCCCAGCCTCTCCCCTGGTTAGCTACTGTTCTAATTTGCTAATGCTACTGGAATGCACAACACCAGAGATGGATTGGCTTTTATAAAAGGGGGTTTATTTCATTACACAGTTACAGTCTTAAGGCCATAAAGCATCCAAGGTAACACATCAGCAATCGGGTACCGTCACTGGAGGATGGCCAATGGTGTCTGGAAAACCTCTGTTAGCTGGCAAGGCACATGGCTGGCATCTGCTCCAAAGTTGTGGTTTCAAAATGGCTTTCTCCCAGGACATTCCTCTCTAGGCTGCAGTTCCTCAAAAATGTCACTCTTAGTTGCACTTGGGATATCTGTCCTCTCTCAGCTTCTCTGGAGCAAGAGTCTGCTTTCAGCAGCCATCTTCAAACTATCTCTCATCTGCAGCTCCTGTGCTTTCTTCAAAGTGTCCCTCTTGGCTGTAGCTCCTCTTCAAAATGTCTCTCTCAGCTGCATGCTAGCAATCTCCCTCCTTCTGTCTGATCTTATAATAGTGCACCAGTAATTTAATTCAGCCAACACCTCCATGGAAATTATCCAATCAGAGTTATCACCCACAGTTGGATGGGGCACATTCCAAAGAAACACTCAAAGAATTACAATGTAAGCAACACTGATAATGTCTGCCCCACAAGACTGCATCAAAGATAATGGCGTTTGGGGGGCATAATACATTCAAACTGGCACAGCTACATTCTAGATTTTAAGTCTATGAATTTCCTCATTATAATTACTTCAAATCAGTGCTATCACACAATATTTGTCCTTTTGTGCCTGGCTTATTTCACTCAACATGATTTCTTCAAGGCTCATCCATGTTGAGATATGTATCAGGATTTCATTCTTTTGTATGGCTGACTGTTAAGCCAGTGTATGTATATACCAAATTTTATTTATCCATACTTTGGTTGATCCCATATTTTGGCTATTGTGAATAATGTCACCTTGAACATCAGTGTGAAAATATCTGCTCCATTCTCTGCTTTCACTTCTTTGGGGTATAAATCTAGTACTGGGATTGCCAGGTTATATAGTCATTTTATACTTAGTTTCCTGAGGAACTGCCAAACTGTCTTTAATAGCAGCTGCACCATTTAATTTGCCACCAGCAATGAATAAGCGTTCCTATTTCTCCACATCCTCTATAACACATGCTATTTTCTCTTTTTAAAATAGTAGCCATTCTAATGGGTGTGAAATGGTATTTCTTCATGGGTTTGACTTGCATTTCCCTGATGGCTAATGATGTTGAGCATCTTTTCCTGTGCTTTCTGGCCATTTGTTTATCATCTTTGGAGAGAGTCTACTCAAGTCTTTTAACCATTTTTATATTTGATTGTCTTTTTGTTGTTAAGTTGAAGGGTTTCTTTACATATTCTGGAAACTGAATCTTTATCAGTTACGTGGTTTCCAAATATTTTCTCCCATAGTATAGGCTGTCATTTTACCTGCATGATAAAGTCCTTTGAGGTACAATGTTTTACATTTTGATATGGTCCCATTCATCTATTTTACCTTTTGTTGCTTGAGCTTTTGTGCAAAGTGTATGAAATCACTGACTAACCCTAGGTTTTGAAGATGCTTCACTATGTTTTCTTTTAGGAGTTTTTGTTCCAACTTTATATTTACTTTTTTGATCCATTTTGAGACAATTTTTGTGTAAAGTGTGAGATAAGAATCTTCTTTCTTTTCTGCAAATCAAAATCCAATTTTGCCAACACCATTTGTTGAAGAGACTCTTCTTTCCTAATTGAATTTTCTATGTCCCTTGTCACAATTCAGTGGGTCTTAAATATAAGGGATGATTTCTGAGCTCTCAATTTGATTCCATTTGCCTGTATGTATGTTCTTGTTCCGCATTGTACTGGAAGTTCTTAGAAGAGAAATTAGATAAGAAAAGAAATAAAAGAAATTCAAATTTGAAAGGAAGAAGTAAAACTTTTTGTATTTGCAAATGACATGATCTTACGTACAGAAAATCCTGAAAAACCTACAACAAAACTCCTAGAGCTAATAAATTCATTCAACAAAGTGGTAGGGTAGATCAACACCCCAGAATCACTGGTGTTTCTATACAAAGCAATGAACAGTCAGAAGTAGAAATTAAAAAAAATTCCATTTACTGTACAAACAAAAATAATCAAATATTTAGGAATAAATCTAACCAAGCATGTAAAGGATGTGTACACAGAAAACTACAAAACATTGCTAAAAGAAATTAAAGAGCTAAATAAATCAAAGAATATTACATATTCATGGACTGGAAGACTAAACATGGTTAAGATGCCAATCCTACCCAGGGCAATTTATCATTACCAATCAAAATTCCAAAGCCTTTTCTTCATAAATGGAAAATCCAATCAACAGATTTATATGGAGGTATAAGGGACTCAAATAGACAAAGCCATCTTGATAAAGAAGAATGAAGTTGGAGTACTTACACCTCCCAATCTTAAAATTTATTACAAAGCCACAATAATCAAAACAGCATGTTATAGGCAAAAATACAGGCATATAGATCACATATACTTTTAAATCATTTGGAAATTTGCCAATTTTTATATTAATAATTTGAATAACAATGCATGAACCTTATGAATAAATGTTAATAGAATAGATTTTATACATTATTTTACCCAAAATCTTTTAAAATAACTATTTAATTCTGGCTATTTCTTGGTTATTTATTTATTTTTTAATTTCTAGGCAATTAGTTCTCTTTGAATATATCAATATATAATCATAGTGACTATAAATAGTAACAAATTATCTTTACTTTTAAAAATTTCTTATTGTAGATATCATATCTTTTTGTATAGATCAAAACATCAAAAATGTTAAATAATGACATTGACAGTAGAAACTTTGGTTTTCTTCCCCATTTTACTGGGAATGCATTAACTATTCCACTGAGGTTGGATAAACTCTACATAGCAAAGGAAGATTAGTTCAATTACACTCATCTGTGGTCTCAGATCCAATGCATGTGAGCCTTGATTTCAACACCTTTACTTTTTTATTTTTCTGCAGTAATGGAGAAATGTCATTTACAAGGTCTCAGGCAAAATAGTCGCTAATCAGTTGAAAAATGTGTTCATTTATTCCACCAATTACTGTAAAGCAAGGAGGGAGTAGTAACACACATGTCCTGGTATCCAGACAGCAAGGACCATGTGGGATGGGCTTAGTTATGGTCAATATCAGTGTCATGGGTGTGCATGGGGGAAGAGTCACCAAGGATTTGTAACATTAATTTATATTTATTGTTGAGACATTTTCCCATTATCTCTTTGAACAGTGGATCAGGACATTTACAATGGCATTAAAGGGTTCTATTGTAATGTTCTAGGCACTATTGCAACAAAATTTGTCAATTTATAGTTTTTGAATCAGGGTTGGGTTAGGTATTTTTAAATTACTTTTCTCAGCTTATTCTTTTTTAAAAATTTGGTGTTGAAATAAGGTCAAAATATGATAATCTAGCCACAACTGCATCCAAGAGATAAATCTTTTTCGAGATGATCATTTTAGCCTGCTGTAAAATTGAGTTTTTGATATTTTATTTATTACTTCAACAGTCACATTCATAAATGGTGACTCAGGAATTGTTCTAGAATTGTTTCTTTATTATAATTGAATATTGGGCACCAGGATAATGTTAAAAAGCATTGGAATTTTTTCTTGAATGTCAATAGAATGAATTAAATGAGCTGGAAATCTGGCTTTAAAATTACTTCCAGGATTGACTTGGTTTTATTGAGTTAGCCAGACTGGTATTTTCCCTTTCTCTCCAACTACTTTCTGTCTGTTTCTCATAAATCTGTGCTCTGGCAAAATGGACAATATTCTTGGATAAGAGAAAGACAATTACAATTTAAAATACATTGATAGTATTAATAATTTTGATGCACTTAACTTTTTAAATACAATATTGACATAATCTGTACATAAACATGTGAAAGTCATTCAGCCTATTATCCTTATTATAGAAGGTTATTTGACAACTTCAGTGTTTATCATCTGGTACTGGTCAATTTTTGTTTATGATTATTGGGTCAGTATTATTAACATGGTTTCCTGAAAATTTTCATCCATTTCTTCCATTTTTGTTCTAAATATTATCTTTCCATTGTTGATGCTTTTAAAATTTAAAATCTCTTTCATGTTTAGTTATTTCTCTAAATTTGGAGGTTCTTATTTCTTGAAAATGCCATTAAATTTTCTATTTTATCTACTGTCTTGAGTATCTATTGATTTTAGATAGCCAGTTTTTCTTCTCTTGCCCAATGTATTTCTGCTTATTATTTTTTCCTCATTTTTCCTTATGGTTTATATTCATTCTTCTTGCAATTCCTTCATTTAAGTGTTTTTTACTTTATATTCCTTTTTTTCAAAATGAAGTTACTGTAAATTTAGCCTTGACTATATGTTATAAGTAGTGGCTTATTCTATTCATACATTCCTGGAATATTAGGAGGTAATCTGGCACCTTGCATATAAGAGGTAATTTAGTGGGGGAGTTGGGGGGCTATGATACCTGTGACCCCAAGTTCAAATTCTGGCTCTTCACTGACTAGCTTTGTGAATTCAGACTAGTTTCTAAATTCCACTGTCTCAATTTCTGTACATGGGAAACTGCTGTAACAGAATTTAGCTCAATTTAAGCAAGTTCAATGCTCGCACTTGGTAGGTACTCAAATAATAATACAAAGCTTTTATATATAATGCTTGTTATATGCCAGGGACACTATTCTGGGTTTCTGAATATCAGTTTCCTCAAATCATGGTAAACAAGGTAGATGTAATCCTCACTTTGTAGATGAGGAAACTGAAGTGCCGAAATGTTATATGGCTTGCCCAGCATCTGACAGTACATGGTTGAGCCTGAATTTGAAACCAGCCAGTATGGAGAAAAGTTTTATTTTTTAATTTCAAAGTGTATTGGTTTAACAACTGCTACATAGCAACCACCCTAAATCTCAGTGCTTCTACCAACAGTTTGTCAATCATGAATTTTCAGGTCAGCTGGAGATGGGCTGGAATTCAGCTGTTTAAGGCTGGGCTCAAATGGATAAATCACTGCACTTGGCTTAGTTTGGCTGGGGGTTGCCTGGTGTTGGCCTGGCTTGGCTGGGACCAATCTGACATTTTGGAACTTGTTCTTTTCCAGGGCTTGTTCTTTTCAAGACAATGCAGAAGCACAAGTGGGTGAGTGGAAACAAGCAAAGCCATTAAGGCCTAGGCTCAGGAATAGCAGGATGTCACTTCCACCAACATTCTGTTAATCAAAGCAAGTCGCATGGCAAGTCCCAGTTCAAGTGTTGGGAAATACACTCCACCCGTCATGGGGTTTGTAGCAAGAGTGTGAATTAGGGAGGCTTGAAAATTGGGGCTAACAATTCAATCTGTCACACAAAGTGACCTGATTTTTTTATTTTTGTATTTTTTTTCTTTTACTTGTTAGTACACCTTATTAAAACCTCCCATCTTGTCCAGAAATCTCTGACAATTATTTTTTAAAAATACAAGACATTTTCACTTTTAAAAAAAGTACAAAATATCAATGTAACATACTTTATAACTCTAATCATTACAATGTCATTCAAACTCCTTCCAAATTGGTTCTACTTGATTGTACAAAAGGTAGCAAGATTTTTATCATTCATCACCAAAGGGCTAAAAACTAAATGTTCAATTTAGTGTGAGCAAACCCAGCTGCATATTATAGGGATGAAATAAACTGGAAAACAAGTGAAGCCCATGCATGTCTCCAATGTGTTCTGCCTTCTTGATAGGCTCTATTTCTCCTTCTCTTATTATTTAGAACTTTTCCATACCTGTGTGATGCTGAAGTTGAAAAATTGGGTGATACCAGAGATTCTAGGTGTTCAGTGTCCACTCAACTCACAATCTCCTAAAATAATTCTAATGAGAAATTAGTGTGATCTTTACTTTCTAAGCATTAAAAATAGAACATCATTGAAAATATTTGAAAAATTGAAAATGTTCCACAGCTTAGAAAATTATTATGTTGGTTTGGAAGATTATGTGGACCAAAGATTAATTATGAAAATAAACACAAACACTCACCCACAGGCTTTCAATGCTTTAGGCTCTTTTCTCTTTAACTAAATACAAGTGGAAAATCCGAGTTGTTACACTAAAAGACAAGAACAAATTTTATGGTCCAACCCAATCAACCCTTCTTAATTTCCTGAGCACCTGATACTACATTCAGCCCATTCCACTTTGCTGGTTACTCCACCTAGTTGGAATGCTCTTCTCCTTTCTCAAATCAATTTGCCTAAACCAGCTTAAGATCTTCTTCTTGAATGAACTGTCGATTGACCCCTTGCTAATCCCAAGACCTCTCATTCTTCTCAACTCCTTAGCTTGTAGATCTGTTTCAATAATCCTGCACTGACCTACACTTGAACTGTAGAGTTTGTTATTTTATATGTATAGTCTATCTCCTAACTAGATATGAGGATAAGAAATATTTGTTATTTTTCTTTTCATACAGACTTTAATGCATTTATGCAGAAAATCTTAATGGCGGCTAGCATATTGCACCACATTATTTATTATAAGGACGTATCTATGTCCAATTACTGTCAAACTTTTAATCCCATAGGCTGGCCTTAGTTAGAGTATATGGTACAGCTAAGAGTGGAATCCAGAACATACCTTTGTCTAAATGTTATCTATATGCAATTAGTTTCTTTTTTTTCTTCAGTTTTCAATTTTACCTGAAAATAATTGATACTTTAGACAGTAGTTCTGAACAGCAGCCAATGGAGGCACTCCTTGGAAGACAGCAGCTCCCAGACACCACCCTTATCCATAGCAGTTTAAGAGGGATAGCCACCAAATTTTATCAGCAGCTTCTATTCATCACCTCCCTGAGCCCACCTAAGCCCACCAGAGACTGATCTGTGCAATATTATGGAAACACTTACCACTAACACCAAGAAGATATCTGCCTCCTACTGAAGCCTTGTGGACCCTATAGAAACAGAGTTTCGCATAAATATTACCCATTTCTAAAAACAATGCTACAGAAAGAAACATACCTCTCCCGGGACTGAAGCCACTCAAACTTCAATCATGTTGCACAATCTCCTTGACATGGGGTGAACCATCATGTTTCTCCCTTAGTGTCCACAATCCTCCTTATCTCAATCCTGGCCATGTGCAAATTCATGAAGATTTGACAAATGCCTCCAATGCTTCTTCACTTACACTACTTATTTAAACAGAATAATCCATAGGACACAGCAAACTAAGGCCCAAGAAAATATTGACAACAAAATGATTCCAAAATATAATATGTAAATATTGTGCGCACTGGTATACATCGGTTTAGTCAAGTCTTGAAAATTTGGATAAACCATCTATTGCCAAACTGAAAGCTGAAAGTGAAAGTTTTATTTCACCATAAGATTACAGATATGGATAACTGGTGAGAGTTGAGAACTCCATCTATCCCATTATCTATATATCACTTCTTTGAGCTTTCTGTAAAATATCATCATTAAAATAAAAGTCGTTTTATACACTCTTGGTATCACTCCATACAACCAAAAATCTCTAGGACACAATATATTAAGCACAGATAATAAGAAAGAATTATACCATTTTTCCATGGTTTTTCTTAGCCATGCCAGCATGGAATATTCAGAAAATCTATACAGTGACCCTATTACAATGGTTTCTTACACATGAAAATCTATCTCCTAACTCAAATCTTGCACAGAAATTTGAAATATTAGAAATAATCTGATTGCATGATCAGATCAATTACATCAACCAAGGTCAAATTTTCTGGTTTTAATGGGGGGAGAAACAGAGTTTAGACTGCCACAAAATGAGATATTACTATTGAATATGACATGGACTTTGAATATTATCTTCCGTCAGAAATCCCCACTGAACTATAGAGATGATTAAATCATCAGACACAGAAGAAAATGACACTGAAGGATCACACCTCTCTTTCTACCCACCTTCTTCAAGGTTCTAACTGCATTCTCCTCACTTTAGCTATGACTGATTGAGAAAAAGATATGACTGACAACATCTTAGATGATTAACACTGAGATATCATAGACAAATCTTAACTACTTCAGATTGGTCTTTCCATGAAGTACAGCCAGGCCAATTGGATAGCTTTATTTCTCTCCAAAACTTCATCACCTCTCTCAGTTCATTCTCATCTGGTCAGAAACACAAAGCAGTCAATGGTCTCCCCCATGGCATCAGAATATTGAGAAAATGAGGTTTCAAGACTTCAGGGGAACTCTGGTTCCACCAATTCCCAGGTGAAGAAGACTGAGAATGAAAGGTTCCCAAAATCATAAGCAAAAAGAATAAAGGGCTTCTAAACCTTGTGTTTCACAAATACTTGGGGTTAGATTAATAAATGAAGTCACCACCTCTGATGTACAGCAATACATAATGACTTCCAGGGCTTAAAGTTATGGGTGTTTTGTGACATCATCTCACCTGTTGGTCCATAAAGTCATGTTATCTGTATCACATAAAGCCTACCTTGTGCATACATAGTATGAATTTTATTATTCTCATTCATGTGCATATCATTGTGGGTTAAAGTGATTGATTCTGACTTGCCAAATCTATCACTCATTTCACAATCTGTGACTTTAACAGTGCCCTCTCTTCTTCTGCAAATTCTTCAAAGCATCTTTGATGTCCCTGTTCCTCAGGCTGTAGATCAAAGGATTCAACATAGGAATCACCACAATGTAAAAACATGATGCAAATCTGTCAAAGCTTGGGGAACCACTAGAGCTGGAACTCAAATAGACAAAGATACCTGATATGTAGAAGAGTGAAACGGTGGTCAGGTGAGAGGCACAGGTGTTGAAAGCCTTGGACCTGCCTTTAGCTGAAGTGACCTTCATGATGGAGACAATAATATAACAATAGGATACCATGATGATGAAAATATTTGCTATCCCATACATCACTGTTAATATAGCAAGTATAACTTTTACAAAGAAAGTGTTAGTGCAGGACAAAATTAACAATTGGGACATGTCACAGAGGAAGTGGTTGATAACATTAGGCCCACAGAAGTGAAGTTGAAGCAAGGCACACAATTGGGAAAAAGAAGCAAAGAGCCCAGCCAAATAGGCTCCCAGTGCCATCCAAATACAGAGGGTGGGAGACATGATGGATGAATAGAGCAGTGGCTTACAAATGGCAGCATATCGGTCATAAGCCATGGCTGTCAGAAGACAACACTCGCTCAGTCCCATGGTTGAAAAGAAGAAGTACTGGACAATGCAGCCCACAAAGGTGATCATTTGCTGATTCTGGAAGAAGCTGGAGACCATTTTTGGGGCCGTGGAGGTAACATAGCAGATATCTATGAAGGACAGGTTACTGAGGAAGAAGTACATGGGTGTGTGGAGGTGGGAATCCATCTTTACTAAGACGATGAGGCACAGGTTCCAGGTCACAGTCATAATGTAGATCAGCAGGAATATAACAAAGAGCACTGGTAAGATCCTGGGAAAATCTGAGAATCCCAGGAGGTTGAAGTGGGTGATCCCTGTAATATTTCCTCCTGTAATCATTGCCTCGGTGCTTCTAAAATCAGAAAGAAAGTAAGGGAATATATTGCTGAGCCAGGAAAATATTTTTATTATTTACATACAATTATTATTTACAGTCTTTTCCTTCAGTGATCTTTTAAAAATAAATACTTTGATGCTCTTCTGGTTAAAAGAACCCACATATTGACCTCAAAGTTGTCAAGAAGTAGGTTCTCTGTGCTTTAAGTTCAAATTCATTTATATGTTCTCATGAGAATTAATAGCAATATTTAAAAAGTTAAGTGGGAGCTAAGAAAACTGTACTATTAAGAATGTTGTTATTATAAATAAGCTAGATATCACAATTAAAATAAAAGTCTCTTAAAAAGCTCTGTGAATTCTTTATATTTGCACTCTTTTTTATAATAATAAAATACATGTCATCTTCCTAGAATAATTTTAAATATACCTCTATCCTAGATTGTCATTGAGATTTTAAAATGTCTTTCTTTACTCTTAAGTAATGTTGTCCCTCTTTAAGACTGTGTTTCAAACTCTATTACAAATGTATTTAATACAAAATTCTGCAAAGTGGCCTGAAGCACATCATAAGTTGTAATTCTGATCATCTTTTGGCAATACAAAAAGCACATGGACCTAATAAAGTTATAGAAACAATCATCTATGGAAGCCTTCATACTAAGCATTCTCAACAGAAGACAGTAAAGTTCACAATTGGCCATAATTGGGATGTTAATGTTAGAGCATTTTGCCTAATGGAAAACAGCACAGTACTGTGGTTAAGGTTTTGAGCCTTAGTAGTTTGGTTCTGATATCCACTCACATTTTGAAGATTTCTCAGTGGCTAAAACACACTAAATCATAAAGTTAGGCCAATAAGAATGCCTGAACCACAAGGCGTTCTGGGAGAGATATTAGAGGAAACAATGCAAGTGCTGAACACACAGTTCAATATATAATAACTGTTCAGTCATTGTTGGCTATCATTACATTGGTTGCTAAGAGATACCCATGGTTGACAGTTCTACCTGTAGATAGCAATGCTACTGGTGCCAGAATTCAATGAATTAATTTGGGGAAATTCTTGAGACATCATCATTCCTGTAGACAGACTGGCATTGCTTCCAAGCAGGTGTAGATTTGGACCTAATGTTCCTACAAAACTAACCACCTAGGGCTATAAAAATAGCAAACAACACAAAGCACTTTCCATTCAGTTTGATTGAGTTCAGGTAAATTGGGTCCATGGAAAACCAACATGAAGCTATGATAGGCATTGTGATACAGAAAGGGTCAAAGTAAATATTTCATTTCCCAAATAATACAGAGATATATTCTTACTTTTTGTAGATATGGTCAATATGGTTTTGCTCACTAACAGAGTCATAGTAGACAGAACTTGTCAGGCTTGCTTCATTCCTACCTGCCATTCCTGGAGATGAAAGAGAAAATAGGTGATAAAAGTCAAGAAAATTTGGAAAAGATTAATAATTATGGAAGAGATGAACTTTCAGGTATCAAAGATATGATTTCAGTAAATCTAAATTGATTTTATGAATAAATTTTTAAAAGGGATTACAAATTAAAATAATTCATTGTTATTGTAAGAATAGATGTGTCAAAAGAACACATAGAAATTAGGGAATAATTCCAAGGATTGGCAAAACTTTAATATATGAAAAAGTTAAGGTCTTACGTAAGTGGGGAAGACATAAACTCTTTCATAATGGTGGGAGACATGACTTAAGGATAAGGAAAAAATAGATATGTATTTATGTAATCTTTAGATGGAAAGCTATTTATGATATATAATACCACCAAGAGAAAGTGTAAGAGAAAAAAATTATATAACAAGTTACAGCTTGGTTATGGCAGAAAACTTACATGTGAAAATTATTAGAAATATAATTGATGAAATGTAAATAAAAGATACAAATTTTTTAAAACAATGAACAATTGTCATTAATGTAAAAATATTTTATGACCAATAGACAATCATTACTCTCAGATACTGCTCTTGAGTGCATAGAATGGTTCTATAAACACACATATTATATGATACAATTAAAATGACAAATCTTAAAAGCAATTGGTGAGATAATTTGCTTTTCTCTTGTATTTTTTCAATTTTCTGTAAATCCTTAGAACATAGAAAGAGAGGTAGAAATAGGAGAATAGAATGCCCTGACTTCTGTTTACTAGATGTGTGAATTGAGAAAGTTATTATCTTCAATGTGCTTCAGTTGACACGAATATAAAAAGGGACTACTAATAGTTACTACCTCTAGGGTTGTTGCAGAGATTAAAAGACATAAAGTGCTTAAAACAATAAGATCAATAAATGTTAGCAATTAACTTTCCCATCAGCATTCTTCTCTAAGAAAGAGGGAAAAGGATGAACTACTATCAAGGAGCTCTTCATAAAGAGATTTCCTAAATTATATGAATTCTAAGTTTAGACTGAGGAATATTGTTAATGAATTACTGTATTTATTTGTAGTTTTTATTGTTCTGTCTACCATATTTTAATCACCACCATTAAGAACCCTCAAGCTGTTGAAACTGACTATATACAGGTCGTGGACTAGTTGAGATGTTTTACTATTTAGTGGTAAGAAACTAAAAACTAGTTTGTGTAAAACTCAAAAAATATATATTTAATGAATTAATAAATGCTTCCTTCACACAGATTTGGATGTAAAATGAATAGCTCATTTCTGTATCACTTCAATTCTGGTTAGGAACTTTGGAAATCATTTCCTTTGTTTACACTAAGAATGCAATACTGCCAAAACAAGTCCTCAGATACGTTAACCAAGATGAGTTAGATTCCATGAAAATAATTTGAAAATATAAGCTCTCCCAGACATTATTCCCCAAACACCACAATAATTAGCCGAATCATTGAGAAGAAGTCAAATTGTTGACCAATCAGTTGCACTAAAGTTCTTCATTTACTAATGAAATTCAGTGAGAGAGGCAGCTGTAATTCAATGTAGTCTATGTAATCAACTCTACCCAGAAGATGAGGGCTTGGGCATTGTTTTTCTTATTCATGATATGAATAAGTTTTTAGTTTTATCCTAAAACTTTCTGTTAAAATTTGCTATACAGGAGGTAAAAGGAAAGAGTATACACTCTCTTAGATTAACCCCTTTTCATGTTTTACCACACAATTTGGAGAAGAAAAGGTGACAAATAAATAGCGATTGGAGATTTTACCATGTGGATGTAGGTAATCAAAATCTCTTGCACAGCTGATCTAATGAAGACATTCTCAGTTTCCTAGACTGTGCCAGGTATAAAATGAATGTCAAGAAAACAAGAGAACATTTCTGAATGAATAAGAATAATGTAAGTAAAGGAAGATAACAGGGCCAGTTAGACAAAAACTACCTCTTCTTGGAGTGGGCATCTCTGATATCTGTGTCCCCCAGTCTATTTTCTCCAGATCCTCAGAGTCTTCAAACATGACTCTGGAGAGAGAATGAAAATTGCTAAATGAACTAATGGAATCACACATGTGTACTTTGTTCTATCATTATGTAACATGTTATCACCAGTGACTCAGTTTGTTTCTTGCTACACAGAATTTATGGGTCAATGCTGTGTTCTTAAATGGAAATCAAATTATTATTTCAAAAACAAAATCCTCAAAAGCAAAAATTAAATTAAAATAAGCCTTGGAGTAGGGAAATTTGGGAAGCATTTTTTAATGTTAGGATTTTCTCATACGTGAGTACATTACTGCATCATTATATAACATTATGTGACCCATGACTAGGTTTATGTCTTTCAACACAAAAATTTGAAATCAATGCTATGTACTTAAATGGAAATCAAATTAATATTTCAAAAACAAAATACTCACAAGGAAAAATTAAAAGAGTCCTTGGAGTAGAGAAAGCTGACAAATACAGACATGCATTATTTGGTCTTAGAAAGTTCTCTTGAAATGCAGTAAGTTATTGTTTTTGATTTAGTATAATTTTTTTGATATGACAGACATAGTCTCATTTATTTCAATATGCTCCCATTCCCCACTTTACAGGTTGAAAAGAGAAGGTTACAAAGTTCAAGGTCACATTCTTAAGAAATTGCAGAAATAGAATCCAAACCCCAAACCAACCCAGGATATTACCTGAAATTTTATGTTTGAGAGATTTCTTTTCACGAAAGTTTAGAAAGCAAAAAAGAAAAAAAGTCTTCAAAAATATGGCTAAGGAAGTTAAGAGAACCTGCCGAGGAGTCCTAGGTGGTGTGTGCGGAGGTGAGGATTCCACAAAAATAGTCGAAGGCAAAATGAGACCATGAACCTTGCTTCACAAAGGTCCTACTGGAAGAACTGCACAGAAATTGAAATAACGCAGAATCCTCTGGCCTCACTAGGTCCTGTTGTACTTAGTTTGACCCAGATGGCACAAGAACACAGAGCTCTTTCCAAGTCATATTTGTTTATTTCTTTTCTACGGGAATTTTCCAGGAGGCCTTATTGCACCCCATTATCTGCCATTTTGGCCATGAAAATAGCTGCCCACTAATTGCAAGAGAGATTTGCACAAAGGGGTAACCCCTTAAATGGATGAATAAGGGCAGAGGTGAAAGGAGAAAAGGCAATTAGAGGGCTCATGTCATGGTTGTCCTGGAGCTTTTCTCCCTACAGTTTTCCTGCCCCACTTTGCCTTTTCCCTGCTGGATTCCTCCCTCACTTTCCTGTGCTCCTATCATGATCTCATGATTGTAGGCTTTGCTTTGCTGTTTTTGAAGTCATTTGAGCAAGAAAGGACCTAGAGATAGTCTAGTCCAATACCCTCAATTTTCAGTTGAGGAAGCTGAAGCCAGAGAAACTAAGGAGTTTGCTTGGGATGACATCTCTAGCTAGTAATGGAGCTTGATAATAGTAAATTACATATATAGATAGATATAGATAGGTAGAAAGAAAGAAAGATATATATATAGATATAGACTTCACTGTTTACAAATATGGTCATTTTAGATAGCTACATACAAACCTGTTTTCAAACACCTTACTTGATTCACTCTTCATAGCAGCCTGTATAGCAGATAGTACATTTTTCCCTGTGCATAAATGAGGAAATTAGAGGCACCAAGGAATTCCATATGTCTAATTTATGACAGAGGCACAACAATTCAAGTTCCATGGTGGACTTCGGAATAAACCAATCTAGGCTGAATTCTGGCTCTAACACTTCTCGGTTTTGTGAACTTGAGCAAGATGTGATGTTGCTCAATGTAGCCTGTTCAGCTAAAGGGACTTTTGGAGGCAGCACTTTAAAAAGAATTAATATGAATAATGCTTACTAGAGTATGTGGTATACAGTAAGCACTCTATTAATAGTACATCAAATTTCTGTTTCCTGATCTGCTAACATATTTTGCTGCATTTCTAAGCTTTCATGTTACATATCTAATATCATTCACATAAATCCTAATTTCTGAAGGAGACTTGCCTACCTTTCCATTTTCAGGAATACAGGTATATTTTAGAAGAGATAGCATACTTGGTCTCATTTGCTTCAGACAAACATATCTACTAGGAAAGGAGTGGAGTGGAGACAATGAGTTAATTATTTGATTAGCCCTTGCTAAAATAGTCATATTTATTCATTCCCCCTGACAAGGATTGTAATTATTTAATCATTTAATGAACAGCTTTTTAAGATACTTTTGAAGAAATAATAACAAGAATATGACATTGAGGCACAGTGTCATATATTTGGTCAGTAAGACCATTTTTTGTTACACAAATCATACTTTGTGAGATTCAAGAAAGATCACTGCCTAGACTGGAAGGAATGGCAAGTGTCAAAATGCTCCATATTGCATTTGTGTATGGAGATAATTTCTTACCTACCTACTTAACTTGAGAGTAGAAAAAATCAAATCTATGCAATAGAACTACATGAAGAATAAAATGTTGGAGAAATGATCAGAAAATAGCAATGAAATCTGGTCCACTAACCCCTGCATGTGAAAAATACCTCTTTGTTAAAAAAATAAATAAATTCTCATCATTAGAATCTGAGTCTCCTTATTAGTCCCTGGTTGTGGTTTCTCTGCAGCTTCTTCTCAGTCTTAAGGCATTGGAATTTCTAGAGTGTTCAGAACTCTTCGGTCTAAGTCCTGTCTCTTTAGACACACTTCAACATTCTTCATTCCTGAGTCCTAGGGCAGTCTCAGGGGTGCTACATCAGATATCTTTTGTCTCCATCACTTTGGCACCAGGCCAGGGAATGTGAAGCACTAAGTACTCAAGCTAAATGGTGACTAACCAAGTGAGTGTTTTGGCATAAGATACTCTGTGCTCCATTCAAGATTTCATAGCATCATACCATGTTCCCTACAAAACACATCATTTTGAGAAGGACCCACATTAGAAACAAGATCATACATAGTCTTAAAGAATTGAAGATCGTTGCCAAAAAATAGCCTAGGATTTGTATATAAGGGTATAAAGTAGAAATCTCACAGATGTTTATAGACAAAAGCTGAGAAAATAATTGAGTAAAATATATCAACAAAGATATTTGTCAAATTAGCCATCCAAAAACACCTTCCTTCTCCCCAATCATTTCCTAGTCATCCTGTTCAAAAAATGGAGAAAAAGAAAATTCTCATGAAGCATAAGTTCCAACACAAGAAAAGAATTTCAAAGATTTCATTTCCCTAAATCAGATTAGTCATTGCATCCTGGTGCACCATTTTAAGGATTCTGAAGGAATGAGAGGAATAATTGAAAAGAAAGTCAAGATGTCTGCTACGAGTATGGAGGAAATAATGTTAGGAGACAGAGATGTATGTATCATCCCAGACTTAGTGGTGGTTCTGCCCATGGTGGGACTTAATGAAGGGAGAATTTTGTGGGAAGAGAGCAGAAGATTGCATCCATCATCAAACTCATCTTCATCATCATTACCAACAATGATAACAAAAAGATTTAATGAGCAGCTCCATTACATATTTATCTGTGATATCATGAAGATCTGCAAAGCTTTCTCTCCTGTCCATTCATTCAGTATGGTAATATTAGGCTTTGTGTGTTTAATGCAAGGCAGAGAATTTTATGAAAATTGCCTCTAATTTTTTTTCTATCATATATCCCTTAACTCCAATTAGATGTATGTTGTATTTTCTCACTGTATCCTCCACATCACTGAAACATCCATTTTGTGTATTTCTCTAAGGCATTCTACTTAAGTTTTTCAAATCTTTCTTGTAGTTAATTCATTCTATCATAAGTTGAGATACTTGGTTGCTCATTCCATACATTGAGTTGTTACAGAGCAATGGACTAACACAGCAAGGAGACAGGAGGCAAGCTCAAATCTGTGTCCCCAATCCAAGGACTAAGGGAAATTTATAGGATGAGAACAAAGGTCAGTGGGGACAGTCACAGAGATAAAAGTGGCCTATTCTGAATGATTGTCTATGAGACTGTTTATATATGGTAGAAATATGCCAGCAGGCCACATCTTATCTTCTTTTTAAGGAACCCGACACATTTTATTTGTTTCTGAGGACTCCTTATACACATAACAATTATTTCAGGGAAAGAGATTTTTGTCCTAGTGTCTCAGGGGCTGTTCAGGGGACAGGTGCTTCTATCAATGCTCTGGTCTCCCACGTGCAGCCAAGTTTGACTGCTGGTAAAACAACCTCAGAGATAATTTTAGATATGGGAAAGGAAGAAAGCCTGATAAGCAGATTCTGGACTGAATCTTCAGTTTTAGTCATGATTCCTCACTATCTCACCCATGGTTTCAGAGTTTCAAATTTCAATTATTATATTTTGGGTATTTTTTCATGGTTCCATTTTCTTCTTTCCCCTATTTGATAGTCTCTTTTTCCTTCATCAGACTTTCGATATCCTTTTTTGAACATATCAAATATACTTATTTACAATTATACTCTGGTAATTTGACTATCTGTAGATTTACAGATCTGATTCTACCATTTGATGTTGTCACTAACTTTTTCCATGGTACTTTGCTTACTGGTTTGTCCAGTCATTTTCGAGGTGAGTTCTTGTTCCTTTGAACTCTATCTGATGGAATCATTGAGGGCTGGGTTTAAAATATGTTCCTTCAGAAATGAGTTATCTTATTTCTTTCAGGTGCCTTGGAGGCAATACCAACCTAGAAACCCTGTATACAAAATTTTTGACTTGAAGTTTTGGCAGGCCATAAGAGTAATAAGATTTAGGCTACATATCTACATGAGTGAAAATTTAAGGTTAAGAAATTTCAGGGGAGAGTTTTTATCTTTTCTCTGCCTCTCCCAATCTAAGGCTAAGAGAGATATGTATGTCATTGTCTCATTCTGTGGCATAGGTTTTTGTCTCATTTGCTCTCTGAGTGTGTCATCCCTTGTAAGTCCCTACTTATGTAGGGTGTGAGGTTGTTCTAATCCCACCTCACATCCTTTTTTTCTCCTGCCATTTACTTCCATACCCATTATAATCAAATATTTACACCACCAGAAATTAGTAGATTCCTCCTAGGCAAACGCTGTTCCCAGTCCCATATGCTCTTAGGTTCATGGTTACTTGTCATTTCTTTTCCCTGGGGAATTTACTTGGTTTTTCACTGGATCAGTCAAGAAAAAGAAGAGACGTGTTTTAGATTCTACCTTGCATTTTTAGTGGTTTCTCTGAACATATGCTACACAATAT
This sequence comes from Choloepus didactylus, assembly GCF_015220235.1. NCBI lineage: Eukaryota > Metazoa > Chordata > Mammalia > Pilosa > Megalonychidae > Choloepus > Choloepus didactylus. Next base: position 17,682,654 of record NC_051312.1, read on the forward strand.
TGCCAGAAACACATATATTCTTTTCCTACAACACCAAGAAACTTATTTGATTTGCTTACATTTTTTTTGTGCCACAAATATGATTGAATTTGCTTTAAAAGCAAGGCATGGTATTAATTAACATTTATTGAGTGCTTACTATATTCCAGGTGTGGTTCTGAATCCTTTTATATTTTATCTCATTTTAATTTATACATAGCTCTGTAAGTTTTGTACTCTTATTATTAGCATTTTCCAGATGAGGATATTTTATCTCAGAGAAGTGATCAATCCAAGGTCACACCACCTACAAAGTGCACAAACAAGATTTAAAGCAAAGTACACTACCTCCAGAGCCATATGTTTAACAGCTGCATTCCAACACCTCTCCAAAATGTATTGATTGCTGCACTAGTCATATTGCTGAATATATGTGAAATGCGAAGCTCTATATTTGGTGGTTTGAAGGATGCAAAGTTTGCCTTAAGGGGTCTACATCCCAGTGGAAAGATGAGAAATGAGTCGATGGTAGTTTAATGCAAGACAAGTGATGATATATGGCATGAGAAAAATGTAAGTAAAATCCTATAAGTGACTGTCAGCTGGATGTGGGCAGGAAGTTAGCAATGAAAGAAGGCACCCTCATATTCTTACAAGAATTTCTCACAAAAAAGAGCTCTGGAATACTCACCCTATTTTAGAGGCATTACTGTAAACACTGACAGGGCAATGAAAATGCACTCGAGTCAACTGTCAACAATACAACTGCCGTGTCTCTCCATGTGTCCAATTTTACAGGAAATGAACAAACAACCTGTACTGCTGCCCTCTTCCCAAGAAAATCAGTCCATCTAAGGAGAATATAGTCTGTTCTCAGGAAGAAGAAATGAAAGGATGTTAAATGTTTTACAATAGGTGCTGGTTTAACTGAGGGATGGGGAAATCTCAGTTATTAGATGGGAACCATTGCAAAGCTTGTGTCCACTGAAACCTAAATGATAACATTGCCATGGCAACTCTTACCAGCATAGAGAACCAGGTTGTCAGTTGTGCCATTATGGATCTTACATGCATCTTTCAATTGTCACATCATTTTCATAAACCTTCCCAGATTCTATCATTTCTAATCAAGCCATATTTTTTAGTTGACTTTTATTTATCAGGGACTCCAAAGCTTTCTTCCTTTCCTTTCAATAAAGTTCATCTTGAGATAAAGTTTTTGGATCTTTTTCTTTCTTCAACTTTTTCTCACACCATTTTTGGTACATATATTCCTCCTTCCCTTGTTTACCTCCATTTGCAAATGAAAAACAGAAAATGAAAAGAGAACATGAAGTTGTGTCCCCTTTGAAACATATTTTTTAGTTCCTAAAACCTTATACAAAAATATATATACAGAAATACATGTAGGAGAAAATCACATTTTCCTTTCTTTCCCAAACTATAATTAGATCATAGCTCTAAAACTTAAACTACAATATGTGAGATTTGACAGCAAAACTGAGAATCTCCATATTCCAAAATGCAAAATCCAAAATAAATAATTTAACTTACAGATTTTAATTGACCTGAAGGACAATGTAGTTGCCTGAAGCCCAGTGATATTCAATTTTAATTATTTTCTCAATAAAAGACCAATTAAAAATACATGTTGTTTCAATGTAATAGAGCCTAAACTTTTAATATGTCATGTAACTATATTCCCGTCAGAAAAATTCTACTTAGAACTTACATACCATATATATGGAACCCAAAACAGACAGGTTTGTAATATCACAGAAACAGAGACTCCTCCCAACCCTCCCTAACCTGGGCCAGAACTCCTGCAAGAGGAAGGGATAGCTTTGAGGATGAGGAAGGACACTGTGAAAGTCAGCTGTAGGAGCACACACCAAATGCCAACAGGAAAAAAAAAAAACAGATTGGAAAATGTAACATGTATTACACCTAATTTTAATGTTAACAATAAAGTTAATGTAAATTAAATGAATAAAGAGTGCAAGAGTGCTCATAAAAGGTATTTTACTGGCTAAATTAAGAATATCTCATCCATGGCCTTCTGCTGGAACACAACCCCAGATGGTTTGCCTGATGAAAAACAGCCTTCAGAGATCTGAAAGCTACACAGAATGATAGTGTTAAATGGAGAAGTACTACTTGCTTTGCCTTCTGGTAAAAAGCAGGACTACACAAAAAGTGGCACCTAGAAATAGCACAGAAAATGCACCAAGTTATACATAGGCCTCTGTAAGAGAATACATGAAATAATTAGAGACAAATTTGGCTGGCTGGTATCTTGAGATGGGGGACTTCTCAGAACCCATCTCTTCTTGATTGGAATTACAGGACACCTCCCAGCTTCATCTCAATGTAAGATAGAGACTCATTGACAATTGTATGCCAAACTATGCATCATCCTGAGGGTGAAATGATCCTGACAAGCTATTTCCTTAGTGAATAGTTGTTGGATAAATAACTATGAGCCTCAGTGTGTGTTCAATCTGTGGACTGCCCCTTTCTGACTTTATGGATCAATTTTGCTCTTAAAGGATTTCATAAGATGAAAACAATCCAGTCTTTTCTTGCATAAGAAAGAGGTTATACTAAAACACAAAAAATATTCCAAGCAACTGTCAAACTACAATCCTGCAGCCTTGATTCTTGAAGACAATTGATTGTGTAATTATATAGCTTATATGTTGTGACTGTGTGATTATGAAAATCTTGAGGCTCACACTCCCTTTATCCAGTGTATGGGCAGATGAATAGAAAAATGGGAACAAAAAAGTAAATGAATAATAGGGGTGTTGGAGAGTATGGGATGTTTTGGGTGTTCTTTTTCACTTTTATTTTTATTCTCGTTTTTTTTTTTGAGCAATAAAAAGTTTCAAAAATTGATCATGGTGATGAATGCACAACTATATGATGACACTGTGAACATTTCATTTCACACTTGGGATGATTGTATGGTATGTGAGTATATCTTAATAAAATTGTTTTTAAAAAGAGTATTCTAAGCAATAATATTATGGTGATAATTTAAGTATGCCAACTCTTCTTTTCATTCTAGTCTAATATTGTCATTCCATTTCAGAAGAAATTTATTCTAAAGACATTCCTAATCATTTCACCAGTGATTGATTTAGGAATGGGCATTGAGTCCAATTCTGACCAATAATATTAGGGTGGAAGTCTGCTTTGGGAGGAAAGAAAGAAGAGAATCTGGAAAATATTTCTGCATTTATAAGAGGATCCCCAGGCAGAGATGATCTTTCTTCTTCCTCTGGACATCAATTTGTCAGTAAACAACTTCTAAAACAATTGCAGCCAACTTGCTACCAGTCTGAGAGTGAAGCCAACATCAGAATGTAGGATGAGCACGTGGAATGAACTGAGGTTCTTGATGACATCACTGAGCACCTGAATCAACAGATCTGGAGCCCACCTACTCCCTCTGATGGGAGATAAATTTCAATTACTGTTCCGGTTTCCTAATGCTGCCATTTTGCAAAACACCAGAAATGGATTGGCTTTTATAAAGGGGGTTTATTTGGTTACAAAGTTACAGTATTAAGGCCATAATGTGTCCAAGGTAAGGCATCAACAACAGGGTACCTTCACTGGAGAAAGGCCATGAGCATCCAGAAAACATCTATTGGCTGGCGTCCGCTTGCTCCCAGGTTGCATTTCAAAGTGGTGCTCTCCAAAACATCAGCTTTCAATGGCCACCTTCAAAATGTCTCTCTGCTGCAGTTCCTCTGAAGTCCTTCTGTTTCTGAGGTTTTATAGGGCTCCAGTAATTAAATCAAGACCCAAGCTGAATGGGCGTGGCCATCAACAGGTCACATCCTAATCAAAAGTGTTACTAGTCACATCTCCATGGAAACAATCAAAAGGTTCCAATCTAATCAAATTTAATATGTCTGCCCCAACAAGATTTCATGAAAGAACACGGTGTTTTGGGGGACATAATACTTCCAAACCAGCACAGTTGCTTATGTCACAAAGCTTCCTAAGTGATTCTTTTTTATTGTTAAAAAGTTAGGGTTCATGTGCTTGTTTGGAGCTATCATGTACCCCAGAAAAGGCCACATGTTCTTTTAATCCTTTCTTGTGGGTGCAGACCTATTGGGGGTGGGATCTTTTGATTAGTTTGTTTTAATTGAGTTGTGAACCAGCCCATTCAAGATGGGTCTTAATTCTTTACAAGAGTGCTTTATGGGGGGATAAAAGGCAGAGGCATTTGGAGAAAGCTTAGAGAGAGACATGCCATGAAGGTGCTAAGAAAGAACCCACAGATGCTCAGAGAGAAAGCGACTAGAAACAGAAACTGAAAGCAACAAAACCTGGGAGTGAAGGACCAGCAGATGCTGGCCATGTGCCTTCTCATGTGACAGGAACCCCAGATGCTAGCAGCCTTTCTCCAGAGAATGTATATTCTTTTGATGCTTTAATTTGGACATTTTCACAGCCTAAAAACTGTAAATTGGAACTTAACAAATTTCCATTGTAAAAGCCTACCTATTTCTGGTATATTGCCATTTGGTAGCTTTAGCAAACTGAAATAGTGCCCTTATTATTTAGTGAAGATGAATATGTGAAACTTAAAACTGAGTGTAATCCAAGGGTAACTTTATTTTCCTACAGTTCAACTCAATGCATATATTGAATCCCTATTCCACCTGCTGGCAGAAAGTGTAATCCTGGGCAATTCCAGGTAAATTAGTTCATTTCAGTTTTAAAATCTGTCAACTCAGTACTCTCCTTTTCAGTCCTTCTCCTTGGGTGCCATTTGAGTTTGGAAAGGGGCTTACATGTCACTTAAGCTTTACAGCAACTTTTTGTCATTGCCAGCATGGCATAAAATGTATGCTGTTTTTCTTGATTCTCAGCTGTCATATCCTCTATAATACAGCATTCATTCAGGCTTTTGGGGTCTTACCTGGCTTCTAGCCTTTAATAGACTTTCTGCTATTGTGAACTTTCATCACAACCAATTTTGTCTTGGCAATTCTACAGGTTTGAACAGCCAATTTGCTTTCTCTCAGAATGCTTCTCAGAGGCCTGGGAAAATTCAGCTTCCCTCTCTTATCACATGGGGGCCTTTGTTGGGGCTATCTCATGTCTCTTCTTTCATGGTTGGGACTATTTCAAATTTTGTCCTTTGCATGCATTCCATGCAATTCCACTGATATTCATCATAGTCATGCATAAAATGCTTGCAAAATTGCTACCTTGCAGGGAAGTGTGAAGCAAGTTCTGTGGGCCCTAGCATCCCCCAGATTTTGCAGTATTCTATTCCTCCCAGAAGGAATAAATGAAGCTTGAAAACAGTAACAGGTGGAGAACTTAAAAATCCACAAATATATGGAAGTTAAATAACTTTCTCTAAAACAAGCAGAGGGTAAAAGAAGAAATTGCAAGGGAAATCATCAGTAAGTATCTTGAGATGAATGAAAACGAAAACACAAGATATCAAAACATATGGGATGATTTCTATGTATAGGTCCTTCATGTCCCTGATAAAATTTATTCCAAGATATTTTATTCTTTTGGTTGCTATTGTAAATGGAATATTTTTCTTGATTTTCTCCTCAGATTACTCATTGCTATTGTATAGAAACACTACTGGTTTTTGCATGTTGATCTTGTATCCCACCAATTTGCTGAACTGATTTATTAGCTCTAGTAGCATTGTTCCAGATTTTTCAGGACTTTCTAAATATAGGATATGCTTTCTGCAAAGAATGAAAGTTTTACTTCTTCTTTCCAATTTGGATGCCTTTTTATTTCTTTTTCTTGCTTAATTGCTCTAGCTAGAATTTACAGCACAATGTTAAATAACAACAGTGACAGTGGGCATTCTTGTCCTGATTTTAGAGGGAAAGCTTTCAGTCTTTTCCCACTGAGTATGAAGTTAGCTGTGAGTTTTTCATATATGCCCTTTATCATGTTGAGAAAGTTTTCTTCTATTTCTATATTTTGAAGAGTTTTTATCAAGAAATGATGCTGAATTTTGTCAAATACCTTTTCCGCATCAATTGAGATTATCATGTGGTTTATCCCCTTCAATTTTTTGAATTATGGTGAATTATTTATCTTATGTTAAATCATCATTGCATAACTGGAATAAAACCATTTGATCATGCTGTATAATTCTATTAAGGTGATGCTGGATTCAATTTGCAAATATTTAGTTGAGGATTTTTTTCATCTATATTTATTAGAGAGGTTGGTCTGTAATTCTCTTTTCTTGACATATCTTTGCTTGGCTTTGGTGTTAGGGTGATGTTGGGTTAATGGAATGAGTTAGGTAGTTTTCCATCTTTTTCAATTTTCTTGAAGAGTTTGAGTAGGATTGGTACTAATTCTTCCTGAAATGCTTGGTAGAATTTACATGTAAAGCCATTGACCCTGAACTTTTCTTTCTTGGGAGACTTTTGATGACAACTTCAACCTCTTTACTTGTGACTAGTATGTCAAGGTTTTCTTTTTTTTTTTTTTTTTTTTTGAGCCAGTGTAGGTTGTTTATGTTTATCTAAACAGGAAGTTGCCATTTCATCTAAATTGTCTTGTTTGTTGACAAATTTGCTCAGAGTATCTTCTCATTATCACTTATATTTCTGTGAATTCATAGTAATGTCCCTCTTCCCATTTCTTATTTAATTTATATACATCACCTCTCTTTATTTCCTTGTCAGTCTAGCTAACAGTCCATTGATTTTCTTGATTTTCTCAAAGAACCAACTTCTGGTTTTGCTGATTCTCTCCATTGTTTTATTTTATGTTCTCAATTTCATTTATTCCTGCCCTAGTCTTTATTATTTCCTTCTGTTTGCTTTGGGGATAGCTTACTGTTCTTTTTCTAGTTCCTCTAGGTGTGCACTAAAGTCCTCAGTTTTTGCTCTTTCTTCTTTTCATAATATAGGCATTTATGGCAATAAATTTCCCTCTGAGAACTGCCTTTGCTGCATCCCATAAGTTTTGATATGTTGTGCTCTCATTTTCATTTGCTTTGTGATATTTACTGATTTCTCTTTTAATTTCTTCCTTGACCCACTGGTTGTTTAAGAGTGTGTTGTTCAACCTTCACATATTTCTTAATTGTCCAGCCCTCTGCCTGTTATTGGTTTCCAGCTTCATTCCATTATGATCCAAGAAGATGATTTGTGTAATTTCAATCTTTTTAAATTCTCTGAGATCTGCTTTGTGACCCAACATGTGCTCTATTCTGGAGAATGATTAATAAGCACTTGAGAAGAATATACCTTGCTGTTGTGGAGTGCAATGGTCTGCAAATGTCTGTTAAGTCTAGTTCATTTATCACATTATTCAACATCTCTGTTTCCTTATTGATCCTCTGTCTTGGTGTTCTATCCATTGGTGAGAGTGAACTATCCAACTATTATTGTAGAGGTGTCTATTTCTCCCTTCAGTGTTGCCAGTGTTTGCCTCATGTATTTTGGGGCACTCTAGACAGGTGTGTAAATCTTTATAATTGTTATTTCTTATTGGTGAATTAATACTTTTATTAATAAATCATGTCCTTCTTTGTCTCTTTTAAGTATTTAATATTTAAAATCTAATTTGTCTGATATTGGTATAGATACCCCTGCTCTTTTCTGGTTGCAGTTTGCATAGAATATCTTTTTCCAATCTTTTTCTTTCAACCTATTTTTATCCTAAAATTAGTCTCTTACAGCAGCAAATAGATGGATCCTGTTTGTTTTGTAACCCATTCTGCCAGTCTATTTCTTTTGATTGGTAGTTTAGTCCATTAGCACTTAATCTTATTTCTGTAAAGGCAGTAATTTCTTACAGCATTTTGTCCTTTGGATTTTATATGTCATTGTGCCAGTTTGGATGTATTATGCCCCCCAAAATGCCATGTTCTTGTATGCAATCTTGTGAGGGCAGAGGTGTTAGTGTTGACTAGGTTGGAATCTTTGCATTAATTTGTTTCCATGGAAATGTGACCCACCCAACTGTGGGTAATACTTTTGATTAGATTATTTCCATGGAGGTGTGGCTCCACCTATTCAGTGTGGTTATTAATTGAATCACTGGATCCCTATAAGTGCTCGGAGAGAAGGAGCTCAGTGCTGCAGCCTAGATAGACATTTTGAAGACAGCTGTTGAAAGCTGACACTGACATTTTGGAGAACACCTTTTTGAAATGCAACCTGGGAGCAAGCAGGAGGCCAGTCATATGCCTTCCCAGGTAAAAGATGTTTTCCAGAGGCCACTGGCCTTTCTCCAGTGAATGTACCCTATTGTTGAAGCCTACCTTGGATGCTTTATGGCTTTAAGACTATAATTTTGTAACCAAATAAACCTCCTTTATAAAAGCCAATCCATTTCTGTTGTTTTCCAAAATGGCAGCATTAGTAAACCAGAATAGTCGTATCTTATTTTTTTCTCTCTTTTTACCCTTTCTGAAGAGAAATCCACACTGAGTCTTATCAAGCTTCCATTGTATGTGACAAATCATTTTTCTCTTGCTGCTTTCAGAATTCTCTCTTCATCTTTGGCACTTGACAATCTGATCAGTAAGCAGTTTGAAGTAGATCTGTTTGGATCTAGTCTGTTTGGGGTATGTTGCACTTCTTGGACCTGTAATTTGATGTCTTACATTAGAGTTGGGGAATTTTTGGTGATTATTTCCTCAAATATTCTTTCTGCCTATTTTCCTCCTCTTCTCCTTCTGGGACACATGTAACACATATATTCTTGTACTTTGTACTATCATTCATTCCTTGAGACCCTGATCAAATTTTTCCATTCTTTTCCCTATCTATTCTTTTATGTGTAAAATTTCATAAATCTAGTTCACTAATTCTGTCTTCTGCCTTTTCAAATCTGTTGTTCCTTGTCTCCATTGTTTTTCATCTCTTTCATTGTGTCTTTCATTACCATAAGTCTGTTTTCTTTTCTTTTTTTGCAAGTTTCTGAGTTCTTCTTTATGGTCATCCAGTGCCCTTTTTATATCCCTCATCTCTTTTGCCACATTTTCATTCAACTCATTGAATTGATTTAGGTTTGCTTTAACATCCTTAGTTAGTTGTTTCAACTCCTGTATCACATTTGAAGTTTTAGTTTGTCCCTTTGACTGGGCCATAACTTTTGTTTCCTAGTATGACTTGGGATTTTTGCTGGTGTCTATGCATCTGATGTTCTTGATTAGTTTATTCTGGAGGTCATTTTCTCTCTCTTACCAAGTTTTTACTTCTTTATTGGAATTTTGCTCTCACAATTCTTTGAAATTTGGTTCAACTTATTCTAGACCAGTAGCATAGTTTCTGTTTGACTGAATAGATTTTTTTCACCTCTTATTTTTCTGATTCTTTCCCTGCATATATGGAATGTTTTTTGATATTGCCCTTTTTGTGAAGTTCTTTCACTCCCAAGAAAAAGCTTTCTCTTCTGTCCTATTCCTAAGGGAGCACTGATTCCATGAGGAGTTTCTCCTAGAAAGGATCAACTGCAGTCAGTTTGTCCCAAAAAAGACAGGTCCAGGAGACTAATGAAGGGGCTGCAGTTCTGTATCAAGTTTCTCTGCAGATGACACCTGTACGGTGCTAGTTTTTCCTGTGAAGGCTCCTGATTCTGTCCTTCTCTGTTGTGCTCAGCAGATGGCAATCTTCGCCCACTGATCCACACAGTCCTAAGATGGTACTGTGCCTTTAATTCTCAGCCAACCCTAAACCTGCCAAGGGTGTGGTTGAGAAAAAAAGCTGCAGGGGAAATCTATTGGGAACTTGTGCTGGTTTGGATATATTACATCCCCCAAAAGTCATGTTCTTTAATGCAATCTTTTGAGGGCAGACATTAATCTTTCCATTGTTTCCATGGAGATGTGACTCAGTCTACTGTGGGTGAGACCTTTGATTAAATTATTTCCATGATGATGTGGCCCCTGCCAATTCAGGGTGGTTCTTCACTAAATCACTGGAGTCCTATAAGACAGCTCAGACAGAAGGATCTCAGAGAGCAGCTAAGAGAGACATTTTGGAGAAAGCCATTTTGAAACACAACCCAGGACCAGCAAACACCAGCCATATGCCTCTCAACTGACAGGAGTGTTCTGGAAACCATCAGCCATTCTCCAGTGAAGGTATCCTCTTGTTGATGACATAGTTTGGACACTTATGGCCTCAGAACTGTACATTTGTAACCAAATAAACCCCCTTTATAAAAGCCAATCCATTACTTGCATTTTGCATAACAGCAACATTTGCAAACCAGAACAGAACTGTTATTGTTTTCCCAGCCCATGGGGTCTGAATTCTCTAAATAACAGCTACAGATTGTGCTGGGTCTTGCCCCTCCCCCCCAACCTTTTCTTCAGGAGCTTCTCTTTAGTTTCCTGTTCTCTGCAGGCATAAAAGTTAGTGGCTTTTAAGCAGCCCCACATCTGCCCCTTCTGTAGTGTATTTTAGAGAGAGACTGGGCTTCTCTTTTGTAGGTTAAAACTGTTGCTGATATCTCAGCCCCTGAGATTTAATTCTCTGAATGACAGCTGCAATTTGTCTGGACCCTGTCTGCCCCTTTTCTTGGGGAAGATATGCCTTTTAGGGAACTATCTCAGTGGACCCTGCTTCCACTCTTGCCTGGGGCAGTACTGAAAACAGACTGCCAGCTTCTTTCTTTAATGGGATGCTGAAAAAAAAAAAAGTAGCTCTTCTTGGAGTTGGACCCCAGTACCCTAGTTTCACCAATCAAGTGCTGATTTTGGTAACCAGCTCTATGTGCCCCTTTTCTTTGACACAGTCCTTTTCCAGTACTCTGAGCTCAGCCAACTGCAGAAGCCTTTGTTTTTTTGTTGTTTTGTTTTGTTTGTTTCATCAGCCCTGATTACTGCCTGTTGGTAGTTGGTCTGAAACAAAACTCTCAGTTTCTTTCTTGATTGCATTGTAAATTTATCTATGCTTGGAACTTGTATTCAGCAGTCCAAATTCATTAATCAAATCTGTAATTAGTGACTGCCTACATTCCCTTTCCTTGCTACCAGGAAAAAGGGCTTCTGTTTCCCACTAGGGAGTGTCTCTGAATCAGCATGCCATGCCATTGGGGGGAGGCACCAGCTTCAACAGTGTGGAAGGATTCACTTACAGCTCTTTGTGTGATTTATCATTCTCTCATTTTCATTCATTCCTGACTAGTGTTCAACATGTGTCTGGTCACCAAAGTCCCCCAAAGAGTTGTTTCAGAGAGTTCCTGGTCCTTAGTACCTGCCCTGGAGGATGGACTAATGCCCACAATTCCCTATGCTGCCATCTCAAATTCCTGTTGATGTAAGCCACCCAGTTTGTGTAAATTTGTTACGGCAGCCCAAGGAAACTAATACAGGGCCATCACCAAATCAAATCCAGAAAGCTGCAGGGAGAGGTTTGCTGGGGATTCTGGGAAAGCAAACCTAATTCTCATCTGTGGAAGCTACTAGAAATTACTCTTTATTCTTTTGGATGATGCAGATTCAACCTGTGAGATTTGAAATCTGTCAACAATTTTGTGAACATGAGTGAATCTAGGCATAGGATGGAAAAGTTGCATGAAGCTTACTAAAGAAAAGAATGAAACTGGATAAGTTGGTAATACTGTTTGAGTCACTGGATCAATTTTTCCCTGACTAGCTCAGTTTCATGAGCTAATAGATTTACTTTATATTTCAGCTAGTTTGAGTTACTTTCTTGTTGTTAAAAATGAATGAGAGGATTGTGGGAAGATGACAGAGTAGGAAGTTCCAAGAATCAGATAGTACACCAAAATAACTATTGAACTGGCAGGAACTGTCTGAATCAATTATTTTGAATCTCTGGAGTCTAGTGGAAGAGCAGGAGGAAGAGGATGATAAGTTTCACTCTCCCTGAAGCTTCTACCATTCCCTATTCCACTACCTTGTTACAGGCAGTAGAGGGGGATTGAAGCTTATGCTCTTGGTGCAGCTTGCCAGTGCCAGGATGGGAGATAAAGATCTAGTTTTCCAAACACTGGGGTTGTGTGGTTTGATCAGAAATCACTGTTTTTGATCAAATTCTTCAGAATGCTGAAGTGGCTCTGAAAGTGGCCATTGTTCCAATCTCTCTTAGTCAAAGTGGCAAGGAATCTCAAAGACAGTAGCCTTCCTCAAAACTATGGAAAACAGTTAAAAGGCTGCATTAACTTGGCAACTGCTGAATCAAGAAAGTGCAGCATCCAAAGAAACAGAAAAAGCTCTTGATAAACCCTCCTCTAACCCCACAATAATGGGAGGTGTATACAGCTTGAACTCCTACTGTGGGTCCCTAAACCTGTTGTAGATGGAACAGAGTAACTCCTACATGCATAGTGGGATGACTGTAATGTGAGTGCCAATCTAGCTCAGAAAACTGAACTAGGAAAGTTGTCTTGGGCTTGCTATCCCAGAATTTGACTTGAGGTTATTAGGTCTAGGCCCTGGGCCCTCACTTCATCCCCACCCTTAGAAATTCTGCAAGTCCATGACCAGCCACTCTTCCCTGCCTTTAGGAATTCTGCAAGTCTGCAATAACATTTAAAATTTTTAACTTTCCTACTCCCATGTTCCCACTCCCCAGTTCCTGCTCCCAAGCTCCCACTCTCAAACCAGCCAATGGAATCTGCCAGCTACGCACCTACCCCAAAGAAGCCCCTGAGAAACTGCCAACCTAGACCTGCCAGCTTCCCATCCCTGGACAAAGAACTTCCTGCCAACCATCCTATATAAACTTTACTGTTCCCCTTGCTTGGGGCTGTCACCATGTTAGTCTTCAGCCCACCTGCACACAGCTGGACAATAAAGCTTCTTTGATTAAATTTTGGCCTCTTCTCTTCCCAATTGAAAAACCTAACATTTTGGTGCTGAAACCCTGGAAATGGAGAAAAGAGAGGAAATCTCCATAAGAAGGGTTGGAACCCACTGCTTGACTTCAGCACCAACACTGGTGAATCACCTCTGGGTAAGGAGAAAGCACCCTCTCTGTCTTCCCTCCAGCGTTCTCTTTCTCTGTTGTCTGGGACAACACTCACTGAAATCCTCGTGCTAGGTGAGAGCTCCCTCTTCCAGGTCCTGGACATTAGGAGCAAGTAGGATGGTGGGATGCCTCCCTCCACTCCTCATACTTCTGCCTCAGGGCTTACAAACTGCTGGGGGAGGCTCTCTTGACTGTTCCTAAGTTTGAGAGCTGGGATTTCTCCTTACCCAAAACACCCTCATTCTAATCATGGGAAACGAACAATCCCGACCTCCGAAACCTTCAAAACCACAAAACACTCAGCCTCAGAACGGATCTAAAACCTAAGGGGCTCATTTTCTATTGCACTTCTGCATGGCCACAATACAAATTAGACAATGGATCAATCTGATGAGAAAATGGAACACTTGATCCCCAAATTCTAAACCTTGACAGTTACTGTTGGCATGTTGGCAAGTGGAGCAAAGTCCCATATGTTTAGGCCTTCTTCAACTTGTGCACTCTCTCTGCCAAACTTGTTCCACTTATCAAATCCTTCTCCAGTCCCCTGTAACAACACTGCCTATCTCTGAGATAAGCACTCCTTTTCTTACCCCTCCTCCTGACTTTTCTTCTCCTCCCCTTCCTACCAACTCTTCTTTTCCCCTCCAACTGACCGTTCCTCTCTTCCTCTTCCTCCTGACTCTTTCTTTGTTCCCACTAAAGACCTTCTTCTCAATTCTCCTCTTCCTCCTCCTTATGCAGCCCCTCCTGGCCAAGCTGAGTCTGCTGTTGAAACACAGCCAGGAAACAAGCCTCCCCCATCTGCAGATTCCACCTCAGAATCTCAATCCTCCTTTCCTTCCCCATGAAGAACCCACTTCTCCTGACCCCAGCCTATCATCCCCTTGTGAAGTGTCAGAAGCAGAGGGGCCCACCCACATCCATGTTCCTTTCTCTCTCTCTAATCTTTCCCAAAATGAAAAGTGCCTAAGCTCATACTCTACTGACCCTGCCCAATTTCTTAAAGAGTCATATGACCTCATCTGGGGAGGTCTCTATGTCATTCTCTCTACCTGCTCACCCCTGAGGAGAAGGAACAGTATGGCTGGCAGCACAGATTCATGCACGCACCTTAAATAGACAGGAATGTAATAACATCACAGTGGGAGCCACAGTAGCTCCCCATGAGGAACCTGCTTGGGAGTATCAGGAAGAACAGCTAGAGAAAGTGAGCTATAATTACATTATTACATGCTTCATCACAGGGTTAAAAGTTCAGGACACAAGGAAATGAGCTATGAAAGGCTTAAAAAAGTCTTCCAAGGACCAGATAAAGATATTGCTTTTTTTCTCTCCCATCTTAGAGATGCCCTCCTGCCCTATACTAATTTCTCTCACCTGACACATTGGAGGCTACCTTACTCCGAAATATGCACTTCATTTATCAGGTCACTTCTGATATACACCACAAATTCCAAAATTAAAATCTGGCCCCCAAACTCCACAAGCAGACCTCATAAAATTAGCCTTCAAGATGTTCAATAATAGAGACTTGGAGCATGCTCAGCAGGAGCAGAAAATGGCAAGAACCAAGGTAAACCCTAAGAGGCAAATGTATCAATTACTAGTGGAGGCCTTAAAGGAAGGAAAAACCCCTTGGTTCCAGCCAAAAGAGCAGAGCCTACCTGGAGTGTGCTTCAAGTGTGGTCAGGAAGGTCACCAGGCAAAAGCTTGTTCACAACTCTGATCTCCTCTGAGGCCCTGTCCACTGTGCAAACAGCAAGGCCACTGGAAGTCTGGCTGCCCTCAGGCCTCCCCAAGCCAGAGGACATCAGACTCCCAAAGCCAATATGATCCACAGCTCAAGCTCCCCAATCTCCTGGTGCTTGCCATGGACAACTGAGGATGCCTGAGTACCAAAAAGGCTCCAGTCATCATCATCATGCTGGTGGAACCAGGGGTAATGCTGTCAGCTGTAGGTAAGAGTGTTTCATTCCTTTTAAATATGGGACCCACTTACTCTGCTATGCCGAAGTTCTCTGGGCCACTAACCAGCTCTTCAGTCTTTATTATGGGAATAAATGGCATAATCTCTAGGCCCCTGCAAAACCCTCCACTGCCTTGTGTCCTCCATAGTATACCTTTTTCCCACCCCTTCTTAATAATTCCAAAATGTCCCACCCCTATTCTAAAAATTCTTGCAAAAAATTGTATATTTCAGTTTCAATAATGCATTAACTAAAGTGTTTTAGGTATTTAGCATTATTCTAACAAGTTAATTCTAATGGTAATGGTATATTAGCTTAAGAACAGTTTCTGGGATTGTTTTGGTAACTTGAATGTAGAGGGTATAAGGGATGTTTTTATTAAGGGAAAAGGAAAGCAGTTTTGTCCTGAATACCTTGTTATTTTGAAATGAAGAAGAAGGGAGAGAAAATGTGAGACAAAACCTGAATGAATACAGAAATTTGCAAAAACTTTGTGGAAAGGGAAATTTTTTTCTGTGGTCAAAGTTGGAAAATGGTAAAAACTAGAGATATCATTGCTTAATAATGAAAGCTCACAATTTAAAAAAGTAGTCTTATAAAATAAAATGGCTCTAGATATTTTAATTGCTGCTCAGGGTGGAGCTTGTGCTCTAATTAACTCAGTGTTATGTCTCTACACCTGACAATTCACCAAATGTAACATAGGCCCTGGATCACATGCAAAATCATATACAAAGTATCAATCAGTTATCTGATGATCCATTATCTAAATGTTGGAACTTGCTAAGTTGGCCACAGCATCATCTATTAATAGGCCTATTAGCCCTTTATACTGGAATATTAGTGCTATGTTGCTTAGTGTATTGTTATGGATTATGGGTACAATGTCTGTCTACTGCCCTAGCAGCAGCTTCTGATCAAAAAGTGCCTTCCCCCAGATATACTGTGGAAATATATCACTATAAACTACTGGAGCCATTTAATAGCCCTGTCTGGCCAATGAGAAAACCTAATTGTATGTGGCAAATAACTATTAGTTATGGTGAACTTTACATAGTTACTCCTCCTTTGTTTGCAGCTGTGCCAAATAGAGTTACCTTGTTGCAATATATAAGTACTCAGTTAAGCCAATTTAACTTTGTGTTAAACCTTGCTAATATTTTATTTAGCATATCTTTCAATCCCTCCAGCCAAACTGTAACCATCTTCACACAGGAAAGACCACAATTAACATTTACTGTGCCTCAAAATTTTAAAAATTGCACATCTCCAACCTTGCTTCTCTATCAAGTTCTTAGATTTTTGTCTGGTTGGGTAAAACTAAAGCTATTCCTTCAGCTGTTGTTATTAAAATACAAAGTTATCCCACACTGCTTTCTTCTAAACAATTAAGAGCTTTTCTTGTTTTTCACTCTTCTACACCATCCTTTAACACCAGCAATCTGGACAATTGCTTCTCTTACCAATTAAACCAACTTCTAGATCTGCTACCAAGGCTGGCAAGCTACCTCTATCCTTCTACCCCTCTTAACTCCCTTAATACTTATCTTGTTCTTTTTCCTTCTGGGGCCTTGCTTCATACAGCTCCTAGTAAATTTCATTTGCAGAACTGTCCAGGCCACAACCAACCAAGTTGTCAGCAACATGCTCTAAATGCAACAAGCTCCTCACTACCAGATTCTGCCACAGGATCAACTCTAGGGGCATCTCTATGCCCCTGGTCCACAGGAAGCAGATACCAAAAATGGATCCTCACCCTGGATCCCCAGCGAAATATAATAAAAGGAGTCTGGAATGTTATGTCTAGGACCTGGGCCCTCACTCCATCCCCACCCTTAGAAATTCTGCAAGTTGGCAATGAGCCACCACCCCCTACCCCAAGGAATTCTGCAAGTCTGTGATAATATTTAAAAATTTTAACTTTCCTACTCCCAAGTCCCCGCTCCCCAGTTACTGCTCCCAAGATCCTGCTCTCAAACCAGCCAATGGAAAACCTGCCAACTATCCCCCTTCCCCAGTGTAGCCCCTGAGAAGCTGCCAACCTAGACCTGCCAACTCCCTGTCCCGGGACAAAGAACTTTCTGCCAACCATCCTTTATAAGCCTTACTGCTCCCCTCACTCGGTGTTGCTGCCATCATAGGCTTCAGCCCGCCTGCACATGGTAGGACAAAAAAGTTCCTTTGATCGAGTTTGGTCTCTTCCCTTCCTGATTGAAAAGCCTAACAGAGGGCAGAGAAGCACCTTGCAGACATTAAAAGAGCATAAGAAATAATTAACTTGAAGTGGCCTGGGGCAAAGGACAAATTGTATTAAGTCATGCAAGAGAGAAATTAGGAAAGGCTGAAAGTTAATTTGAACTGCAGCAGAGGAGGTGTTCATTTGAACTCCTGAAAGTGTAAAAGAAGGATTCCTAGGGCCACTAAAAGAAGAAGCTCAGGGGAAAAAAAACAGTTTCCATGACACCATGCAGGCTCAGAAAAGACTTTCCATTTACTTCAGGCTGATCTTCTGTTAGGAGGGCTAAGCTCTGAAGGAGACCACAGCCAAAGCACAATTTGGAGAGACTGTGAAAGAAGCTTTTTGCTTTGCTTTGTTTGTTTTGATCAGCTCCTGGCATGCAAGAAAATTTCTGTCATATCACAAGATGGATATAAACTTAAAGAACAGAAATTTCAGGGACTAAATCCCAGAGTTAACGCTAAACATGTATAGTATGAAACAAAGATTTTAAAACAAAAAAGGAAACAAGGAATGATGGCATATCTAAAGAAACAGGATAAAAAATCCAGAAATCATCAACAAAGAGGATCAGACTTTGGAATTACTGGACAAGGACTTTTTAAAAAAGAGCCTTGATTTAATTACTAGTCTGATAAAGTAAATACCACAAAATGACTCAGGTAAAACAATGGGGATTTATTCGCTCATGGTTTTGAGGCTGGGAAAATTAATGTGCCATCAAGGCCACTGATTCTTCCCAAAGACTAGCTGCTGGTAATCCTTGGTTCCTCTGTCTGTTGCATGGCAACAGCTTTTTGCTTTTTGCTTCAATGGCTTTCTCTCTCTGTAACTGAATTCCATCCTTTAAAAAGAACAACAGATTAAAATCCATCATGATTGAGGTGGGCCACACGTTAACTGAAGTAGCCTAATCAAAAGGTTCTATTTACACGGGGTTCATATGCATAGGAATGGGTTAAATTTAAGAACATATTTTTCTTGGGATACATCAGCTTCAAATAACCACAATCCTCAATATGCCTATAGTGATAAAGGAAAACAATGAGAAAGAAATAAAGGAGATGAAGAAAACAATGGATAAAAACAATGGATGAATAATCTGGAGTATCTCAGTAGAAACAGAACAGAAATATGGGAGTTAGAGAACAAAATAACTGAAATGAAAAATTCCCTGAAGTATTTTAAGAACGGGTAAGAGGTGGTAGAAGAATCAGTTATCAGGAAGACATGACAATTGAAATGACTCATGCTGAGTAGCAGAAAGAAAAAAGAATAAAAAACAGCAAACAGAGTTTAAAAGACCTGTGGGAAACCATGAGGTAGGTGTACCAATATAGGCATTGTGGTAGTTCCAAAAGGAGAAGAAAGAGAGAAAGTATTGGAAGGAATATTCAAAGAAATAATGGAAGAAAACTGCCCAAATTTAAAATAAAATATTAATATGTTACTGGAAAAAGGTTGGTGGAGTCTTTGCCCAATGTGCTCAAATGACCAATTCCTAAGACACTGGGGTTTCAAAGAGAGAAAGAGTTTATTGCTAGGAGTGAAGCAGAAGAGCAGATTGTCTATTGGCTCAAAAATCTGTCTCCCTCAGTCTACGGATTTCAAGGTTTTTATGGATTCTAAAAGGGGGAGATGAATTCATTACAATTTCAATAGTAAGGAGAGGGGAAGAGAGACAGAGTTGTCATTTCAATATCAACTGTAAGCACAAAGGAAGGAAGACAGAGTTATTTCAATAGCAAGTGTAAGTAGAAAGGAAGGGAAACAGAGCTATCATTTCAATAGCAGAGACAGGCAGAAACAATTTACAATTGTAAAGGAGTGAAACTGGGCTGGAAACAGTTAAAGGTTGACTCAAGTTCCTCCATTATCACTAGGCCATGTGCACTTACAAATTCCTAAAGTTAAAAAAAAAAGAAAAAGTAAAAAGAAAAAAAAGGATAAAGGAAAATAGAGCTTTTACAATCACAAAGGCACAAGATAAGGGCTTTTACAATCATTATCAGGGATCAGGGCAGCTGTATCACAGTTCAGATATTTCAGATATTTCCTCTCTGCCTACTTAAATATATCAGAAAGAAAAAAAGAAAATTTATATATAGTTTAGTAGTCATAATCATTTGTTATGATTAAATAAATTTAATTTGTTAAATATGTTAAATCCTAACTCTTTGGTTACAATTATGGACTTTCAATGAACCCAACAAACCCCAAACAGTATAAATTCAAAGATAACCATGCCCAGACAGAGTAATCCAACATTCCAATTCCAAGGAAAATAAATGCATCATGTACAGGGAATCCCAATAAGATTAAGTGCCAATTTCTTGTCATAAACTTTGGAGGCAAGAAGGCAGTATGGCAAAATATTTAAAGTGCTGAAAGGAAAGAGTTGCTAAACAAGAGTTTTATAGCTGACAAGAGTATCTTTCAAAAATGAGGGAGAGATTAAGACATTCCGAGATCAATGAAGGTTAGGGAGTTCATTACCTCTAGATCTGCCTTTGAAGCAATGCTAAGGGGAGTTCTTCAGACTGATTGAAAACAACACAAAGATATAGGATAATAGAGGCATAAAGAAATAAAGACCTCCGATAAAGGTAACCATATGTGTAATTATAAAAATGCTGGAACTATTATATTGTAGTTGTTGGCATGAAACCTCATTTCTTCCTTTTACAAGTGCTAAAATACAAATCTATAAAAATTCATGATAAATCTATGGTTTTGGACATATGATATACAAATATTTAATTTGTAATATGTATAAACATGTGCAGGTGGTTGTGGAGGGGTATGTGTATGCTATAGAAGTTAAGTTGGTGTAAAATCAAATACAAATTTTATATGTTTAAAATGTTAAATTTTAGCACAATGGTAAATATGAAGAAAATATATGAAAAATATACTCAGAAAGAAATGGGAAAGGACTCTGTGCTACAGAACAAAAAATCAAATAAATATGAAATTAGGCATTAATAGAAGAATTGAGGGTCATAAAAACTTTAAGACTTACAAAAATCAAATAGAAAATAGAAGAGGATCCTGCATAATCAGTAGTTGTTTTAAAAGTAAATGGATTAAACTCTCCAATAGAAAGGCAGAGAATGGCAAAATGACAACAAAGCATGACCTAAGTATATATGCTTGTTACAAGAGACACCCCTTAAATTGAAACAATTAAGTTGGTTGAAAGTGAAAGTATGGAAAATGCATCATGAAAGCAATAATTAAAAGACAGCTGGGGTGTCTATACTAATATCAGATAAAATAGATCTTAAGTAAAAACTGTCATGAGGAACAAAGAAGGTCATAATATACTGATAAAGGGTTCAATTCAAGAAGACATAACAATTTGAAATATATATCTACTTAAGAGCAGAGCATCAAAATATATGAAGCAAATATCGGTGGATTTGAAGGGAGAAATAGACAGTTCTAGATTAATAAGTAGGAGATTTCAATACATCACTTTTAATAATGAATAAAACATCTAGACAAAAGATTAATAAGCAAATAGAAGACTTAAATGATATTCTAAACCAACTAGACCTGTCAGATATATATAAAACACTTTGCTCAATAGCAACAAAATACACATTCTTCTTGACTGCAAGTGGATCATTCTCCAGGATAGACTATATGTGAGGAAACAAAACAAGTCTCAATACATTAAAAAATACTGAAATCATGCAATATATCTTCTCTAACCACAATGGAATGAGGTAAAAAATCAATAACAGTGTGGGATAAGGAAAATTCACAAAAATGTGAAAATTAAATAATGTATCTTAAATAACTAATGGGCCAAAGAAGAGATCACAAGGGTTATTAGGAAATAACCTTGTGAATGAAAATAAAAATATAACAAACCTTAACATGGGATGCAGCAATGCTGAGGGAAATGTATAGCTCTAAATGTTTGCTTGCATTTATAAAAAGTGAAAGATCTCAAATTAGAGATCTCACTTCAAAACTGGAGGATCTAAAATATAAAAGAGCAAACTAACCCGAAGGCTAGTAGAAAGTAGGAGACAACAGATTAGAGTGAGATAAATGAAATAGAGGAAAAAAAAAATGAGGATCAACAATACCAAAACTGGTTCTTTAAAAAGATCAATGAAATTGACAAACCTTTAACTAGACTGAGAAAGATAAAAAGAGGACACAACTATAATCAAAATGAAAGACTACGTTACTACTTACCCCACAGATATAAAAAGACTGTAAGAGGATACTACGAACAATTGCCAACCAGCAAATTAAATGAGATGGACAACTTCCTAGAAAGACACTTCCTACCTACATGGACTAAAGAAGAAATAGAAGTTCTCAACAGACCAATAAGTAGTAAAGAGATTGAATCAGTAATTAAAAAACCTCCCAAAGACGAAATGCTCAGGACCAGATAGCTTCAGAAAGGAATTTTACCAAACATTCCAAAAAGAATTAACACCAATTCTGCTCAAATTCTTCCAAAAAATTGTAGAGGAAGGAACAGTCCCTAACTCATTCCATAAGATCAAAATAACCTCATACAAAATCCAGTATAAGATATTGCAAAAAAGAAGATTACAAACCAGTATCCATTATGAATATAGATGTGAAAATCCTCAAAAATTAGTAGCAAGCCAAATCCAAGAGCATGTTAAAAGATCAAGTGGGACTACTCCCAAGAATGTAAGAGTAGTTCAACCTAAGAAAATCAATTCATGTAATAGTCCACATTAACAGAACAAAGGGGAAAAAAAACCTGCACACAATCATCTCAATTGTTGCACAAAATTCAATTGATAAAATCCAGCACTACATCTTGATAAAAACACTTAGAAAACTAGGTATAGAAGGAAACTTATTCAACATGATAAAAGGCATAGAAGAAGAACTTACAACTAACATGACAGTCAATGAGGAAAGATGGAAACAGAGACAGGGTGAAAAGAAGGATCCCTGATCTCAAAATGTCTCAGAAGCTTAACACCCTGAAGGAGATTGATACTGATCAAGTGTGTGGTTCTCTGCCATATGTGCATAGAAGCCAGTTGACACCAGGCTTTCCAAGAGAAAGAATGTATTGTTAAGCATAAAGCAGATCAGATATCTTCTTGACCTAAAAATCTTTCTCCTGGAGTTGAAGGAGTTCAGGGTTTCTTCATGGACTCAAACAAGGGGAGATGGAGTTGTTACTATTACAATGACAAGTATAAGCAACTACAATTTACATATGTAAAGGAGTGGAGCTAGGCTAGATCTAAGCTAGAATAACCATTACAGTAACAAGCCAATGGTTAGATCTGAGCTAACACAATTTCCTTCATTAACATCAGGGGATTACCTTTGTCAAGGTAAGTCTGTAAGGGATAGGAGGTGGAACCATTCCCAAAGTTTTTTTTACAATTTGCAAGTCAGTGGGTCTCAGTAATTTCAAGTATTTCCTTTTGGATCTTCTAGAATATACTAGTAAGAAAAAATATCTAATAATGATTCAGTGATCATAATCATTTTTTCATTCTTAATGTCTCATTTACAAGATTTTAGAACCTAAACAAGGGACCAATTAACAGGGTTGGTCTCTCCTCTAGCTCCCAAGAGGATATTATTTACAGCCTGCCTGGTTTTAATATATATTTTTTCTATGGGATGGGTTCTATTCTCAAGTTTTCCCTTGGATATGATGGGGAAGACTCATAAGTATTTAAGCCTGTCTTCTTCAAGAGCTGGGCCATTTCTAAAGGAGGCTGGGTGGCTCAAACATGGTGAAAAATACTCTATGTGTTCATCTCAGGATAAAAAGTCAGAAGTTGAAATATTTTTGATTGTTTCTGAATATCTGGGTATACCACAAAGTGAAAGTTTTTGGATCACAGGAAAAGAAAGCTTTCTGGGATTCTTAGGTGAGTCACTTAAGGACTCTGTTCTAAGGAACATCAGGGACCTAGGATGCAGGCAGAATTTCACAGGTTTACAAATAACTCAGTTCCATTGTCCCTGGAGTGTAAAAGGGTATCTTCCCTTTTAATGTGAAAACAAATCTGTAGAAAGAAGGCCTAAATATGTAGTCTATGAAAATATGCTTTAGCATAAAGTTCCTGGCTGGAAAACTTCTGACTCTAATTAGTTTTAAAATAAATTGGGGAACAGAGATCCAGAAGATGAATTGCGGGTTATTTTTGTGGGGGGCTCTTCAATCTGATTTTTTTTTTTTATTAAGAGTTATACTGCAGCAGTCCACTGGTGCCATCTTGTGTGGGGGTAGAGATAGAAGTCAGAGTGGCATGGGATTCCTAATTTGAGTGACTCCAAAGCCCTTCTTCAATAACATGGTAAGTTCTAACTGAGGCAAAGAACCACTGGACTTCTGAGAGTAATCCTGTCCTCATGGTTCCTGGAAGATAAATCTCTTCAGATTCTGTAGACCTCATATCCTACATAGATATGAACTTTTTAAAAATAACTAATCCCTATTAGAGCTAGACACAATATATCAGAAATATATATGCTGCTGTAGTATCTTGTTTATTTTCTCTTTCCATTTCCTTCTTCTCTCATTTGCTAAGAAGGGTCAACAGCAGGCAACTTTGAGGAGAAAGTATATATTTTGCAAAGAATGGTTTGGGAAAAACTGAAGGAAGAGTGGAAAAATAAATTGTATCCTAAAATAAATTTTATCCAATGGAAAAAAAAGAGAAAGCCTAGGAGTCCCTGATAGATATGAGGCAATAGAAAATGTGCTTTGATTAGAAATGATAGAATATGGGGTGGCTGAGAAAAAAGAAGTCACAATACTAAAGTGCCCAAAGATTAACAATGGCATCACTTGTTTAACGTCATTCTTTATATAAGGTAGAGTTTATATGTAATTATTTTGTATAAGGTAAAATAATTTTACCTTTGAGGCATCTGTGGATAGAAGTTTTGCAGTGGTTATCATCTAAAGGCTAAGATATTCACAACATTTTAATACTTCCTCATTTCTTCTTCATGAAAGAAGACTAAATTCTCCTCATTTGTATAATTTCCTTTGCAAACAGTCCCAGTTACAGCTTTTCTATTCATTACCTGTAAGAATATACATGTGAAGTGATGTGGTGATTGCGTTATTGATAGAGTGCTCAACTACATCATCATTGCTCTGTGCACTTGTATAATTATTTCTCTGAAATAGTCTGTGCCATTCTAGAGATCTTTTGTGAGAAATTCTGGCAAAGAATATGCAAGTGTCTTCCCAGATCTCTATCTTCCTGCCCACTTCCAGCTGATTATCTCCCACAGGATTTTATCTCTCTTTCTCTCCCACAATGCAGCATCTCTTTTCTTGTATTATGTTTTTGGAACTAGGTGATTGGGAAATTTGGGGGGTGAAGGAAGTCATTTTGGGTGGGTACTGTTGATAAGAACAAGTATTTCTAGACATTTTTTTCCACTTATGCCCGAGCCTTTCTCTAGGAATTCCAAAGATATCTGCTTTTGACCCCTTTACACAACTCCAAGGCTAAAGGTAACTGCCATTTTGTAATTTTCAAGATTTCCATTATTTTTATTGCATTTTGGTTCATTTGAATAAATATACATTGTTTTTTTTATTGGGGAGATGTTATAATGACTGCCTAGAGAGAACGACAGCTATATCCTCTTGAAGGGAGCATGCAGTGCCTGATGCAAACAAATATTTTTTTGTTTAGTTACCATTTGGCTGGAAGATTGGGTACTTTGCCTCCCTGAACTGACACCAAAGTGAAGGAGAGAAAACAACTTGCTCAGATCCTGTCCCAGTTTCCCAGTACCAAAGTCTATTACTTAATCATCCTGTCTTTACATAAGTCTAAGTCCCTGTCCCCTATAGAAATCTTTAACCAGGAAACTATGAATGCACTTTTGGGTTACTGAGTATCCAATAAAACTACATGGAAAGGTGATAACTGCCTTCTGTGAATAGAGTATCCAGACTTTCCATCACATTTTTAATGGAAACACTGATAAAGAAGATCAAGAATCACTGTCCTATGTAATTTGCACCTGCAAGGAAAAAAGCATTATGCACCTTTCAACCTTTTCTTATTTCCCTTCCCAGGAAATTTCCTAGAGTCATTAAAGTTGGTTAAGGCACATCCAGTTTCAAACTGCTGCTTCTTGGTTTGTGACCCTTACTGCCATCCTGCTACATTATTCTTACATCTCTCTAGGTCTACTACAGCAAAAAAGCAATTACAGATGATCAACACTCCAGATTACAGATTTATTGAATATTGGTTTTCAAGGATATTTTAAAGAGATCTGTTCCATCCTCCTCATTTCACACTTTGGGCCCAGCATGATTCAGGGACTTTTACAAGCATCTATAAGCAGCACAGCCAGCCTGAGCAGAAGCTTTCTGCTTCATCAAATAAACTCATGACAGTGTTTTCTTAATTTAGACTATATCCAAGTCTCACATATTTGCAGAATCTGGCATGGAAAAAAGTGAAACTAAGACATTTTAGTAGATAATGTATTCATGATGTTCATTTACCATCTTTTGTCCCCTAAGATGGAATGCTTATATATCCAAGGGGATTTTTCAGATAATTGCTTATTGTAGAGAGAAGGTACAGATTAAAAAAGAGCAGATAATTTAAAGTAGGACAATTATCCATCTACATGTGTGCTGGTTTGAATGTATTATGTCCACCAGAAAAAGCCATATGCTTTGATGCAATCTTGTGGAGCAGACATATTAGAGGGGATTAAGTTGGAATGTTTGGATTAGGTTGTTTGCATGGAAATGCACCCCACCCAACTGTAGGTGATAACTCTGATGAGATAATTTCCATGTAGGTGTGGCCCCACCCATTCAGGGTGGGCCTTG
Organism: Choloepus didactylus; assembly: GCF_015220235.1. Taxonomy (NCBI): domain Eukaryota; kingdom Metazoa; phylum Chordata; class Mammalia; order Pilosa; family Megalonychidae; genus Choloepus; species Choloepus didactylus. The sequence goes on from NC_051312.1 coordinate 17,708,664, forward strand.
ATCAGTGGAGCCATATAAATGAGCTGACAAACAGAAGGAACTCAGTGCAGCTGAGACTGACATTTTGAAGAAGAGTTACAGCCAAGAGGGACACTTTGAAGAATGCACAGAAGCTGCAGATGAGAGACATTTTGAAGATGGCCATTGAAAGCAGACTCTTGCTCTGGAGAAGCTAAGAGAGGACAAATACTCCTAGTGCAATGAAGAGTGACATTTTTGAGGAACTGCAGCCTAGAGAGGAACATCCTGGTAGAAAGCCATTTTGAAACCAGAACTTTGGAGCAGACACTAGTCACGTGCCTTCCCAGCTAACAGAGGTTTTCTGGACACCATTGGCCATCCTCCAGTGAAGGTACCCGATTGCTGATGCATTACCTTGGACACTTTATGGCCTTAAGACTGTAACTGTGTAACCAAATAAATCCCTTTTTATAAAAGCCAATCCATTTCTGGTGTTTTGCATTCCAGCAGCATTAGCAAACTAGAACAACATGACTGAAAAAAAATGAAGAGTGTTTCTTTCTTTTTGAGGGATAATAAAACCATTTTCTTCTCTCATCTTTTTTTCAACAGATGACAGTGAGGAAACCCATGGAATGGAAAGGAAACCACACCACTGTGGCCGTGTTTGTTCTCCTGGGACTCTCGGATGAAAGAGAGATACAGCTTCTCCTCTTCCCAATCTTCCTAGGAATCTACCTTGTGACTCTTACCTGGAACCTAGGTCTCATTATCCTAATTAGGATGAGCTCCCAGCTACACACACCCATGTACTTTTTTCTCAGTTTCCTGTCACTTACAGACATCTGCTATTCTTCTTCCATTAGCCCAAAGATGCTTTCAGACTTCTTAAAAGACAAAAAAGAGATTTCCTTCTTTGCCTGTGCCATACAGTATTTCATTATAGCATGGTTGGGGCTGGCTGAGTGCTGCCTCTTGGCCACCATGGCATTTGACCGATATGTTGCCATCAGTAGCCCTCTGCAGTACTCAGTCATCATGGCCCCCAGCCTCTGTGGAAAATTAGTTACTTGGGCCAGTTTGAGTGGTTTCCTTTGTAGCTTAGCTGAAACAGTCTCTTGCTTTCATCTCTACTACTGTGGACCAAATATCATTCAACATTTCTTCTGTGATTTGCCTCAGATTGTTCCTTTGTCTTGCTCCAATCCCTTCTTCAGCCAAATAATTCTTCTTCTGGTAGCTACTTTTGTTGCGTTTGGAACTTTACTCCTTATCCTCTTGTCCTATGGTTTCATTGCAGCTTCCATCCTGAAAATGCCCTCAGTCAAGGGCAGGTCCAAGGCCTTCAATACCTGTGCCTCCCACCTGGTGACTGTGACACTTTTCTATGGCACAGCCCTCTCTGTGTACATGCGTCCCAGCTCTAACTGCTCCCTGGAGCAGGACAAGGTGCTGTCAGTGTTCTATGTCATCCTTATCCCCATGTTAAACCCTCTAATCTATACTCTGAGGAACAAGGAGATCAAAGAAGCCCTCAAGAGGATAACAAAGAGGGCAGCAGGTTTAACTTTGTAGAACTAATATTGAGTGGGCATTATTATTCCTATAAGTAAGATGGAAGTAAGAGTTTGTATATAACCTTTGCAGGTTACAGGAATAGCTAGGCAGAGAGAAGAAATGAATACTTGGCTTCCTTGATTCCTGGTATCATCATGCCATAAAATAGGCATTTGATTGAGGCACTGAACTTGATGTTGAATACAGTTGAAAAAGACACTTTCTGTGATTAAAACAGAGAAAGCCTAAAAGGTGATTATGCTTTTAGAAACAGTTGTTGATAGATATTTTATAGAGAGAAATGATGTAAACCCAGGATTCCGTACAACCTGTTCTTTCTTTCACCAATTTTCTTTCCTTTTTAAAAAATCATTAAATCTTTATATATATGCCAAGAAAAATAAAATGATGTATAAAATTATATATATGAAAAATAGAAAATAAATTAAAAAAGAACACTTTATACTTCGGTCCCAAAATGAGAGAGGGAAGGAAAGAGATTTGGCTGGGCTTACTCCCAGGGAACCTTATTCATTCCACCTTAATCCTTGAGCCTCTGGGAGGAAAGAATTCTGCAAAAGAGATGGGAGAAAGAAAAAGAAGGAAGGGGACATCTTTGAGGTCAAGGGATAAGGAGATTCCTGGAGGCTAGAAGGAAGTCAAAGGTCTACAATTTCTGGGTGTAGGTGTACCTGGAGCATGTGCCTTTTTAGAACAATGGAGACAGTGCCAGAACCAAGGAATGGTGACTGTAATGGTGTGTCTAGGGGGGCAGGAACCAGCCCCAGAATCTGAGCCCTCTAGAGATCCCAGGATCTTAAATTTGAGAATGGAGCAGCAGAGTGACCAGAACCAGGGTACCATGGAGACTCAAGTCCAACGTAGAGAATTTGGAGAATATTGGGATATTGCTTTCACTAGGATTTTGTGGATCAAGTTTCAGACAATTACTTATCATTTTTAAAATCCTTTTTAATTAATTTGGATTTAGAGAAGAGATGTAATATTTTATTTTCTATTCCCATGTGAAGTTCAGAGCTGAGAAATTACCCTTATTTTCAAGATGCAATGTTTGGGCTCCCATTCTCTTCCAGAGTGGCCAATGATCTATCTTGAATCTCACAGAGTTTCATTTGTGGAACTTCAGTGGGTCTTACTGACCAAAAATATTTCCTCCCTTGGTCTGCCAGTGTGCTGAAATTTCATACTCTCAGTACTATTTTTCAAACATGTCTTAAGAAGGTGTTCAGATTAAGGATTAAATCTTTATAGCACTTATAAAGGGAAAGATATAAGTACTAACCTATCAGCAAGAGTTAAATCTAATAACTTACTATCTTCCCCCATCCTCTGTGGTCCTTTCTTCCCAGAAGTAACAATGGCTGGAGTAGATCAAACAAAAAATGGGACCTTATCTGAAACATATCTCTATTCCAAATAACTGGTAAAGTATGTGAGCTCCTTCCCCCCAAAATATTTGTGGGAATCTTGCATATATTCTTAGATTCAGATTAGAAATGCAGCATGATTTATTGAATGGAAGTTAAAAGCACAAGACAGAAATTTTGCCTACTATTAACAGAGCACATGCAACATATACATTTTACATTCTGATAAGCACAAAAACTTTCTCCAATTTAAATATCTCCTCAAAGATCTGATTTAAATATCTCAACTCTTTGTAAGTAGCTACAATTATCAGCCCCACTTTATGGGTGAAAAAATTCAAGCTTGGAGAGATTAGTTAATTTAAGATGACACAACCAGTGAGGGTCAGAGCCAGAATTCATCCCCAATTGGCTGATTCCAAAATGCATGGTCAAAGCTGTATTGAGTCATGGCTCTTTCATGAATTAGTATTATTGTATTCTTTTATTGTCTTGATTTCCTCACTTATGCATAGGAAAATGTGCCTTGTCTGCCCAACAAACTACGGTGATGATTGAATCAAGGAAGGTATTACAGAAAATGTATGTATATACCTAAAATGAAAGTGCTTTGTAAACAATTTTTGAACTATATTGCCAGCTTAACAATTGGCTACATTTCTCAGTTTCTTGGTGTGGTAAGAGAGCTGCAGTTTGTCTGCCTGAAGTCTGAGGGTATGAACTAGATGATTTCTAGTCCTTTCCAGCTCAAATGACTTCAAGGATGATAAAGAAAAGCCTACAATCATGAGATCATGATAGGACCAGAGGGAAATGGGGCAAGAATCCAGCAGAGACAAGGTAAAGTGGGGCATGAATCGATAGGGACAAAATCTCCATGACAACCATGACACCAGAAAGCAATTATCTGGCAACTTTCCTTCCTCTAATTGCCTTCTCTCTTTTTGCCTCTGCTCTTAGCTACACACTTAAGAGTATCCCCAGTTGTGCAGCTTTCTTGCTGTGGGTTGGCAGCCAAATTCTTGGTCTTTTAAAAGTGTAGATCTTGTGGTAAAATCGGGGCCACTTGAACAGTTCTTTGGAAAACAAATAAGTGATTTCTTCTTTGGCAAGGACTCCATGTTCCTGGGGAATGTATTCAAGTTTAGAGGGCAGGGCCTGGAGAGACCAGGGATTCTGTTCTGTCTCAATATCCTCACAGTTCTTCCAGTAGGAGCTACGTGGAGCAAGGTTTATGGCCCCCATTCTCCTCCATTTCATCTATTTTTGTAGAACCCTCACTTCCACACTCTCCACTAAAGGATCATCTTCATGTTCTCATACTCCTTACTCAGTTTCTCTAATATTTTTTGTTACATTTCTAACACTGGAGTAATCTAATAACCTCAAATGTAAATTTTCAGGTAATATCCTGGGGGTGGGTAGGGGTTTCGATCCTAGTTCTTCAGTTTCTCAAGAATGTGACCTTGAACTCTGTTGCTTTGACTTTTTTCACTTGTAAACAGGGATAATAGGAGCATGTAAAATTCAATGAAACAATGTGTGACAATGTAAAACCTGTCACACTGTGAAATTCTGCATATTTGAGTTCAAACAAAAATTACACATTACTGATTTCAGGGGAATTTCTTAAGATCAAAATATGCCTGTCTGTGTTTCTCAGTTTCTTCCCACCCAAATACCTTTCTTTCTTCCTTCCTTCCTTCCTTCCTTTCTTTCTTTCTTTCTTTCTTTCTTTCTTTCTTTCTTTCTTTCTTCATTTGTTTATTTTGCCACTGGGAGCTTTGTTTTTGAAATAATAATTTGAATTCCATGTAAATATATAGTTTTGGTTCTAATTTTTGAATAACAAGAGACAAAGAAACTGAGTCAATACACAATGATACGACAAAGTACCCATGGCCGATTCCAAAAGATATTTTAAAATTCTTCAAATATCTCTCCATTGTCATCTTTTGAGACCCTAGGGGTCTGCCAGATAGACTGGGGAACACAAATACCAGAGATGCCCACTTCAAGCATAAGTATGATTGATATAATCGTCCTTCTGAAGCTCTTTACTTATGTTGTTCTTCACTCAGAAATATGCCCGGCTTTCTTAACCTGATTGTATACCCAGCACAAACTAGTAAACTGTCCATGTCCTTAATCCATCAGGGTTGCAAGCACATTCGACTAGCTAGACACATGTAGTAAAATCTCCAACCACCATCTACATCCATCACCTTTCCTTCTCCAGATTGTCTGGGGGAATGCTGAATCATGCAAAGACACTAACCAAAGAGAGTGAATGTATTCAGAATTTTTCCCTTTCCTCTAGCTTACCAAATTTTAAGAAGAAAAATTCTCAGGTTAAAATTCTACTGAATTAGGAAACAATACAAAATTCCTCACCCCTTTCTCTGAATGGTTGTTTACATAGACTATTGTGGATTCCTCTGTTACTGAAATGTTATAAAAAATGAATAATTTTTGGGCAACTGGTTGGTCAAAGGTTTGACTGATTAGGATGGTGTATTGGGAAAGCCTGAGACAGTACATATTTTCTAAATATTTTCATTGACTCTAACTCATTTTGGGTAACATACCTGAGAATCTGTACTGCCATACTGTGCACTAAGTAAAAAGAGAGAGAAAGATTTCCAAGTTTACAAGACTATAATAGAAATGATACAAAAATGAGATAGTACCAAATCCACTGGCCTCAGTAAGTCCTGCCTTCCAAATTTGACCCAGATCCTCCAGGGTTCTTTCCAAGTTACAATTACTTATTTCTTTTCCATAGAATGCCTTATTGCACCTCATTATCTACCCTTTTGGCCATGAAAATAGTTGTCCACTGAGATATTCACACTTGGGGCATCCTCTTAAATGCATGGATAAGGGCAGCAAACTCTCCAGGTAATTGCTTTCTGGTGTCACGGTTGTCATGGAGCTTTTCTCCCTACAGGTTTCATGCCCCACTTTGCCTTGTCCCTGCTGGACTCTTTCCTCACTTCCCCATGCTCCTTTCATGATCTCATGATTGTGGACTTTTCTTTGTCATCTTTGAAGTCATTTGAGCTGGAAAGGACTAGAGATCTTCTAGTCCATTACCTTCAATTTCAGGTGAGGAACCAGAAACCATAGAAGCTAAGGGATTTGCTCAGGATGATACCACTAGCTAGTAATATAACTTGACAATAATAAAGTGTGTATATGTACACTTCACTATTTACAGAACACTTTCATTTTAGATAGATACATACAAACTTGTTTTCAAATACCTACTTGATTCAATCATCACAGGAGCCTGTAAGGCAGATAGGACATTATTTCCTGTGCTTAAAGAACAAAATTGAGGGACTAAGGAATTCTGTAAGACTAATTTATGACAGAGGCCCAACAATGAAGTTTCCATGATGGTTCTTAGAATCAACCAATGTCAGTTGAATTCTAGCTCTCACACTTGCTGGTTGTGTGGCCTTGGAATAATGACATGTTCAAGCCACATGCAGCTAAAGGTAGCACTTCACAGAGCAGTGCTCAGAGAAAATTAAATTGAATTATGCTTAAAAAGTACTTTTCAGAGTATATAGTATATAGCATGCCTAGCCTTCTACTAATAATAGATATAGTTTCTGTTTTCTGATATAGATTTCTTTTTTCAATTTTAACCACTTTTTAATTTGAGCATTTTCCAAAATCATTATGACACTTCAAAAACATCATTTAAAATAGAAGCATATTCTATGTACGAACTATAATTTTATGCTATTTTAGTTGCTTAATTTGATCATTTTTATTCTAGAATAAATAACAATATAATGAATACTTTGTACACATTTAAAAATCTATTCTTGCTTATTTCCTGTAGATATTTCCAAATATTGAATTATTGTGGCTGGAAAAACATTAAGTATATATTAGCAAATTGCTGTAAGGTGGGTTTAATGCTGTCTCACTCTCCCTTTGTGGGACATATGTATAAAATAATATATCCATATTGCCCTAAATGACATTTCATTGATTTTATGAGCATTTGAATATTTTTAAAGTGTGTTTATTTCCCTTTGAATTTTTTATCAAAAGATTATCTGTATACTTCTACAGTTTAATTTTATTTGTATTTTTTCTCTTTTAAAATGACAGGTATAGCATACATATAGTTTTACATGAATAAATAAATATGTGCCATTATGACTGAGGATTTGTGGTTTTCTTATTAAACAATCAGGTGTCTAGGTGGTCAGTTAGGATGAGTCAAACTGAAAGTCACAAGCCTTTATGCACAGAGGTCAGTGCAAGGAAGAGGAAAAGAGAGAGACCCTGACTCCCCTGTTACCTTTTTCCCCATGGTGATCTGGATTTCTTGCTAGCATTATTTTGCTGCATTTCTAATCTTAGATTTTGAAGTTTATTTAGGTCATACCCAAAAATATTAATTTTTGGAAGGAGCTCACCTACACTTCCATTTGCTAGGTCTACAGAAATATTTAGATAAGATACTATAGCCGGTCTCATTTGCTTAAGACAAACTTGTTAGTTGGAAAGGTGTAGAGTGGAGACAATCAGTTAATTATTTGATTCAACACTTGCTAATACAATAGTACTTATAAGTTCCCTCTGATAATGATTTTAGTGATTTAAACAAATGAACAGCTTCTTAAGACACTTTTGAACAAATACCAACAAGAGTATGACAGTTAGGCACAGTGGCAGAACAACAGAGCAAAGGTATTTGCTAGTAAGGACCATTAATGTTCCACAAATCACACTCCATGGGATTCAAGAGAGATTGTTCCCTACACTGGAAGGCATGTTGGCCTCAATATGCCCTATATTCCACTTGTCAGTGGGGATAATTTCTTAACCTGCCAAACTCATGGGGGAATAGGGAAAAAAAGTCTAAGTAGTGAAACTATATGAAGTGTAGTGTGTCGTACATATGATAAGGGAATATGTATGAAACCTGGTCCATAATCTCCAGCATGTAAAAAATACCTCTTTGCTAAACAATTTTTGATTCTGATCATTGGAATCCTCAGTCCTTATGTTATTCTCAGTTTTGTTTGCTCAGCTGCTTTCATCTCAAACTTAAGGCATTAGAATTTCTAAAGAACTCACATACTCTCTCATGTGACACATCTTGACAGTAATCATTCATGAGGTCTTGCACTGTCTCAAGGTTGCTACTTTGGAGCCTGCTCCAGACTACCTAGGCTCAGAAACTTTGGAACTTTGACCTCTCCCCAGACTTTCAAAATCTTTCTAGCCTTTGACATCAAAGGTACACACTTTCTTCTATGTTCTATGCTCCCTTTTCCCCATCTCTTTCTCAGAATTCACTTCCTTCAATAAGTTCAGGCTGTAAGGTAGAGAGAACAATGTGCCCTGGGAATAAACCCTCCAAATTTCCCTCTACCCCCACATTATAGATTATTCTTTCTCTCTCTCTCTCTTTCTTCCTCCTCTCTTTCTCATTTTCTCTCTCTCTGTCTCTATCTCAGTTTCAGATTAATCATTATATACTCTCTTGTACAATTATTTTCAGTTTTTAATATCTTTAATTTTATATATTATTTTAATTTACTGGAATGTATAAATGTTTAACTATAAAAGGAACAAGAACAAATAAAGAAAATCAGTGAAGGAAAGAACAGGCTTCTTGGAGCCCTGGGTTCCTCTTAATTCTGTGCATATACTATCTACCAGTGCTTCTCTTCTCAAAGCATAATCACCTTTTAGTGTTTTTTCTACCTTGGTTCTACTCTAGGAAATTGGTCCTTTAAACCATATTTGATATCAGTGTCACTACCTCAGACAGATCCCTTGTTGGTAATAACCAATCATGATGACACCAGGAATCAAGAAAACCAGGTTTTCAATTTTTCTCTCTGCCTAGCAATTTATGTAATGTGCAAAGGTCACATACAAATTCTTACTTCTATAATCCTTATAGGGAAAATAATACCAGCTCAAACAATATTCTTACTGAGCTAAACTTATTCCAGTCTTTATTACCCTCTTGAGGGCATCTTTGATCTCCTTCTTACTCAGATCATAGACCAGAGGTTTTGACATGGGGATAAGGAGGTCATGAAACAACCAACAGCTCCTTGTCCTGCTCTCAGTGTCCAGAGGAGGGACACATGTACACAGAGAAGCCTGGGCCATAGGAGACTGTCACTGCTGCCAGGTGGGAGACATGGGTATTGAAGGTCTTGGTAAGATGTTTGACTGAAGATATTTTTAGAATGGAAGCTGCAATGAAATCATAGGAGGAGAGGAAACAATACAGACCAAGCCCAATATACATAGCTGTAGGATGAATAAACATTTGGCTGATGAGGAGATTTGAGCAAGACAAGGAAACAATCTGAGGTATTTCACAGAAGAAATGCCCAATGATATAGATCCAACAGAGTAGACATGAAATCAAGAGAAGTTTGAGCTAAAGAAACCACTCCCATAGGCTCCAGTAAACATCTTCTCATGGTGGCCAATGACCATGATGGCTGAGTCCTGCCGAGGTTGCCAATAGTGACGTATTTGTTGTAGGCCGTGGTGTTCATGAGGCAGCTCACCAGGCCCATCCAAACCCAACAAAATACTGCATGGAAAAGGAAAGGAAGGAAAACTGTTTTTCACCTTTACAGAAAACTAAAAGCATCCTTGGGCTAATGGAAGAAGGATAGCCTATGTCTATAAGTGTTAGGAACCTGAGAAAAAGGTACATGTGGGAGTCTATCCTGATTTGAATGATCAATCCCATGTTCCATGTCAGGGAAACAAGGTGGATCCCTAGGAGAATGGGAAGGATATGAGCTGCAGCTCTTGTTTATCTGATCATCCCAGGAGAACAACAAGGTCAAAGAGTTGTAGTTTCTATCCCATTCCCTGGATCTGCACAGTGCCATCTACTGAAGAAAAGATGAGAAAATGAAACAGGCAATTTCCTCACCAAAAAAAGAAAAGAAAAAATCTCTTTATTATTTTTGACTCATGCAGCTGGCTGATTTTAAAATCTTAAATCACTAATATTGACTTACTCTATCCCTTCCTTACATGAATACCAAATTTACCTGAAAAATCTTACATCCATATGATCATTCTCTCTTTGCAGACCAGCTAATGACACTGGACAGTCATCATCAGTACATTATTTACTAATATGTCTTATCTTCAGATTCCCCAGGAAAGATTTGGCAAGCCTGTGAGACTTGGGGATAGGCAAATTTAGAATATACTACTATCTCTCTATATGATGAAACAGGCTGGCTCTACTATTAAATTGATGCTTGGAGAAATCCCTGAATCATGAAGCCCTATACATGAAATGAGGAGGGTAGAATTGATGGTCTTTAATACCTCCCTGAGAATTAATATCTACTTAATCTGTAATCAGGGAATGTCAACATTTCTATAAACAGGGTTTTTTTTTTTTCCTCAGCCCAGAAAATATATAGAAAATATAGCTGGATAGTGAGAACACTCACTAAGAGACAACAGTTTGTAATTAGATATAACTTAACCCATTTAATGAATCTAGGAAGGCTCCTAAGACATGGAAGTAGACAAGGTTGAAAGAGCCTGAAGGCTCTTGTTCACACATGACCATATTCCTCTCCACAGTTCAGATATACTTGTGAGTTAGATTATCTAGGACAGTGATTCTTTTTTTTTTCTTTATTAGAGAAACTCTGGGTTTATAGAACAGTCATGCATAAAATACAAGAATCCTGTATACCACCCTATTATAATACCTTGCATTAGTGTGGAACATTTGTTACCATTGATGAAAGCACATTTTTATAATTGTACTGTCAACTAAAGTCCACTATTAAACTTAGGTTTCACTGCTCATGTAGTATAGATCAATGGATTTTTTTAAAATTTTACTTTGTTACTCTATATCTAATCAAACATTTCTCCTTTTAATCACATTCACATATATATTTCAGTGTGGTCTTTAAAATCTTTAAAATTATATTCACAATGTGGTACTACCATCACCATCATGCATTATCAAAATATTTCCATCATTCCAAATACGTACCATGCGCATTTTAAGCCTTAATTTCACATTCCTTACCACCACACTGTCCCCTGGTAAGATATATTCTAGATTTTAACTCTATTAATTGTCTGCATTCTAATTATTTCAAATCACTGAGATCATACAATATTTCCCCTTTTGTGTCTGGCTTATTTTACTCAACATGATATCTTCAAGGATCATCCATGTTGTCACATGTATCAGGATTTCATTCCTTTTTATGTTTTACTAATATCCCATTTTATGTATATACCAAATTTTATTTATCAGTTTATCAGATGACAGACACTTGTGTTGCTTCCATCTTTTGACTTTTGTGAATAATGTTACTATAAAAATCAGTGTGAAAATATCTGTTCAAGTCCCTCCTTTCACTTCTTTGGGGTATATACCTAGTAGTGGGATTAGCTGGTCATATAATAGTTTTAGACTTAGCTTCCTGAAGAATTGCCAAACAGTCTTCTACAGTGGCTGCACTATTTTACATTTCTACCAGCAATGAATGAGTGTTCGTTATTTCTCTGTATCCTCTCCAGCATTTGTTATTTTCCCTTTTTTTAATAGTAGCCATTCTACTGGGTATGAAACGGTATATCTTTGTGGTTTTGATTTGCATTTCCCTTATGGATAATGGTATTGACCATCTTTTCCTGTGCTTTCTGGCCATTTGCATATCTTCTTTGAAAAGATGTCTATTCAAGTATTTTACCTATTTTTTAAATTTAATTGCCCATCTTTTTGTTATTAAGTTGAAGGATTTCTTTTTACATTCTGTATATTAAAATTTTATCAGATATGTTGTTTCAAATATTTTATCCCATTGTGTAGGTTATCATTTTACCTACATGATAAAGATCTTTAATTTTGATAAGGTCCCTTTCATCTATTTTTTCTTTTGTTGCCTTTGTTTCATTATAAAGACTATGAAACCATTTCCCTAGCTCTAGGTTTTGAAGATGCTTCCCTAAGTTTTCTTCTAGAAGTACAAGAGTTCTGACTTTATATTTAGACTTTGATCATTTTGCAATGATTTCTGCATAAGGTGTGAGGTAAGGGTCCTCCTTCTTTTTTTGCAAATGGAGTTTCCCAACACCATTTCTTCATTCTAATTCACTGGTCTTTGGCCCTTTGTCATGACTCACTTGGTCTTAAACATGAGGGTTCATTTCTGAGCTATTGATTTGATTCTGTTTGTCTGTATGCCTATCCTTACTCAACATTGTATTGGAAGTTCTTGCCAGAGCAGTTACACGAGAGAAAGAAATAAAAGGCATCCAAATTGGAGAGGAAAAGGTAAAACTATCCTTATTTGCAGATGACATGATCCTATATGTAGAAAATCCTGAAAAATCCACAACAAAACTCATAGAATGATAAAATTAATTCAGCAAAGTGGTGGAGTACAAGATCAACAATTCAATATCAGTAGTGTTTCTATAGATAAACATTAAATAGTTAGAAATAGAAATCAAGATACAAGTTGCATTTACAAAACCAATAAAAGGGTAAAATATTTAGGAAAAAATCTAACCAAGGCTGTAAATGATTTGAACACAGAAAATGAGAAAACATTACTCAAAGAAATTAAAGATATAAATAAATGGAAGGACACTTTATGTTCATGGGCTGGAAGACAAAACATTGTTAAGATGTCAATCCTACTCAAAGCAATTTATCAATCCCAATTCCAATTCCAATGACCTTCCTTGCAGAAATGGAAAAACCAATGATCATATTTATAAGGAAGCATAAGGGGCTCAAATATCCAAAGTCATTTTGAAACAGAGGAATGAAGTTGGAGGACTCACACTCCCTGATCTTGATAAAACACAATAATCAAACAAGATAGTACTGTAGAAGCACAGACATATAGATCACATAAACTTTTAAATCCTTTGGAAAAGCTGCAAATTTTTATATTGATAATTTAAGATGCATGAATTTTATGAATACATGTTATAAGAATAAATTTTATATATTCTTTTACACCAAAGCTTTTAAATTAACTCTTTAATTCTGGCTATTTTGCTGTTATCTATTGATTTTCTAAGCATTTAATTGTATTTAAATATATCAGTATATGTTCTTAGTGACTGCAAATAATAACAAATTTTATGTTATTTTTTATATCTCCTTGTAGGTATCATAACTTTTTGCATGGACCAAAATATCAATAATAGTGTCAAAATACTCTGGATATAGGGAACAAGTGGTGGTGTGGAGAGTTCTAGTATTCAGTCCATCCTCCAAGACAGCTAGAAAATAGGCAGGAACTACCAAAAAAAAACTGTTTGGAGGGCTCCAGAAACCAGAAGCATGGTGTAGAGTAGGCAGGAATGAGTGGAAGAAAGGGACTGATAAATGCTGGTGAAAAGTTCAGAGTAAACCTTTCCACACTTTGGAGGCTGGTGACCATCCCCCACTGGCACAGCCAGCTGACTTGTGAGTCTCTCTCTGGTGGAAAATAGAAGTCCTCTCTCCTAAGATCAGGGGTAGTGGGATTTGACCAGACATCAATTGCAGATCTTAATTAGCAAATTTGGACTGCTAGATACAAGCTCTAAGCACAGTTAAGTTTATAACTCACCCAAGAAAGAAAGAACTCAGAAGGTTCTGTATCAACTACACTCCCAGGAGGGGAGGAAGCAGAGCAGACAGAGAGACAGAGGCTTCTCAAGGTGGCAGAGCTCAGTTTACTGAAGGATGGCTTAGCCTCAAGAAAAGGAGGAGACAGGGCCAGGTAACCACTCTAGTTCTTGATTGGGAAACTCTGGCCACTCTACTCCAGCTCTGAAAAGAGCTATAGGTTAAAGTAGCTAATTAAAGAAAGCAGCTGGCAGCCTCCATTTCAGTCCTGACACTGGCAGGGGTGGAAGTAGTATTGAATGATAGGCACAGAAAACTCTCCGGCATTTGAGACAGGTTGCTGAAAGGAAGATCACCCCCAAGAAAAAGGGAGAAGCAGACCCAGCACAAGTGGCAGGTCTCATTTAGAAAATTTCTGTACCAGGGGCTGAGATATCAGCAATAGTTTCAACCTACAATAAGGGGCATCCAGCCTTGGTAACAATGAATGAGCAAGGGCAGAATTGGGGCTTCTTGAGTATTACTGTAACTTTACTAGCTGATGGAGAATAGGTTTCTGAGGAGGGTCTCCTCCCCCCAAAAGGGGGTGGTGGCAGGGAGAAAGCCCAGCACAGGTAGGGCTGTTATTTATAGAATTCAGACCCTAGCAGCTGGGAAAAATATTCATATACTGCCAAAAGAATAATTCCAAATAGACTTACTCCAAGACACTTATTAATCACACTGTCAAATGTCAAAGACAAAAAGAGAGTTCTGAAAGCAGCGAGAGCAAAGCAATCCTTTACATATAGGGAAGCTTGATAAGAGTGTGGATTTCACATTAGAAATCATGGAGACAAGAAGGAAGATGTATGATATATTTAAGATACTGAAAGAAAAACTCTGACAGCCAAAACTTATTCAAATGGTAAAACTTTCCTTGAAACTGAGTGACAGTTTAAAATATTAACGGGTAAACAGAGAGAGAGCTCATTAACTAGAGACCTGCTCAGCTAAAAATACTAAAGCGAGTGCTAGAGATGGGTAGGAAAAAACAAGAGAGAGAGGTTTGGAGGAGAGTGTAGAAATGAAGGATATTAGTAAGAGTAACAAAAGGGGTAAAAAGAGAGAAAAATAAGATAAGGCATATAAAATCCTAAGGACAAAATGGTTGAAGAAAGTACTGCCTTTATGGTAATAACATTGAATATTAATGAATTAAACTATCCAATAAAAAGACATAGGCTAATGGAATGGGATAAAAATATGATCCATCTGCATGCTGTCTACAAGAGACTTACTTTAAACCCAAGGACGCAATTAGGTTGCAAGTGAAAGGTTGGGAAAAGATATTCCACACAAACAGCAATCAGAAAAGAGCAGGGTAGCTATTTTAATATCAGACAAAACAGACTTTAAAGGCAAACCCATTAAAAGAGACAAAGAGACAAAGAATGACACTATATATTTTAAAAAGGGGCAATCCACCAAGAAGAAATAACAGTCATGAATATTTATGCATGTAGACAGGTGCCCCAAAATACAAAAGGCAAACACTGGCAACACTGAAGGGGGAAATAGACAACACTACAATAATAGTTGGAGACAAATGCTCCACTCTCATCAATGGATAGAACTTCTAGACAGAGAATCAACAAGGAAACAGAGATATTGAATAATATAAGTGAACTATATTTAAAAGACATTTACAGAACATTGTACCACATGACAGCAGGATATGCTTTCTTCTCAAGTGCTCATGGATCATTCTCCAGAATAGACTTCATGTTGTGTCAAAAATCAGGACCCAATAAATTTTAAAAGACTGAAATTATACAAAGCATTTTCTCTAATCAAAGTGTAATGAAGCTATTAATCAATAACTGGTGGAGAACTGGAAAATCCACAAGTATATGAAGACTGAACAGCGCACTTATTAAACAATGGGTAAGTCAAAGTAGAAATTACAAGAGAAATCCATAAATATCTCAAGACAAATGAAAATAGGAACACAACATAACAAAACTTATGGGATGCAGCAAAGGCAGTGCTGAGAGGGAAATTTTTAGCTCTAAATGCTTACATTTAAAAAGAAGAAAGATCAAAAATCAAAGACTTAACTGTACACCTGGAGGAATAACAGCAAACTAACCCCAAGGCAAGCAGAAGGAAAGAAATAACAAAAAATAGAGCAAAAACAAATGAAGTCGAGATATTAAAAAATATATATATAATCATCCAAACCAGAAGTTGGTTCTTTGAGAAAAATCAATTAAAATAATGGATCCTTAGATAGACTGGCAAACAAAATGAAAGGATACAAGTAAATACAATCAGTAATGGGAGCAGCAACATTACTAGTGACTCCACAGAAATAAGAGATCATAAGAGAATACTATGCGCAAATGTAGGCCAACAAACTAGACAACCAGGATGAGATGGACAACTTCCTAGAAACACATAAAAAATCCACACTCAGTCTAAAGCAAATAGAAGACCTCAACAAACTAATCACAAGAGATTGAAACAATCATAAACCTACAAATGAAACACACACACACACACACACACACACACACACATACAGACAACACAAAAACAATGAAAACAGAACCAGCTGGCTTCAGAGGTGAATTCTACCAAGGATTCCAAGAAGAATTCATACCAATCCTGCTAAAATTCTCCTAAAAATTTGAAGACGGAATGCTACGTAACTCATTCTATGGAGCCAATATCACCCTAATACCAAAGCCAATCAAAGACACTGTAAGAAACCAAAAGTTACAAAACAATCTTGCTAATGTATATAGAGTAAAAGTCCTCAAAAAAACCCTTGTGAATTGAATCTAGCAACACATTAAAACAATTAGAGAAGGTGGGGCAAGATGGTGATATTGTGAGGTGTGGAATTTAGTTACTCTTCTAGGAAATCTGGTAAGTAGCCAGGAACTATCTAGAACAACTGCTTGGGGGAATTTTTGTGACTGGACACATCATACACCAGTCTGGAACAGGTGGAATGGCTGAGATCACAGAGAACAACTCTAAATTTTCCTGGCCCTCACCACAGGCATGGCAGACTGTCTTGGAGCTGGTTTCTTAAGGGAAAACAGAAACAGTCTCTGCTGAGAGCAAAGAGGGGTTCAACTATGCCCCAATCACAGAAGAAATTAACAAATTTGGGTAGCTGAATAAAATCTCTGAGCATAGATAAATCAAGAGCAGGCATGAAAGGAACTGTGAAGTTTGGGCCCAGTAGTGAGGAGGTGGGGCTATCTCTACCACCAACAACAAAAAGCAGAGACCTTTGGATTTGTGTGTGCTCAGAGTGCTGGAAAAGGGCTGGGCCCTGGATGGGGACACAGAGAAAAGGATACAAATTCTGTCTCTTGTTTGCAAGCCCAGGGAGCTGGGGTTCAGCTCTGAAAAGGTTTTTTTTTTTTTTTTCCTTTCTATCTTTTTCTTTTTTTTTTTTACTCATCCATGGCACATTACAGATGCTGGAACACTTAGGCTTCAGCACTCTCCTGGGAAATGGCAGAATTAAAGCTGTCTAAGAGTAACTAGGCAGGAGAAGAAGATAACTATCTAAAGGGCATATCTTGAAATAGGACTTACTGGGAACAAGGAAAAGTAGTGAGGCAAAACTAAAACTCTGGTTTTATCCCTGCAAAGAGGAGGTGGGGCTGAGAGAAAAAAAATGAAATAAAAGAAAAAAGAATAAAAACAGGATTTTGTAGTCAGCCAAGCTCAGAGTACTGGAAAGGGTTTGTCCCCAAAGAAGAATGTTACATGGAGCTGGGTACCACCTATGGCTACTGACATGCAAAATATGGGAGCTTGGGAAAGGCTTTGAAAAGGGATTTTTTTTTCTTTTCTTTATTCTTTCTTTCTTTTTTTCTTCTTGTGTTTTTTGTTTTTTTCTTTCTTATATTTTTTTCTTTTCTTTTTTTTCACTTGTTTAAAAACTATCCTAAGAGCTCAGTAGAGAAAGCCTCAGACATTTTCAATTGACAGCTGGACCCAGGTAAGGGGAGAGCTAAGATAGTGTGATGGTTAGGTTCATGTGTCAACTTGGCCAGGTGACCCAGCTGTCTAGTCAAGCAAACACTGGCCTAACAATTGCTGTGAGGACATTTGTGGCTGTTTTATAAACCAACAGGCTTGTTTATTAAATCATCAGTCAATTGACTGCAGCTGTGACTGATGACTCACCAAAGGGCGTGCCTTCCACAATGAGAGAAAGCAGTTGGCTGGATTTGATTCAATTAATCAGTTGAAGACTTATAAGCAAGACAGATAGAGGACCTTCAGTTCTTCTTTGGCTGCCCAGTGAAGCATTTCCTGAGGAGTTCGTCGAAGTTGCCTGGTTCATTTCCTGAGGAGTTCATCGGACATATTCCTTGGAGGTGACAGTTTGTTGATGGCTCTACAGAGTTTGGACTCGTGCATACCCACAGTTGCATGAGTCACTTTTACAATTTGATAATCAGAGACACCTCTCATCGATTCTGTTTCCCTAGAGAACCCTAACTAATACAAATAGGGAAAAACTAATGAGTTTAGTGGAGGTGATAATTCCCTAAAGGGCATAACTCCCACAAGAAAAGAGGGGCAGAGCCCAGCTCAATTGGTGGGACTTCTTCAGGGAACTCAGATCCCATGGGCTGGATAACAGAAACAGCTTGAGTCAACCACACCCCTGGCAGGGAAAGGGGCTGCTGAGAATTATCAGCACTGTCACTCTTTACACTGGTCAGGAGCTGTGGGCTGAAAAGTGCCACCTGCTGGACTAGATAGGAAGAGCACAGAGACTAGAGACTTCACAGGAAGATCTCATAACTTTCAGGGCCTCTTTCTTAGGGAAACTTGAAGTGGATTACATCCTCATCCCTAAGACCTAGACCTATCTAGATGGGGCAAATCTGACTGTGGTCAATCATATATGGAGATCCCCCCTCACAAGAAGGTTACATATAGTCAGGGAAAGGACCAGAAAAACAACAGCTGAAAAATTCAGACCAACTAGAGAGAAACTTTGTTAAAGGTCTAGAATAAGTTGAATTGAATTTCAAAGAATAGATAGAGAACAAAGCCTAGCAAAAAGAAACCTGTAGGTAAAAGAGTAAAAGTGAGCTGCAGAATAAACTCTTCAAGCAAATCAGAGGCCTAGAGAGCTAAAAAGTAATGAGCCAGACAAGGAAACATGAAAATGTGGGTCAGCCAAGGGAACAAACTAAAACTTCAACTGAGATACAGGAATTGGAACAACTAATTAAATATGTTCAAACAAATCTTCTATATCAAATCAAAGAGCCAAAGAAAAATGTGGCAAAAGAGATGATGGATATAAAGAAGACACTGGATGACAATAAAGAAGAATTCATACACTTAAAAACACATATGGCAGAATTTATGGGAATGAAAGATAAGAGAAGAAATGAAAAACACAATGGAGACATATAACAGTACTTTTGAAGAGGCAGAAGAGAGGATCAGTGAACTAGAAGACAGGACATCTGAAATCATAAACACAAAAAGGATAGGGGAAAGAATGTAAAAATATGACCAGTGTCTCACAGAATTGAATGACAACATGAAGCACATGATTGTACATGTTATGGGTGTCCCAGAAGGAGAAGAGAAGGGAAAAGGGGTAGAAACAATGATAAAAGAAATAAACACTAAAAACTTCCCAAATCTCATAAAAGACATTGAACTACAGATTCAAGAAGGACAGCATACCACAAACAGAATAGATCCAAATAGACCTACTTCAAGACAGTTACTGATCAGATTGTCCAATGTAAAAGACAAAGAGAGAATTCTGAAAGCTGCAAGAGAAAAGTGACACATCACATATAAGGGAAGTCTGATAAGACTATATAGAGATTTCTCCACAGAAACCATGGAGGTGAGAAGGCAGTGGTACAATATATTTAAGATACTGAAAAAGAAAATTGCCATCCAAGAATTCTATATCTGGCAAAATTATCCTTCAAAAATTAGGGAGAGATTAAAATATTTTCAGACAAACAGACACTGACAGTTTGTGAATAAGACACCTGCTCTACAAGGCAGGAGAGAGAGGTTTGGAGAAGTGTGTGGAAATGGATATGAAAATTACCAGGAAGGGCAAAATGAAAGAGAAAAAAAATAAGATATGACATAGAAAAATCTAAAAGACATTAAATAGTACTTTGAATGTTAACACTATTACATAAGATGTTAAAGTTCACAACTTAAAAAAAGCATAAAAATATTTAAGAAGGAAAATAAAATAGTATGTATGAATACAAAGGCTTGGCTATATTGTATGATTCTTTGTAGTGGCAAATTCATCTATACCCTATCTGTCTAATAAATGTGGGATACACTTCATTAAAAAAGTCCGAAAGACAAAATGGTAGAAGAAAGTACTGCCATTACAGTAATAACACTAAACATTAATGGATGAAACTCCTGATAAAAAGACATAGACTGGAAGCATGGATTGAAAAGCAGGACCCATATATATGCTGTCTAACAGAGACTCCCTTTAGAAGCAAGAACAAAAATAGTTTGAAAGTGAATGGTTTGAAAAAGATATTTCACACAAATAACAGCCAGAAAAGAGTGGGGATAGCTGTATTAATATCAGACAAATTAGACTTCAAATGTAAATAAATTAAAAGAGACAAAAAAGGACACTATACATTAAAAAAGGGACAAATCAGGAAGACATAAAAATCATAAAAGTTTATGCACTTAGCCAGATTGTCCCAAAATACCTGAGGTAAATGTTGACAACTCAGAAGGGAGAAGTAGATACTTCTACAGTAATAGTTGGAGACTTCAATACACCACTCTCATCAATGCATACAACATTTAGACAGAGAATCAATAAGGAAACAGAGATGTTAAATTGTATGATAAGTGAACTAGACTTGAAAGACATTTAGAGAACAATAAGCCCCACAACAACAGGATACATGTTTTTCTCAAGTGCTCATGGGTCACTCTCTAGGATAGACCATATGCTGGGTGACAAAGCAAGTCTCAACAAATTTAAAAATATACATACCATACAATACACTATCTGAGATCATAATGCTATGAAGCTGGAAATCAATAAAAGGCAGAAAGTTTGAAATTTCACGAATATATGGAGGCTAAACAACTCACTCTTAAACAACCAGTGGGTCAAGGAGAAAATTACAGGAGAAATTAGTACATATCTTGAGGCAAATGAAAAGCAAACACAACATATCTTATCTTATGAGATGGAGCAAATGGAGTGCTGAGAGGGAAATTTACTGCCGTAAATGCCTATATTAAAGAGAAAAAGAGAAAAAAATGAGGAACTAACTGTTCACCTGGAGGAACTAGAGAAAGAACAGGAAACTAACCTCAAAGCAAACAGAAGATAAGAAATAACAAAGATTAGATCAGAAATAAATGAAATTGAGAACAAGAAAACAACGTAGAGAATCAAATTAGATGTTTATTCTTTAGGGAAATCAATAAAATTGATTTGCCCTCAGCTAGGCTAACAAAAAAACAAGAGACTGGATACAGATGCAAATAAATAAAATCAGAAATGTGAAAGGGGACATAACTACTGACCCTGCAGAAATGAAGGAGATAATGAGAGGATACTAGAAGAACTATATGCTAACAAACTAGACAACTTAGATAAAATGGACAAACTCCCAGAAAAGCATGAACAGCCACCAATGACTTGAGAAGACATAGACAATATCAACAAACTAATCACAAGTAAAGAGATTGAGTTACTCAAAAAGGTCCCAAATAAGAAAAGCCCAGGACCAGATGGATTCATATGTGAATTCTACCTAGCATTCAAGAAAAAATTGGTACCAATCATGCCAAAACTCTTCAAAAAATTGAAGTGGAAGGAAAGCTACCTAACATTTTATGAAACCAAAATCACAATAATACCAAAGTCAGAAAAAGATACTACCAAAAAAAAAAAAAAAATGAAAGAAAGAAAGAAAATTATAGACCACTCTCTTTAATAAATATAGATGCAAAAATCCTCAAGAAAATACTTGCAAATTGAATCCAGAGGCACAATAAAATAATTATACACCACAACCAAGAGGGATTTATTCCAGGTAGAACATCACTGAAAATATTTAAAAAATTATAAATATTCCATACCTTGGAAAATTACTAGGTTGGTTTTAGGAAGATTATGTTGGCCAAAGATCAGTTATGAAAATAAACACAAATACCCACAGGCTGTCAATGATTTAGGCTCTTTGACCCTTAACTAAACACAAGGGGAAAGTCTGAGTTACTCTAAAATCAAGAACAAATTATATGGTTGGACCCAATCAACTCTTCATAATTTCCCGTACTACATTCAGTTGATTCCACTTTGCTAGTTACTACACCTACTTGGAATGCTCTTCTCCTTTCTCAAATCAATTTGCCAAAACCAGTTTAGGGTCCTCTTCTTGAAAGAATTGTCTATTGACCCCCTGCTAAGCCCAAGACCTCATTCTTCTCAACTCCCTTGGTTTGTAGATCTGTTTCAGTCATCCTGCACTGAACTACCTTTAAAATGTACAATATGTTATTTTATGTATATGGTCCATCTCCTAACTTAGAAGTGAGAATAAAAAATCTTTTATTTTTCTTTTTATCCTTGCCACTGACCTTTATATATTTATCTACAAAACCTTTAATGATATCTAACATATTGCACCATATTATTTATTATATTACCATATCTATGTGCAACGACAGTGATCAAGCTAAACCATACTTTTAATCCAATGGACTGGACTTGGTTAGAATATGTGATAGAGTTAAGAGTAGAATCTGTAACATGCCATTGATTTAAATGCTGTCTATGGCAATTGCATTTTTATTTTCCTCAGTTATTCTTCCAAAAATAATACCTTCATGAGACTTTCCATTGATACTTCTAGGCAGTAGTTCTGAGCATCAGCCAATGGAGGCCCTTCTTGGAAAGCAGCATTTCCCAAGGGTCACCCTCATCCACAACATTTGAAGAATGTTAACCCCTAGTTTCTGCCAGAAGCTTCTATTCATCACCTCCCTGAGCCCTCTAACCCAATCAGATATAGATCCATGCAATATTATAGAAATATCTACCACTAACACCAGGAAGAGATATATCTCCTACTGAAGCCCTAAGGACCTTCTAGAAACAGATTTCTCACATATTCTAACACATTTCTAAAGACTAATGCTACAATACATGTACATTTGCCTGCATTGGAGGCTGCACATCCTTTATTCATGTTGCACTGTCTCCTTGGCATAGACTGGACCTTCACATTCTCTCCCTTAGTGTCCAAAATCTTCCTCCTTATGATCCAGGCCATATGCAAACTCAAGAATATTTGGCAAGCACCTCTGATACTTTTTCACTTATACTACTTATTTAAACAGAATAATCCATGTAACTAGACAAATTGATGCCTAAGAAAACATTAAGACTCAAATGATTCCAAAGATATTATATAAATATGGTGATCACTGATGTATATCAGATTCTGGCATATCACCTATCAGTTTTACCAAATTAAAGGCTGGAATCACAAGTTTTACTTCATGGTAAGATTACCAATATGGGTAACTGATAAGAGTTCAGAACCCCATCTATCACATTATCTATATATCACTTCTTTAAACTTCCTGGAAAATGTCATCATTAAAGTAACAGTTGTATACAAGTCATTGTATCACCTCATACAACCATAAAAATCCAGAATACAGAACATTGAACACAGACTATAAGAAAGACTTATACCATGTATCCATGCATGTTGTTAGTATCTCTGGCATGTAATTGTCATTAAATTTATTATGATGATTTATCATGCATGAAAGTCCACCTCTTTACACAAATCTTGTTCAGAAGTTCAAAATATCAGAAATGATCTGATCATCAGATCCCTTCAATTACATCAATCAAGGTCAAATTTTGTGGTTTTAATGAGGAGAGAAGCAGAGGTTAGAGTGGCACAATATCAGCTATTACTATTTAAAGAGACATGGATTTTGAATATCATCTCCCATTAGAAATCCCCACTAAACTATAAATGTGAGGATTAAATCATCAGCCACAGATGTAAATGAAACTAAAGGATCATACACTTGTTTTGATGCTTCTTCTTCAGGATTCAAATTGCATCCTCATCCTTTAAGCTATGGCTGAGATGAGTACATGACCAACAACTTGTTAGATGATTACCACTGAGACATGTCTAAGGCAAACCTTAGCTGCTTCAGATTGGCCTTTCTAGGAAGCACAGCCAGGCAAATTGGATAGGTTTGTTTTTCTCCCAAGCACTTGCCCTCTCTGTGTTCTTTCTCATTGGGTCAGACATACAGAAAAATCATTGGTCACCACTTAGTCTGTTTTATGTAGCATCAGAATATTTAGAAAAGGTTTGTAGACTCTTGGGGAACTCTAGCACCATCAATCCCTAGGTGAAGAAGACTGAGATTGAGAGAGCATTAAAATTAGAAGAAAAAGTACCAAAGAACTTCTAAACCTTATTTCCCAAAAACTTGTGGCTGGATTAATAAACGAATGGGACACCCCTGGTGTACAGTGAACATAATGACTTCCAGGACTTAAAAACATGTTGTTTCTGTGACATCAACTCAACTGTTGGTGCATAAAGTCATATTATCTATATCAAATTAAGCCTACTTTGTCCATACACAACATGAATTTTATTAATTCCCATTCATGTCACATCATTTTGGGTTAAAGTGATTGATTCTGAATTGCCAAATCTATCACTGATCTCACAATCTGTGACCTAGCAGTGTCCTTTATGTTTTTGCAACCTCTTCCAGGCATTTCTGATCTACCTTTCCTTGGACTGTAAATCAAGGGATTCAATAGGGCAGTCACCACAGTATAAAACACCAAAGCAATTCTGTCAAAACCAAGGGAACAACTAGAGCTGAAACTTCATCCATAAAAACCTAGTGAAAGCAATATTCCTTTTTAAAATATTCTCAAAATTTTCTTCATTGGACTCTGAGTCTCCATGTGATCCTTGATTCTGGTTTCTCTGCTGCTCCATTTTCCTATTTAAAGCCCTGGGTTCTCTAAAAGTCTCAGATTCTTGGGCTCTTTTCTGCCTCCCAAGACACACCATCAAAATCATTATTCCTTAGGTCTTGCACAGTCTCCATTGTGCTAACAAGGTACATGTTCCAGGTACATCTACACCGAGAAATTGAAGACTTTTGAATTCCTTGTAGCCTCCAGGAATCTCCCTGTCCCTGAGACTCAAAGGGGTTCCCTTACTTCTCCTCTTCCCTTCTCCCATCTCCTTTATAGAATTCCTTCCTCCCAGAGGCTAAGGAAATAAAGTGGATGATAAAAGGTTCTCTGTGTATAAACCCAGCCAAATCCTTCTTCACTCTCTCAGTTTGGGTCCAAAGTATAAATTGTTCCTTTTTCATTTATTTCCAAATAAATAATTTTGTACATTAATTTATTTTATTTTACTGGCATATGAATAAAGGATTAACAATTTCTTTTTTTTAATAAAAGTAATGTAATCTGTAAAAGAAAGAAGAGACTTTGTGGAGTCCTAGGTTTTTATCATTCCTCTTTATATAATGTCTATCAACACCTGTCTTCTAAAAGCATAATCACTGTACTGGCTTGAATCTGTTTTGTACCCCATAAAATAATATGTTCAGAGGGTGATGTCATAAACATGGTGATATCATAAATATGGTGATGTCATAAACATGGTGATGTAAACAGCTACTGAAAACTTCTCCCCAGAGTTTCAATGAAAAAAAGGACAACTATGAATTGCTTAAAACTCTGGAGGAGGACACATACTGGAGAGGAACCTGCAGATGCTGAATTGAAGAAAGAGAAGAAATATCAGGTAGTAATCTTCTGTCCCAGACCAGCTTGTCCTTCCCCTTCCCCTCATTTGGGCTCAGTGTGGGTAAGGCACAGAATCAGTAGATTGGAACCCTCCCACCAGGAATACAGATTTCAAAGTCTCTCATAGCAGTGAGACCTAGCCCCATTCTTTGAATGCTCAGGGGATAGGGGAGAACATTTCAGGGCCCAGGTCAGGGAGGGACAGATGGACTAGGAAAACATGGACAGACGGTTTCCAGACCAGGGTCTGAAAGCCCTTCCCCCACCCTTGAGGGAAGCAGAAGCCATGGTTGTTTCTTTGCTTTGGGAAGAGCTGGAGTATTGTGTCAGCTGAATGAGTACCCTGCCACAGGTGTAGCCCCTCATCAAGCCAGATTTTGGCTGGCAAAGTGAGGGCAGAGGAATCCTGCAAGCTTCATCTCACCTGTGTAGACACAGCCTGTGCTGAGAGGCAAAGCAGCCTCTGAGGGCAAATAAGTTACCAAACAGCACATCTGCTGGATGGTCCAGAAAGTGCAAGTGGATATGCTGACAACTAGCCAGAAAGATGAAAGAAAACCAACATGAAAGAAAACCAACAAGAAAACCTAAGGCAAAAGAGTGAAAACAACCTCCAGAATAAGCTAATCGAGAAAATCAGCTGCCTAGACAGCAAAAATTCATAAGTCACACCAGGAAATACAAAGATATGGCACAGTCAAAGGAACAAACTTACACTTTAAATGAGATTCAGGAGTTGAAACAACTAATTAAAGATGTTCAAACAAATCTTCTAAATCAAATCAACATGTTGAAAGAAAATGTGACAAAAGAGAAGAAGGATATAAAGTGACACTGGGTGACCATAAGGAAGAAGTCATAAGCTTTATAAAACAAATGACAAAACTTGTGGGAATGAAAAGCACAGTACATGAGATGAAAAACACAGTGGAGACATACAACAGCAGACTTGGAGAGGCAGAAGAAAGGATCACTGAACTGGAGGACAGGACATCTGAAATCCTACACATAAAAAAAAAGATAGGGAAAAGAGTAGAAAAATATTAGCAGAGGCTCAGGGAACTGAATTACAACATGTAGCACATGTATACACATGTTATAGGTATCCCAGAAGAAGAAAAGAAGGGAAAGGGGGAAGAAAGAATAATAGAGGAAAAAAAAAATCAATGAAAATTTCCTAACTCTTATGAAAGACATAAAATTACAGGTCCAAGAAATGCAGTGTACTGTGAGGAGAATTGATTGAGATAGACCTACTTCAAGACACTTACTAATCAGATTATCAAATGTCAAAGATGGAGAATACTGAAAGCAGCAAGAAAAAATTTGATCCATCACATGCAAGGGAAGCTCAATAAGACTAAGTGCGAATTTCCCAGTAGAAACCATGCAGGCAAAAAGGCAGTGGTATGATATATTCAAGATACTGAAGAATACTAACTGTGAACCAAGAATCCTATATCTGGTGAAACTGTCCTTCAAAAATGAGGGAGAGTATAAAATATTTGCAGATAAACAGACACAGAGAGTTCATGAATAGGAGACCTCCTCCACAAGAAATGCTAAGGGGAATGCTACAGACAGATAGGAAAAGACAGGAAAGAGAGGTTTGGAGAAGAGTATAGAAATTAAGACAATAGGAGATAAAAAGAGGGTAACAATTGATCATCTAATGCTGAAGGAGTACAGAATGTTCAACAGGATTGATTGTATAGATTCAGAAATGGATAGTACAATATTGGGTGATGGTAGCAGAAACTGTAAGTATATTGCACAAAGATTACTGTGAGTATGGTTGAAAGAGGAAGGTTAGGGGAATGTAGGACACCAGGAGGAAGTATAGAAGATACACACTGGGAAGGTATAACTTAGTGAAACCTAGAGTGGTCAATGATTGTGATTAAATGTACAAATATAAGAATGTTTCTACATGAGGGAGAACAAATGAATGTCAACTTTGCAAGGTTTAAAAATGCTATTGGGAGCATTAGAAAAGAATGTGCATCCTGTTGACCTGGGATGCAATGTTCTACACATGTCTGTTAAATCCAATTCATTTATCAGACTGTTTAGGTTTTCAAATTCCTCATTGGTCTTCTGTCTGGTTGATCCACCTATGCGAGAGAGTGATGTGCCAAAGTCTCCCACAATCATTGTGGAAACATCTATTGCTTCCTTTTGTTTTACCATTGCTTGTCTCATGTATCTTGTGGCACCTTCATTGGGTGCATTAACATTTATGATTGTTTTTTCTTCTTGTTGAATTGCCCCTTTTATTAGTATGCAGTGGCCCTCCTTGTCTCCCAAAATGTCCTTGCATTTAAAGTCTATTTTATCTGAGATCAACATTGCCACTCCTGCTCTCCCCTGACTGTAGCCTGCATGAAATATTCTTTTCCATCATTTCATCCTCAGCTTCATTGCATCCCCACATCCAGGATAAGTCTCTTGTATACAACATATTGATAGTTCATTTTTTTATCCATTCTGCCAATCTATATCTTTTGATTGGGGAGTTCAATCTATTTACATTCACATCACTACTGTGAAGGCATTTCCTGAATCAGCCATCCCATCCCCTGGTCAATGCTTGTCAGACACACCTACTCTCTCTCTCTGGAGTGGGTCATGTGCTGGGATATAAAACAAGACTCAACAAATCTTAAAAAATTGAAATTATTCAAAGCACATTTTCTGCCCACAATGGAATACAATTAGAGGTCAATAAACATCACAGACTTAGAAAATTCACAAATACCTGGAGGTTTAACAACATACTCTGAAACAATCAGTGGGTTAAAGAAGAAATAGCAAGAGAAGTTGCTAAATATATAGAGACAAATGAAAATGAGAACACAACATAACAAAACATATGGGATGAAACAAAAGCAGTACTGAGGGGGAAATTTATAGCAATAAACACATACATTAAAAAGGAAGAAAGAGCCAAAATCAAAGAACTAATGGATCAACTGAAGAAGCTAGAAAATGAACAGCAAACCAATCCTAAACCAAGTAGAAGGAAAGAAATAACAAGGATTAAAGCAGACATAAATGACATAGAGAAAAAAAAATAGAGAGGATAAATAACACCAAAAGTTGGTTCAAGAAGATCTAGAAGATTGACAAGCCCATAGCTAGACTGAAAAAATCAAAGGAGAGAAGAGACATATAAACAAAATAGTGAATGAGAAAGGTGACATTGCTTTGGATTCCAAGGAAATTAAAAAAAAAAATTGAGGATACTATGAACAACTGTTTCCCAACAACCTAGATAATATAGAGAAAATGGACAACTTCCTGGAAACCTGTGAACAACCTAGACTGACCAAAGAAGAAATAGAAGACCTCAACCAATCAATCACAATCAAAGAGATCCAATCACTCATCAAAAGACTTCCCACAAATAAATGCCCAGGGCCAGATGACTTCAGAGGGGAATTCTACCAAACTTCCCAAAAAGAACTGACACCAATCTTACTTCAACTCTTTCAAAACTTGAAGAAAATGGAACAGTACCTAACTCATTTTATGAAGCTAACATCAATATAATACCAAAACCAGGCAAAGATGCTACAAAAAAGGCAAAGTACAGGCCTATCTCCTTAATGAATATAGATGCAAAAGTTCTCAACAAAATACTTGCAAATAAAATCCAAAGACACATTAAAAAAAATCATACACCATGACCAAGTGGGGTTCATTCCAGGCATGCAAGGATGGTTCAACATAAGAAAATCAATGTATTACAACACATTAACAAATCAAAAGAGAAAAATCAAATGATCATCACAATAGATGCTGAGAAAGCATTTGACCAAATCCAACATACCTTTTTGATAAAAACACTTCAACAGGTAAGAATTGAAGGACACTTCCTCAATATGTTAAAAAAGCATATATGAAAAACCCATAGCCAGCATAGTACTCAATAGTGAGAGACTGAAAGCCTTCCATCTAAGATCAGGAATGAGGCAAGGTTGCCAACTGTCACCACTGTTATTCAACATTGTGCTGGAAGTTCTAGCCAGGGCAGTCAGGCAAGACAAAGAAATAGAAGGCATCCAAATTGGAAAGGAAGAAGTAAAACTGTCATTGTTTGCAGATGATATGATCATATATCTGGAAAACCCTGAGAAATCAGTGATAAAGCTAGTAGAGCTAATAAACAAATTTAGCAACATAGTGGGATACAAGATTAATGCACATAAGTCAGTAATGTTTCTATATGCTAGAAATGAACAAATTGAAGAGACACTCAAGAAAAACATGATTTTCAATAGCAATTTAAAAAATCAAGTACCTAGGAATAAACTTAACCAAAGATGTAAAAGACCTATACAAAGAAAACTACATAATTCAACTAAAAGAAATAGAAGGGGACCTTCAAAGATGGAAAAATATTCCATGTTCATGGATAGGAAGGCTAAATGTCATTAAGATGTCAATTCTACCCATTCTCATCTATAGATTCAATGGAATCTCAATCAGAATTCCAATAACCTACTTTGCAGACTTGAAAATTCTAGTGAACAAATTTATTTGGAAAGGAAAGATGCCTTGAATTGCCAAAGACACTCTAAAAAACAAAAATGAAGTTGGAGGACTTAGACTTCCAGACTTTGAAGCTTATTATAAAGCCATAGTTGTCAAAACAGCATGGTACTGGCACAAAGATACACATATTGATCAATGGAATCGAATTGAGTATTCAGAGATAGACCCCAGATCTACAGCCAACTGATCTTTGATAAGGCCCCCAAAGCCACTGAACTGGCACATAATAGTATTCTCAACAAATGGGGCTGGAAGAGTTGGATATCCATATCCAAAAGAGTGAAAGAGGACCACTATGTCACACCATACACAAAAATTAACTCAAAGTGGATCAAAGATCTCAATATAAAGGACAGTACCATAACACTCCTAGAAGATAATGTAGGGAATGTAGGGAAACATCTTCAAGACCTTGTATTACGTGGCAACTTCCTAGACTTTGCACCCAAAGCACAAGCAAGAAAAGAAAAAAATAGATAACTGGGAACTCCTCAAGCTTAAATGTTGCTGTACCTCAAAGAAATTTGTCAAAAAGTTGAAGAGGCAATGAACTCAATGGGAAAAAACTTTTGGAACCCATATATCTGACAAAAGACTGATATCTTGCATATATAAAGAAATCCAACAACTCAAAGACAATAGTATAGACAGCCCAATTACAAAATGGGCAAAAGATATGAAAAGACAGTTCTCTGAAGAGGAAATACAAATTGCCAAGAAACACATGAAAAATGTTCAGCTTCACTAGCTATTAGAGAAATGCAAATTAAGACCACAATGGGATACCATCTCACACCAATTAGAATGGCTGCCATTAAACAAACAGGAAACTACAAATGCTGGAGAGGATGTGGAGAAATTGGAACTTTTATTTTTTGTTGGTGGGACTGTATAATGGTTCAGTCACTCTGGAAGTCAGTCTGGCAGTTCCTTAGAAAACTAGATAAAGAGTTACCCTTCAATCCAGCGATTGCACTTCTCAGTATATACCCAGAAGATCTGAAAGCAGTGACATGAACAGATATCTGCATGCCAATGTTCATAGCAGCATTATTCACAATTGCCAAGAGATGAAAACAACCCAGATGTCCTTCAACAGATGAGTGGATAAATAAAATGTGGTATATACACATGATTGAATAATATGCATCAGTAAGAGGGAACAATGTCATGAAACATATGACAACATGGATGAACCTTGAAGACATAATGCTGAGCGAAATAAGCCACGCACAAAAAGAGAAATATTATATGCTATCATTAATGTGAACACTGAAAAATGTAAAACAAATGGTTTATAATGTAGAATGTAGGGGAACTAGTGATGGAGGGCAATTAAGGAAGGGGGAATGATGGCCCAATGAGAACAGATAAGCTATTGTGGGTAAGTTTAACATTCTGGGAATGCCCAGGAATTACTATAGTCTGTTAATTTCTGATGGGTATGGTAGGAATAAGTTCACAGAAATGTTGCTATATTAGGTTATTTTCTTGGGGTGGAGTAGGGACATGTTGGAAGTAAAGTAGTTGTTTTGGTTTGGTTGTCTTTTTCTTGTTCCCTTGTTGTGGTTTGTTTGAAAATTTTTTTTATTGTACATTTATTTTTATTCTTTTGTAGTTGATTTGGAAGAAAGAAAGAGTATATTAAAAAAAATGAAGAGGGTGTGAGAAGCCCCCTTGAGGAGCTGGTGGAGAATGGAAAGTTTCAGGAGAGTTGGGCTTCCTTACCTCAGTGGTTTCTGGTGTGCTCACAGATGTGGAGGACTGGTTGTTTGGTGGGCTGGGCCCTCTGCCACAGGACTTGCCCTTGGGGAGACTGTTGCTGCAGAGGAGAGACTAGGCTTCCCAATGGTTGTGCCTGGGAGCCTCCTCTCAGATGCCTCTTTGTTGCTTAGGTGTGTCCCTCTCTCTCTAGCTAAATCAGCTTGGTGGGTGGGATTGCTGCCCTCTCCACTGCATGGGGTCTGGTGCCCAGGGGGGTGACTCTCCCTGGCAATGTAGAATATGACTCCCAGGGAGAATCTGGTCCTGGTGTCCTGGGATGGAGAACATCTTCTTGACTGAGGGAGGATGTAAGTGGAGGTGAGGTGAGCTTTAGTGGCAGAGAGATCCCAGGGGGAGCCAGGGAGTCACTTTAGGGGGCACTCTTGGGCACAGTATGGACAACTTTTTTAAGTTCTGGTGGGTTGGAGTGGCTGGTGGTGAATGCCTGGAAATGTTTGGCTGTGGCCAAGGGCCCATGGGTCTTGAGGATGATTGTGTAGGGATGTGGCTTGTGGGGTTGACAGTATGACTGGGGGGCCACATTGATCACACACCCCTTTGTCTAGTTTGTGGATGGATGGGTAGAAAAATGGGGGAAGGAAACAAAACAAAACAAAAGAGGGCACCCAGTGTTCTTTTTTACTTTAATTGCACTTTTTCACTTTGATTTTTATTCTTGTTTTTGTGTGTGCAGTAATGAAGATGTCCGGGGTTGATTTTAGTGGTGCATGTACAGCTGTATGGTGGTGCTGTGGACAGTTGAATGTGTGCTTTGTTTTGTGTCACTGCATGGTATGTGAATATATCTTGGTAAAATGAATTTAAAAAATGCTATTGGGGAAAAAAACACAATCAGTGCAAAGTAGAGTCTATAGTTAACAGTAACATTGTACTATTCTTTCATTAATTGTAACAAAGGCAATATACCAAAGCTAAATGTCTATAAGAGGGGGATATAAGAGATCGTATGGGATTCTTGGCATTGGTATTGTTATCTGACTTTTTTATTGTATTATATTGTATTTTTTTTTCTTTTCTTGCTTTTTAGTTTTCATTTTTTTTCTTTTGTCCTTTTTTTTTCACCTCTTCCTCTTTCTTTGTGTAAGAAATGGAAATGTCCTCATATAGATAGTGGAGGTAAGTGCACAACTATGTGATATTACAGGGAACCATTAATTGTTTACTAAGGATGGAATGTCTGTTGTTTGAAGGCAACCATCTAAAAATAGAGGGATACAAGTGCTGGAGAAAATGTGGAGAAAGGGATGTCCTAATAACCATTGGTGGGGAAGTAGAATGGTGCAATCCATATGGAGGGCAGAGTGGTGGTTCCACAGTAAGCAAAGCATAAGGATGCCATATGGTCCTGAAACTCTGCTATTGGTTTATACTTGGAAGAACTGAAAAGAGGGACACAAATGAACATTTGCACAGTGAGGTTTATGGTGGCATTGTTCATGACTCCCAGTGGATGGAAATGACTTAAGGGTACATTGACTGGTGAACAGAATATCAAACTATGGTGTATACATACAATGGAATATTGAACTGCTACAAAAAGGAAAGAAGTTGTGGGATAAATGGGTATTGAGGACAGTATGTTGAGGGAAATACACCAGAAATGAAAAGAAAAACATTATAATGCCTCACAAATATGGACTAACTTTAAGTTTGCAAATTCTAGGAATTGAATCTGATCTCATAGGTTATCAGGGGAAGGCTTATGCTAAAGGTTCTTAGATTGTAAGCTCTTACAGCACTCACATCTATTCCTAATTTGTAATGGCTATTTTCAAATTCTGAGATGCTGAGCTTTTTGTGTATAACCTGGTTGGTCCCTAGAATCTCAGGTATTTGTGTGACACCTAAGATTCAGAGACAGAGTCCAGCAACTATGAATCTCAGCATTACCCACATACAGCAAGTGTTATAAAGTATCTGAAAAAGAGATCAGACTTCAATGAGAGATATGAACAAAATGGACTTGGTTAGGACTAAGGAAAATCAGCCTAAAGGGTAAAGAACAATAGTGATGGTGTTTTAAAATTTCAACTTCTGTGTGAGACCAAAGGAAGGGATGTTTATTAGATGCAAAACCTATATTTTTTTGCAACACACTGTGTAATTTAAATTTTATGGTTAGTTTATTCATACACCATAATTACATGGAACTTTGAACAGAGAGTGAAGACTCTTTGGTTTATACAGGTTTGTGTGAAATCCAAATAGATCCCAGAATAATTTAGGCAGGGAATAAGAATGTATTTTCAAAGCCCCCTTGAGTGAGTGGGGGTAAAAGGTGGAACTATTAAACTTCCCCATCTGGAGACTTACTGATATTCTCAGAAGCATTAGTGACTACCAGTTTAGAAGGCTGAGCACTCAATCTTGGGGCTTGCCCTTATGTAGTTTGTTACTGCAAAGGAGAAGCTAGACCTACTTATAATTGTGCCTGAGTCACCCCCATAGAACCTCTTTTGTTGCTCAGATGTCATGTCTCTCTCTAAGCCAACTCTGTAGGTAAACTCGCAGTCCTGCCCCTGCCCCCATGTGGGACATGACTCCCAGGGGTGTAAATCTCCCTGGAAATGTGGGACATGACACATGGGGATGAACTTGCCCCTGGCATCATGGGATTAAGAAAGCCTTCTTGGACCAAAGCGGGAAAGAGAAATGAAACAAAATAAAGTTTCAGTAGCTGAGAGATTTCAAATAGGAGTTTATTCTTATGCATATATAGATATCCCTTTTTATTTTTTAGTGTACTGGAATAGCTAGAAGGAAATACCTGAAACAGTTGAACTGCAACCCAGTAGCCTTGATTCTTGAAAATGATTGTATAACTGTATAGCTTACACTGTGTGACCATGTGATTGTGAATACTTTGTGGCTCCCACTCCCTTCATCCAGTGTATGGACAGATGAATACAAAAATGATGATAAAAAGTAAATGAACAATGGGGAGGGATGGTGGTATGGGATGTTTGGAGTATTGTTTTTTTGCTTTAATTGTCAGTCTTATTCTTTTTGTGTGTACGGTAATGAAGTTCAAAAATTGATTGTGGTGATGAATGCACAAGTATATAATGGTATTGTGAACAACTGATTGTATATTGTAGATGATTGTATGGTTCATGGATATATCTCAATAAAATTGATTTATATTCTTTTTATCCACTCTAGTGGCTGGAGACCTACTGTGAGTGGGATATTCTGATTAGGTTGTTTCCAGGGAGATGTGACCCAGCCCATTTATGGTGGGTCCTAATTAGTTTACAGAGTCCTTAACAGAGCTCAGGAAGAGAGAGAGAGAGCCCTCAGAGCTGACACAGACTAAGATGCTTAGAGAAAAAATGCTCAGAGACATTTTGAAGACAGCCATTGAAACTAGAGAAGCTAAGAAATGCTAAGGAAAGAAGCTAAGAGATGAAATCAAGAGTTTGATCCAGAGAAGGTAAGAGAGGACTCCTAGATGCTTACAGAGAAATCCCTTGGGAGAAACAAGCATGGATGCACAGAAGCTAAGAGAGAGAAGCTAATAAAAATGTGCAGAGACATTTTGGAGAGAACAACAGATCCAGAAACTGACCCCAGTAGAGGCCCAGCAGACTCCAGCCATGTTCCCTTCCCATGTCGGGGAGGAACCCCAGATGCCATTGACATTTCTTCAGAGAAGGTATTATGCTATTGAGGACTTGATTTGGACACTTTCATGTCTTAGAACAGTAAATTTGTGAACTAATAAAGCCCCAAGGTAAAAGCCAGTCCATTTCTGGTATTTTGAATTCCAGCAGCTTTAGCAAACTGGAACAATCACCTTTTAGGGTTTCTCTGTTTGAATCATGGAAACTGTAATTTTAATTGTATTCATCTTCAGGGCACTGCCTTATTCAGATCACTAGTTGATGGCATGATGACACCAGGAATCAAGGAAGCCAGGTGTTCACTTCTTTTTCCTGCTTAGCTATTCCTGTAACCTGCAGAGGTTAGATACAAACTCTTACTTCCATCTTACTTATAGGAACAATAATGATCACTCAAATATTATTCTTGCTAAGAGAAACCTGTTGCCCTATTTAATACCATTTTGAGGGCTGCTTTGATCTCCTTGTTCCTCAGACTGTAGATCAGAGGGTTTAACATGGGGATAAGGATGACATAGAACACTGACAACACCTTGCCCTGTTTCAAGGAGTGGTTAGAGCTGGGGCAATGTACACAGAAAGCCCAGTGCCATAGAAAATCATCGCAGTCACCAGGTGGGAGGCACAGGTATTGAAGGCCTTGGACCTGGCCTTAACTGAGGGCATTTTCAAGATTGAGGCTATAATGAAACCGCACGACAAAAGGCTGCAGAGTAAAGTTCCAAATACAACAAAAGTAGCTACCAGAAGGAGAATTATTTGGCTGAAGAAGGGATTGGAGCAAGACAAAGGAAAAATCTTAAGCATGTTACAGGAGAAATGTTGAATAATATTTGGACCACAGTAGTAGAGATGAAAGCAAGAGACTTTGAACTAAGCTACAAAGGAAACCACTCAAACTGGCCTACGTGACTAATTTTCCTCAGAGGCTGGGGGCCATGATGGCTGAGTACTGCAAAATGCCACAGCCTATTTCAGAGCATAATTGTCTAAGCAGATGGACAAATGGCAATGAAGTTGAGCATTCTGTCAATAACACAATCACTGTATCACTTTGCATAGATATTCTTATAGGTAATGAACAGAAAAACTGTAACAGGGACTGTTTGCAAAGGAAATGAGATAACTGGAGGAGAATATAGTCTACTTCCAGGAAGAAAAAATGAGGAAGTATTAAAATGTTTTGAAAAATCTCAACCTTTACAGAATAACCATTAAAAAACTTCTGCTCACAAATGCTTCAGAGATCAAATTACTTCAATAAACCCTTATTCAAAGAGCTGTGTTAAACACGTGATGCCACGTTCCAAGATAATTTGGGCAGAGAATAAAAATATATTTGCAGCCCCCCCTGAGGAACTGGTGGAAAATGTGAAAGAGTTGGACCTCCTCACCTGGACTGATGCTGATGTTGTCACAGACATTGAAGACTGGCGGTTTGATGTGTTGAGCCCTCTCTCATGGAACTTGCCCTTTTGAAGCTTGTTACTGCAAGGGAAAGGCTAGACTTGCATATAATTGGGCCTAAGTTTCTCCCCCTGAGCACTCTTTGCTGCTCAGATCTGGCCCTCTCTCTAAGTCACCTCAGCAGGTGAACTCACTGCCCTCCCCCCTATGTGGGTCCTAACTCCCAGGGCTGTAAATTTCCCTGGCAATGAAGGATATGACTCTGGGGGATGAATCTGGACCTGGCATCATGGGATTGAGAACATCTTCTTGACCAAAAGGTGGATGCAAAATGAAACAAAATAAATTTTCAGTGGCTGAGAGATTTCAAATCGAGTTGAGAGATGACTCTGGTGGACACTTTTATGCACTATATAGATAACAACTCTTAGGTTTAATGTATTGGAATAGCTGGAAGTAAATAACTGAAACTACCAAAATCCAACCCAGTAGCCATGACTCTTGAAGATGATTGTATAGCAAAGAACCTTACAAGGGGTGACAGTGTGATTGTGAAAGCCTTGTGGATCACACTCCCTTTATCCAGTGTATGGATGGATGAGTATATAAATGGGGACAGAAACTGAATGAAAAAATAGGTTGGGATGGGGTGGATGATTTGGGTGTTCTTTTTTACTTTTATTTTTTATTCCTATTGTGATTCTTTCTGATGCAAGGAAAATGTTCAAAAATAGATTGGGGTGATGAAGGCATGACTATATGAGGGTGCTGTGAACAGTAGATTGCACACCATGGATGATTGTATGGTATGTAAATATATTTCAATAAAACTAAATTTAATTTTAAAAAGTGATTCCATCATTAATCTTCAAGGCTTCTTAGTATTGGCACTTTGTTTTTCTCAGCCATCCCAAATTTTTTCATTTCAAATCAAAGCGTATTTTCAGTTGTCTCTTATTTTATCAGGAACCCCTATGCTTTCTCCCTCCTTCCCTCTCTGTCTCTCTCTCTCTCTGTCTCTCTCTCAATCTCTCTCTCTTGCATTGAATACAATTTATTTTGGGGTGCAGTTTATTTTTCCACTCTTTCTTCAGTTTTTTCTCAAAACATTCCTGGCATGATATATTCCTCCTCCTCAGGCTTACGTCCTATTGACTCTTTAGCAAAGGGAAAAAGAAGGAAATGTAAAGAGAAAATGAAAAAGTTGCCCCTGGAATTGCTCATTTTCTTTAAGACATTTCAGCAGCAGCACTTTCTGATTTTGTGTGTCTAGCTCTAATGGGGATTAGTGGTCTTGAAAAAGTTAATCTACAAGTAGGATATGAAGGATACAAAATCTGAAGAGCTATGTCTTCCGGGAATCGTGAGAACAGGATTACTCTCAGAAGAGCAAGCATTACATTTATTCTTGTCTGGTGGTTCCTTGCCTCTGTTAGAACTTACCATATTATTGACAAACTGCTTTGGATTCACTCAACCTAGGAATCCTACCCACCCTCCACACACACACACACACACACACACACATACACACACACACACACACATCACCTGTGGACAGCTCAAATATGACTCTTAATAAAACAAATCAGGTTGAAGAGTCCCCTTTAAAATGACTTACAGTGCATCTTCTGGAAGTTTCTCCCATTTTTTTTAAAACTAATTAAATGAATCAGAGGTTTCCCAGCATGCATTTTATGATAAATTTTATTCACACAAACTACATATTTTGATCTTCTTTCTATAGGTTTTGTTTTCAAGTTAATAGAGCCAAAATGAAGAGATCCATCTACGCTCCAAAGACAATGATACTGAGTTATTTGTAAATCTGTGAAATTCTGCCTGCATCCTAGGTCCTTGATGTTACTTAGAACAAAGGAACATCACCTGAGAGTTCCAGAAAGTTTTCTTCTCCTGTGATCCAACAACTTTTTCTTTGTGGTGTACCTGGGTATTCAGAAACAGCCAAAAATATTTCATTTCTGACTTTCAAGAGTACCCCATTCCATCAGTAACCAGAGATGAACACATAAAGTTTTGTTCACAATGTTTGAGATATCTAATCTCCCTTAGAAATGACTCAGCTGTGAAAAGAAGACAGGCTTCAATACTTACAAGTCTTCCCCATCACATCTAAGGGAGGTCTTGAGAATAGACCCTATAACAAAGGAAAAAAAATACACTAAAAACAGGGAGGTTGTAAATAATGTCCTCCTGGGTGCTAGAGGAGAGACCAACCCTGTTAATTGGCCTCTTGCTTAGGCTTTAAGAACTCCTTCAGGTTATTAACTTCTGAGATATTTTTATATGAGGTTTTTTTCTCATTTCACCCTGCCTTTTCATTTCACAAGGACAAATTATGGGGCCAATAAGAGGTCATTTCCAATCCTGTTAGCTATAAAATAAATTCTATAACCACAGCATGGGAGCACCCCTCAGTGGCCTCTGTCTGAGAAAAAATGCCAAAATGAGCACAACCCAGCAATTCTAAGTCAGATTCTCTGCATATGATGGAGTCACCACTCTCTATTTTGGACCAACTTGTTAACATTTAGATCAAACCCCATTGAGTGGATCATGTCCAGAGAGACCTAACTGAGGCATAGAAAAGGATAAGAAGAGCATGGTTTTCAGATTAGATGACTTTGAAAAATATAAATATGATTTGGTTTCCCCAAAACAAACAAACAAAAAAAAACAAAACAAGCAGGAATCCTTCTACCTCCTTCCATTCCAACTCTCTATCTTCCCTCCCCATTTGTACAAAAAAGAAACAGTTTTTATTTGTAATCCCAAGACAATAAAGGGGACTAAGTCTTTTTCCTTTTGTCTTCATGCTCAGACATTTCTTTCACTGAAACTCTGAACCACCCAGAATACCATCAGAGAGTGGATAAAAGAGATCAAACAATGAAGAATGCCAGTCAGTGGCAATGTATTAGAAAATAAGATCTGTTCATGCTTCTAACACATCATTTTTTCTACTTGTTTATTCTCCCTTCCACCCTGTTTTTTAAGTTTTCCTTAATTTTTGAAACAGGTTAATATTTTTAAAATACTAGGTACCTTTTAAATATTTCTTCCCCACATCTTTTTAGCCATTCCTTTCTTTCTTAAAGCTAGGTTGTTAGGTCTCAACTCTCAAAGAAGGTATGTGACAGCAAAAGGAATTTAAAGTGAAGGAGAAAAAGCCAAAAATATGAGGGAGTCTGAAGAACAACTTTCAAATGAAATCCAAAGGACATGGATGAACCTTGAAGACATAACACTAAATGAAATAAGCCAGACACAAAAGGAGACAGACTATATGTTACAACTAATGTGAGTTCCATGAAAAATGTAAAATAAGTGTCTTGTGATGTAGAATATAAAGGTCCTAGAGATGGTCAGAAGCTAGTGAAGAGGAAATGATAATATAGTATGTACAGATATGATAATGAGTTTGAACTTAATGGTATGGGAATGGTTAGGTGTGACTATGGTTCATTAATGGGATTACAAGAATCAGTGATGTGTTGAAGGGGAACATGTGAATGTGTTTGTAAACAGTTGTTTAAAGGCATGTAACCCACAGAGTAGCACCACAAACCTGAATAAGTGTTAGCGTGATATACTTACAAAGTATGACACTGGTGCAGATGGTTAACAACAGAGTGGAAAAGAAAATCTACCCATTATGTATTAATGACTACATTTAATAGGACTATCTTACCAACTCCACACAAACACTGGAGATGAATAATTAGCAGCTGATAAGAACTCTGAGATGTATTATGTTATGATAATTGTTTAAAGTTGAGAATGATGGTTGTACAATTAAGTGAAGATAATGTAAGAAACTGACTATTTATCTTGGGATAGAATATATACTAAGTCAAGTCAGGAACCCATTACTTAATAAATCAAGCCCTTGATTTGAGGCTTGCTCTTGTGAAATTTAGAGCTGTAAATGGGAGGTTGAGCACTCCTATAATTATGCCTAAGAAGTACCTTCAGGGAACCTCTTTCCTTGCTCAGATGTGGCCTTTCTCTCTCTAAGCCCAACTCAGGAAATAAATTCATTAACCTCCTTCCCATGAGGGACATGACTCTCAGGGGAAAGAATCTCCCTGGTGACATGAGACATGACTCCCAGGAATGAGCCTGGCCCTGGCAGCAAGGGATTGAAAATGCCTACTTGAACAAAGGGGGGTGATAAAGGTAACAAGCTGAAGTCACAGGGTCTGAGAGACCCCAGGGTCAAGAGGCTATCCTAGAGGTTTCTCTTATGCAAGCTCCAGCTAGACTTTCCAAATGGCCACAGTATGCCATGCCCTTACCAAAAGTAGTTCTCAAATACCTAGGTACCAACCTGATATACTATATTAGATTCACTCACTAAGTTTTATCTCTCAGAAACTTAAATCCACCAGAGTGTTCCTGTGCCAGACAAGTCCTAAAACTCAGAGGCAACCTCTTTAAGATTAACAGTCAGATGCAGCCCCCTTCCCCATACTGTCAACACATCCTTTCAATATGAACAAATTAGGTTGCTCACTGCCTAGGCACACCTGAAGATGGTAAAAGAGATATATTTTACAATAATGGAAATGGCTGGAGATGTGGAACTGTGACCCATGACATTCTTTGAAATTTGCTCTCTATTTGTTGAATCATACTTTGAAAGTTATAAGTATTATGTATATATGTTAAAGTTCATAATAATAAAAAAAGGAGGCAGCAAATCCATCAAATCAGTTTGAAGATACCAAGAACAGAGAGGCTTGTCTTTTGTTGTTGCATTGTAGAATTTCTTTATGTATTATAAATATTAACCCATTATTGGATATGTGGTTCCCAAAAACTTTCTACCATTGTGTAGGTGGATGTTTTACTCTCATGATAAAATCCCTTGAGGCAAATTTTTTTTTTTTTATTTTGACAAGGCCCCATTTATTGATTTTTTCTTTTGTTGCTTGTGCTTTGGGTGTAAATGCTAAGAAACCATTGCCAACCACAAGATTCTAAAGATACTTCCCTAGGTTTTCTTCTAGGAGTTTTATAATGTTGGTCCTTATAGTTACACCTTTGATCTATTTTGAGTTGATTATTTTAAATAGTGTGAGGTAAGGGCCCACATTCTTTCTTTTGCTTATGGAGATCCATTTTTACTGGCACCATTTGTTGAGAGACTATTCTTTCCCAATTGAGTGCACTTTGCATCTGTATTAGTCAGGGTTCTCTAGGGAAACAGAACCAATAGCAATATCCATAAATAGTATGCAATTTTATAAAGGTGTCTCATGCAACTGTGGATATTCATGAGTCTGAATTCTGTAGGGCAGGCTGTAAGCTGGCACTCCAGTGAAGGTCTTTGATGAATTCCTTGGCTGGCTGGCCAAAGGAGACATAAATTCTCTCTTTTGTCCACTGAAGCTATCACCTCCCCCTAAAAGCCTTTCATTGATTAGATTAAATGTCTGTCACTGCAGAAGACACTCCCTTTGGCAGACTGCAGGTGTAATTAGCCACAGATGCAATCAATGTACTGATTTAAGTTCACAAAATGTCCTCACAGCAACAGGCCAGTGCTTGCTTGACCAGCTAGGTACCATCACCTGGTCAAGTTGACACATGATCCTAACCATCACTGTACACCCCTTGTCAACTTGGCAGCTATACACATCACCTCAAACCATGCTCAATCAAAAAAAAAAAAAAGCAACGGACCTATTTTTCACCGTACAATATTCAACTGTCCTGCAAACAACCAGAAACACATTAAACTTCTCCAAAATATGGTGCAAGCCCTATTTTCACTTTTAAATTTGGTATCCTGTAACATAAATATGATAACATGAACAATACAACTTGTGTCATATGATAAGGGGATAAGCTAGAGAAGAAAACAAAGATATTTGCTTTATGGACAAATACGAATATACTCATAACAAAACAAGGAAGCAATATTCATGCAATAATAGCCCTTGTTTCTATAACTGGTTACATGGTCCTGGTTCATACTTATCACTACCTTCT
Organism: Choloepus didactylus; assembly: GCF_015220235.1. NCBI lineage: Eukaryota > Metazoa > Chordata > Mammalia > Pilosa > Megalonychidae > Choloepus > Choloepus didactylus. Next base: position 17,751,468 of record NC_051312.1, read on the forward strand.
TCCATTACACAATTCCATGTTTCCTTTACCCATTCCATGTTTCCTTCACCCTCAGCAAGCACCTCAGCTGGCTGTGATTTTTTGCCTGGAGAGGTGACCCAAACCTTCATTCCTAAAGTTTCTGGGCCATTGTTAGTCCTGCCTGGATTGGGTTGCTGCAATTTTCCATTGATTTTAATCACAGGACATGTTAGTACTAAGAGACCCTATGGAATCGCTACTCCATGAAAACTCTTCCTTACCTCCATTGCCTAGTTGGCTGTCATATTTCCCCTTGGTAGTCAGGATCAATTACTCCAGTCAATACAGTAATCCCCTCCCTTGCATTTTGTTTCAAAAGAATGAGAAGCCCAAAGTGGCCAGGCCACAGTCTTAATTTCCAATTTAATAGAATCACTGTTGTTTCTCCTGGTATGAGCATTCCTCCTTTTGGAATTAAGACTTGTAGACCAGCAGAGCTTAAGGTTGGAGGGACAGGAAGCAAAATTTTTTCTAGTGGATCACTAGGGGTGTTAGGAAGTCATGCCACTCCCATTTCCACCTCTTGATTCCTGGATCTGTGAATCTTGGCTATGAGAGAAAGAGCACCATAGAGTGGATGCTGATTCAGAGCATACACAGCCTCTTGCAGAACATTGTCCCAGTCTTGAAAGGTACTGCCATCTAGTTGGCACTGTAATTGAGTCTTCAAAGGGTCATTCCACTGTTCTATCAACCCAGCTGCCTCTGGATGATGGGGAAAATGGTAAGACCAGAGAATTCCATGAGCATGTGAACCCACCCATTCAAAGTAGGTCTTAATTATCTTTACTTGAGTCCTCTATGACAGGATAAAAAGCAGAGACATTTTGGAGAACACAGAGAGAAGCTAAGATATGTAATACAGAGTTTGCCCACAGGAGAAGCAAGGACCAAGAGGAGCTGAGACAAAAGCACAGAGACATTTGGGAGAAAGCCACTGAAACCAGAATCTAAACCCAGGGGAGAAGGTTCAACAGAGCCATCCAAGTGCCTTCCCATGTGACAGAGGAACACTTGATGCCATTGACCTTTTCTCAGAGATGGTATCCACCTCTTGATGCCATAATTTCCACATTTTCACAGGCTTAGAACTGTAAATTTGTAAACTAGCAAACCACCATTGTAAAAGTCAATCCATTTCTGTATATTGCATTTCAGCAGCTTTAGCAAACCTAAACAGCATCTTTGTGAAAAACAAGTTGGTTATAAAGCTAAGGGTTGATTTCTGAACCAATTCAACTTCAGTGGTCTATATAACTGTCCCTGGGCTTATAAAATGCTGTTCTGAATACTGTGGCTTTAAAATAAGTTTTAAGTTTGGTAAGTGTAGGAGCTGCAACTTCATTTTTCTTCAAGATGGCTTTGGCTAACCAGGGTCTCTTAGCCTTCCAGATAAATGGATTTTCACTTCTACCAAGAAGGTTGTTGAAATTTAGCTTGGGATTGTGTTGAATCTGTAAATAGCTTTGGGGAGAATTGACATCTTAACAATATTTTAGTTTTCCAAACCATGAATGTAAACAGAATGTCCTTCCATTTATTTAGGTCTTCTTTGATTTCTTTTATCTATGTTTCTCAGTTTTTTGTGTACAAGTCCTTTACATCCTTGGTTAGCTTTATTCCAGGATATTTTATTGGATTTTTTTCTTGATTCCTTCTTCTGATTGTTCATTACTACTGCAAAGAAAAATGACTGATTTTTGGATGCTAATCTTGTAGCCTGTCACATTGCTGAAATTATTTATTAGTTCTAGTAGCTTTGTTGTGGTTTACTCCACATTTTCTGTATAGAGAACCATGTCATCTGCAAATAGAGAAATTTTTAATTCTTTCTTTCCAACTTGAATGCCTTTTACTTGCTTCTCTTGCCTAATTGCTCCAGCTAGAATATCTAATATAATATTAAATAGCAGTGGTGACTGATCCTGATCTTAGAGGAAAAGCATTCTGTTTTTCATCTTTGACTATAATGTTAACTGTGGGTTTTTCATATAAGCTCTTTATCATGTTAATTAAGTTTCCTTCTATTCCTAGTTTTTTAAGTGTTTTAACAAGATGCAGTACTGGAGGTATATATATATATTGTTGTTGTTTTTTTCCCCATCCTTTAACTTTCAACCTGCTTATGTCTTCAAATTTAAGGTATTTCTCTTGTAAACAAAGGGTCATGCTTTTTTGTACATTCTTCCAGTCTCTGCCTTTTGACATTTAAAGTAATTACTGATAATGCAGTACTTTCTTCTGTCATTTGCTATACCCTTTGCTTATATCTTTCGTCACCCTCAAATCTTCCATTAATGCCTACTTTTATATGTATTTGATTTTTTGTTTTGTACCATATTGAGTCCTTCTAATATATTTCTAAATATATTGTTCATATATTTTCTTTGTGGTTACCATGGAGTTAAAATTTAACATTCTAAACAGATAACAATCATATTTAATTCGATACCTAACTTCATTAGTATGCACACTGTTCCTATACCCTTCCACCCCCTCCACCCACATTTTTTGTATGTATGTTCAAAACCATCTTGTAAAAGATAAATAGATTTGTCATGGTTTTTATCTTGTAAAACAGAAGTGGAGTTTCATACCAAAAACTAAAATATAATAGTTCTGACATTTTTATAATTACCCATATGGTTACCTTTACTAGAGATCTTTATTTTTTTATGCCTTTTTAATCCACTGCCTAATGTTGTTTCCATTCAGTCTGAAGAACTCCTCTTAGCATTGCTTGTAGGGTGGGGCTGGTGCTTGATGGTTTCTGGACTTTTATCTCCTTTCTTTGGATGGGCCATCATTCTGTTTCTCTTTTCATCTTATAATCTTTTGTTTCACACTGTACATATTAATGTTTTAAAAAAGTTAACTCAGGGATTTATTCCCTGAACTTTCTGTTCCTTAAGTTTGTATCCATCTTGTGATAAGACAGAAATTTTTGTGAATGCCAGGAGCTTATCAAAACAAATCGAAGCAAAAATTTTCTTTCAAAATTGTCTGTGCTTTGGCTGTGGCCTCCTTCAGAGCTTAGCCCTCCTAACAGGAAGATCAGCCTGAGAGAAATGCAAAGTAGAGTCCTCTGTCTTATCTAAGCTTGCTTGGAGACAGGAAACCAGTTTTCTCTCCCCTGGGTTTCTGCTTCCTAATTGCCTTAGTAGTTTCCCATTTACAGTTTTCAGGCATTCAAATGAATTCCTCCTCTATTTCCTTTGAAATTAACTTCCACAACCTCCCCCCTTCTCTCTTGCATGACTTAATGCAGGCAGTCCTTTGATCCAGACTGCTTCAGTTCAACTATTTCTTATAATTTTAACATTTGCAATGTGCTTCTCTGCTCTCAGAACAAATTCTGGGATGGTGAACCTGAGACAAATTTCCTAGTTCAGTTTTCAGAGTTCCTTCCTGTAGACTGGCACTGACAGCCATTGCTTTATACACATAGGAGTAACTGCTCCCTCTAGAACAGGGCTAGGGACCCACAATAGAAGTAAAGCTGGCTGTAATCCCCATTGCAGAGGGAGAAGAGGAGGGGCCAGCAAGGGCTTATTCTCTTGCTTTGGAAGCTGCATTTTTTTTTGATTCAGCACTTGCTCAGTTAATGCAGTGTTTTAATTGTTTCCCACAGTTTTGAGAAAGGTTACTGTCTTTAAGATTCCTTGCCACTTTGCCTGAGGGGTGTTAGAAACAAGCAGTATACAAAAAATGCTCACCCAGTTCTAGAGGAGAAAATAATTTACTTACGATCTTGCAAGAAAGGGCACACAGCCAAAAATGTGGTAGGCTGGTGTGCCAGAGGAAGAAAATGATGAGCTTTTAATCTCCTATTCCTAATGTGAAAGTCCCTCCCCTGTTTCCCCATTGGCTGGGTACTACAGAGGTTACAGTCTATCTGAGAGAACTAAGTAGCCCATCTTTGAGATTTTAATTTGTACAGCCTATCTGAGAGAGCCAACTAGCTCATTATTGAGATTTTGAATTGATCAGCCTATCGGAGAGAGTTCATTCAGTTTAAATTTTCTGCTGGGAGTTCCCGCCTCTGATTTTACCTCATATTGCTTTACATTCCAGTAACCATGGTTACTTTTCCCATGTGAGGAGTTGGCACAGATTCTCTCTTTCTTCCCTTTACCACAGGGCTTGTTTAAGCTTGTTCTGCCTCCATTTTCCCTATTCCATTCTGTCTCTATGTGAAAGCTTAACTTATCCCTTTCTTACAGGGGTATTAGAGCAATGGCCACCCTCAGGGCCACCCCAGCAATCTGAAATAGCTGATCAAAAGCAGTGATCATTGATCAAACACACTACCCCAGAGTTTGGAAGACTAGGTCTTTTATCTCCCACCCTGACACCAGCAAGCTGCACCAGGAGCCCAGGCTGCAGTCCCCAGAGCTACCTGCCAGGAGGCTGGAGGATAGGGAATGGTAGCTGCTTCTGGGAGGGTGAAACTTGACAGCCTCTTCCTCCTGCTCTTCCACTAGAGTCTGGAGTTTCAAAATATTTGATTCAGGCAGTTCCTGCCATTTCAGTAGTTGTTTTGGTGGAGGGTCTGATTCCTGGAACTTCCTAATCTGCCATCTCCCACAATCCTCTCATTCATTTTTCAATGACAAGAAAATAACTCAAACTGACTGAAACAATAAAGTAATTCTATTAGCTTCAATGGCTCAGACAGTGTTACCAAATATCCAGTTTCTGTCTTTTCTTTAGTATGCTTTATGCAGCTATTGTTCCATCCTGTAGGTAATTTTCAATCATGGTAGCAAAATGGTTGACAAATTCCAGTTCTCACTGTTTCAATCTGTATAACCCCAAAAAAGAGAAAGTGTTTTCTAGTAGCTTCCACAGAGGACAGTTAGGTTTTCTAACTGCATCTGGGGATCTAGCTATTTCTCAAATAGACTGTCAACCAAGATTCCCTGTTAAGTCTCACACAGCCTGTGTAGGAACCTATTGTCTTCAATTTCTTGATCCTTTTGGAATCCTGCCATGAAAATCGACTTCCTTCTCCCTAGCCCAACCCTGTCCCCCATTTTCTACCCCACTGGAACCTATAGCTTTCTGTTTTCTGAAGTCTGAGTTAGTTACCCCTCATACATCTAATTTCTAGTTCCAACATCTGTTTTCTTCTCTCCTCTTCATTCTCCAAATCTTGGCAATATAACACTTTTTAAAAAATCTTTATTGTCATTTTAGGTGGGTTACAGGAGGGAATAAAGGCAAATAGACAAAATGCATGGATTCAATCCATTGTTTATAAACAAATATCACAACTATAATTTTTAACTTTTTAAGCAATTTTATACTGCCATTAGACATAATTGTCTCACTGAACATTATTCCCCCTAACATTTGTACAATGCGGTTTTAATTATTTTAACATTTTCTTTTATTTATAGTTCATTAGGTATAAAAATTGTTTAAATTTTATTTTATTACAATTGAAATGGACTTTGTATGTTTATATTTTATTAATCACACTAATTTTCATACTAATTTTTTAATCCCACCTCTGCTTATAAAATATTAGCTTACATATTTATTTTACTAATTTCTGAAGACTAGTGATTAGACACCAATGAATTTTTTAATGCCTGAGTAGTAAAATTCTGTGTGTATGTGTGCATGATAAAAGAAAATTACATTTTCCTTTCATTCCAAAACTATAATTAGATCTTAGTTTTAAAACTTAAATTTCCATATGTAAGGATCAAATAAAAAGCTGAGAAATTCTGTATCCCCAAATCTAAAAACTAAAATAGATATTTTGATTTACACATTTCAATGGACCTGAAAAACATATCCTACATACACAATTTTAATTAAATACATTGTAAAAGGAAAATTTCTTTTTTAAAAAATAAAAATATGCTGTTACTATGTAAGAGAGCCTAAAAATTTAATAGACATGATAACTGTATGTCCCTTTGAAGAATTCAGTTAAGAACTAACATGCCTCATGATTCACTTTTGTTGTAGTTTGCTAATGCTGTCAGAATGCAAAACTCCAGAAATGGATTGGGTTTTATAAAAGGGGGTTTATTTGGTTGCACAGTTATAGTCTTAAGGCCATAAAGTGTCCGTTAGCAAAGGGTACCTTTACTGGAGAAAGGCCATTGGCATCTGGAAAACCTCTGTTAGCTGGGAAGGCACGTAGCTGGCATCTACTTGTTCCCATGTGACATTTCAAAATGGCATTCTCCAGAATATCTGCACCAGTTTCCAATGCCATCTTCAAAATGTTTACCTGAGCTCCAGTTCACTATGAGCTCCTTCTGTCTGAGCTTAGATGTGGTCCAGTAAACTAAACAAGGCCCACACTGAATGGTTGGGGCCACACCTTGTGCTGGTTTGAATGTATTGTGTCCCCCAAATGCCATTATCTTTGTGGTCTTGTGGACAGACATTTTGGTGCTGGTTAGATTTGCTTGGAATGTGCCCCACCCAGCTGTGGGTGGTGACTTAGGTGGGATACTCCCATGGAGGTGTGACCCCACCCATTCAGGGTGGGTCTTCATCAGTGGAGCCATATAAAACATGCTGACTCAAAGAGACTGGATGGAATGCAGCTGTGAGCGATGTTTTGAAGAGGAGCAAGCTTGCTAGAGAGGAACGTCCTGGGGGAAAACCATTTTGAAACCAGAACTTTGGAGCAGATGCCAGCCACATGCCTTCCCAGCTAACAGAGGTTTTCTGGATGCCATTGGCCATCCTCCAGTGAAGGTACCCGATTACTGATGTGTTACCCTGGACACTTTATGGCCTTAAGACTGTAACTGTGTAGCCAAATAAACCCCCTTTTTATAAAAGCCAATCCATCTCTGGTATTTTGCATTCCACAGCATTAGCAAACTAGAACACACCTCCATGGAAATTATCAAGAGTTAACATCTACAGTTGGGTGGGTCCCATCTCCATGGACACTGAACTAATAGGTTCTAATCCAATCCACACTAATACATCTGCCCCCATAAGAATGCATTAAAGAATATGGCTTTTTCTGGGGGACATAATATATATAAATCAGCACAATTTTAGATTTCAGAAATATTGCTGAATATAGGTAACTTCATAATTTTAAATTAGGAAACATCAAAACAATAAAATATCACTAAAATACATAATTAATTAAATAATTCAACAATTATTGTTTAAATGTATACTATGTGCCCATCATTGTTCAGATGCTGGAATATTGAGGTTCCTGTTACTGTAAGTGATAGAAGCCAAGGTCACTTTGTGTGTGTGTTGTAAAATAATCCATTTCACTGTTTAAAACACATAATTGATGGGTACACGGTGTCATGAAGAGTTATCAAAAAAAGGCTCCTCCTCATCCCACTTTGAACAAACAAAGGACTCCTACAAGTGTAAGGACCACCCTTTGTGCATGGAGAAAGGATACTGTCAAACTCAGCTTTAAGAACACTTGCTGAATCCTAACAGGAAAAAAAAAGGATAAGAAAACATAATGGTGAATTAGACAAATACTAATATTAAAATTAATTTGAATGACTAAGGAGGGAAACCCGTGCACAGTTTTCTCTTTGAAAACTATCAAGAATAGCAAGTATGATGAAAAACATTTCCAGAGCCTTCAAAGATCAGAAAGTTGCACTGACTGAAAGTGTTTTCATATACAGAAGGAATACCTGATTTGCCTTCTGGTGTCAAAACACTGGCTTCCAAACAGATAATATGGAAAATACAGTACAGAAATCTGTAACAGATTACATGAAGTGAGTAGAGGCAAGGTTGGACTGGTCATCGTGCTGAACCCACCTCTTCTTTTTTAGGCTCATGGGACATCTCCCAGCTGTATTCCAGAGCCAGGGAGAGTCTAACTGCCAAATATATGTCAGGCTAAGTGTCTTGTTGGGGGTGAGATGACCCCTGACAATGACTTCCTTAACATACAGTTGCTTGAAAAATAACTATGAACTTCAGTGTGTGTCTCATCTGTGGGCATCCCTCCTCTGACCATGTGGATCAATTTTGCTCTAAAAAAGTTCTTAAGTTAAAAACAATCCAGCCTCCTTTTACATTAGAAAAAAGTTTTATTAGAATACAGAAAAATATATCACATAATACCACTGTGAAAATATATGCATGCCAATTTTTCTACTATGCCTGACATTTAATTTTGATCTGACATGGAAGTTTTATTTCAGAAGAACTTTATTGTAATAACATTCCAGCTTGCTTGGCTGTGAGGGGTTTAGGAATGGACATGACACCCGGTTCTGGTCACTAACATGCACATGGACTTCTGCTGGGGGAAGAAGGAGAGAGCAATATTTGAAAAATATTTCCTCATTTGTAGCAGTAATCTTTTAAATGTAATCATAAAACCATAAGCAAGCTCTGAAAGTGAACTCTTAGTCAAACAGAGTAGTAATATGTAAATGCAAAGTCTGCATAGAGATATGAATAAGTTTTCATCTATAGCCCCACCTGAAGGTACAATGCCCAAGTGTCACAGAGGATGTAAATCCTAAAGGAAGTAGTAAATAACAGAGGAAGAACTAATGAAGTTCTCCAGACTCCAGTTACCAAGATGATTATCTTTCTTTGTCACTAAATTGTATAAAAGCCAATTGAAAAATCACATGTAGAGGCAGATTGGGAAATTTTGCCCTGCTCTCTCAGATGTAAGTAAACCTCTTTTTCCTCCTCAGCCATTTGGTGTGTCTGTACATTTGGCTACACTGAGCAGTGAACCCTGATTTGGGGAAGGCCCCATCCACAGTTTTTAAGAGAGAACCACTGGTAGAGATGATCTCTTTTCTTCCCCAGGACATTGTGTTGTCTGGAAATAATGTGTAGAACAACTGCCCTGAACCTGCTACCAGCCTGAGAATGAATCTGATGCCAGGATGCAGAATGAACACATGGGATGAACTAAGCTTCTTGATGAGAGAAGCACTAACAGACAATCTTAAACACCAATAATTCTATGTATGTTGAGACATTTTTCCATTATCTCTTTGGATAGTGCATCTGGTCATTCACAATGGCATTAGAAAGTACTATTTTTATATGCTGGAGACCACCACAACAATTTCTGGAATTTAAGAATATGCTTTTGATTTAGGAATGTGTTGTGTTTGAATGCCTTTACAGCATGTATGTTATTTCTTTTAAATTTATCAATTGTTTAAGGTCAAATTATGACACATTTGGTTTCAAGGAATAAACCTTTCTTGCTTCTGATTATTTCAACTTGCTCTAAAAGCACACATTTGGGTATTTTATATATGATTTTAACTTTCACATTCACAAGTGATAAGACATAAATTTCTATAATTGTTGTGGATAATAATTGTAATACTTGGTACTAGAGTGATAATCCTTTTAAAATCAATAGAATGAGGGACTTGGGCAAGATGGCGGCATAGAGAGGAGTGCAAGCTAAGGAGTCCCCCTGGAACAACTACGAAAAACCAGAAACAACTAGTAAATAACCCAGAATAACTGCGGGGGGACAAAGGAGACCATCCATTCATCATACACCAACCTGAATTGGGAGGAATGCCCGAGAACACAGCATAGAATCTGTAAGTAAAACCTGCGGAACCAAGTCGTGAAACCCCCTCCCCCATAGCCCGAGCTGCAAAGCCTCATGGTGCCAGAGAGAAGCTCTCTCTGAGCAAGCGAATACAGCTCAGCTGAGCTCCAACTGGGGTTTTAAGTAGCGAGTGTGAACTGCTCGCTACAGGTACACATCCCCAAAAAACAGACAGAGGCTTTGGGTGACGACTGACCTGGGAGAGCTGGAGGGTCACGTTGGACTGGGCCTGAAGGGGGCTATCTGTTTCTTTTTCAGCTCAGTGGAGAAAGCCCCAGTCATTTCCAGTTTCCAGGGCTGTAACTCTGGGAAGGGTGGAGACAGCGCAAGCAGAGAGCGAGACCATTGAAATGCTAATGACCTCCACCTGAGGGGTCTGTCTTCTCTAGGAGGAAAGGGGTGGGGCCCTTTCCATTCAGAACCAGATCCCAGAGCTTGGGGGAACACGGCCATACCTCCTCAACCAGTCAAGAATTATAGGCTAACAGGTGTCACCTGCTGGGCAGAAAAGCACCTGAGGCATCAAAGGCTGGAACAATTTTCTAAGACACACCTGCAAGGAAACCAGATACTGAATATTTCTTCCCTCTGGGACCTGAGCCTGCTCTGGTCTGGGAAAACCTGATTTGGATAACCAAGGAAACCATGCCTAGACAACAGAAAATTACAATCTACACTAAGAAAAACAAAGTTATGGCCCAGTCAAAGGAACAAACATACACTTCAACTGAGATACAGGAATTTAAACAACTAATGCTAAATCAATTCAAAAAGTTTAGAGAAGATATTGCAAAAGAGATAGAAGCTGTAAAGGAAGCACTGGACATGTATACGGCAGAAATCAAAAGTTCAAAAAACAACTAGTAGAATCTGTGGAAATGAAAGGCACAACACAAGAGGTGAAAGACACAATGGAAACATACAACAGCAGATCTCAAGAGGCAGAAGAAAACACTGAGGAACTGGAGAACAAAACACCTGAAAGCCTACACGCAAAGGAGCAGATGGAGAAAAGAATGAAAAAATATGAGCAACGTCTCCAGGAACTCAAGGATGAAACAAAGTACAATAATGTATGTATCATTGGTGTCCCAAAAGGAGAAGAGAAAGGAAAGGGGGCAGAAGCAATAATAGAGGAAATAATTAATGAAAATTTCCCATCTCTTATGAAAGACATAAAATTACAGATCCAAGAAGCGCAGTGTACTACAAACAGAAGAGATATGAATAGGCCTACGCCAAGACACTTAATAATCAGATTATCAAATGTCAAGGACAAAGAGAGAATCCTGAAAGCAGCATGAGAAAAGCAATCCATTACATACAAAGCAAGCTTAATAAGACTATGTGTGGATCTCTCAGCAGAAACCATGGAGGCAAGAAGGAAGTGGTGTGATATATTTAAGATATTGAAAGAGAAAAACTGCCAACCAAGAATCCTGTATCCAGCAAAGCTGTCCTTCAAATATGAGGGAGAGCTCAAAATATTTTCTGATAAACAGACAATGAGAGACTTTGTGAACAAGACACCTGTCCTACAGGAAATACTAAAGGGAGCACTACAGGGTGATAGAAGACAGGAGTGCGTGCTTTGGAACACAATTTGGGGAAGCGGTAGCACAACAATGTAAGTACACTGAACAAAGGTAACTATGAATACGGTTGAGAGAGGAAGGTGGGGAACATGTGAGACACCACAAGAAAGGAGGAAAGATAAAGACTGGGACTGTGTAACTTGGTGAAATCTAGAGTATTCAACAATTGTGATAAAATGTACAAATATGTTCTTTTACGAGGGAGAACAAGCAAATGTCAATCTTGCAAGGTGTTAAAAATGGGGAGGCATTGGGGGAGGGATGCAATCAGCATAAACTAGAGACTATAACTAATAGAATCATTGTGTTATGCTTCCTTTAATGTACCAAGGTGATATACCAAGGTGAATGCAGATAAGAGGGGGGGATAGGGGAGGCATGTTAGACACTTGACATTGGTGGTATTGTCTAATTCTTTATTCTACTTTGATTTAAGGTTATTATTCCTTTTGCTGCTTCCTAGCTGTCATTTTTTTTTCCTCTTTCTTTTGCCTCTCTACCTTCTTTGACTCTCCCTCCTGCCTCATAGAAGAAATGTAGATGCTCTTATATAGATAGTGGTGAAGGTGGTGAACACATAAATGTATGACCATGCAGAAAACCATCAATTATTTACTTGGGATGGAATGTATGGTGAGAGAACAAAACCATATTAAAAAAAAATGGGTTGATGACAAAACCTTGAGGGCAATATACTGAGTGAAATAAGTGAGACACATTAGGAGAATTATTGCAGGGTCTCACTGATAGGAACTAATTATAATATGTAAACTCATAGACATGAAATATAAGGTACCAAGATATAGGATGAGGCTTAAGAATGGGGAGTGGTTGCTTAGTATGAGCAGAATGTTCAATTAGGATGAACTTAAATGTTTGGAAATGAACAGGGGTGTTGGTAGCAAGATATAAGAATAACTAACAGTGCCAAATGGTGTGTGAATGAGGTGGAAAGGGGAAGCTCAGAGTCATATATGTCACCAGAAGGAAAGTTGGAGATCAAAAGATGGGAATTTATAAAACTGAATCCTATGGTGGGCAATGTCCATGATCTACTGTACAAATACTAGAAATCGCTTCCATGAACCAGAACAAATGTATGACAATACAATTAGAAGTTAATAATAGAGGGGCATATAGGGAAGAACTGTATACCTTTTACAAACTATATACTACAGTTAGTAGTATTTCAACATTTTTTCATAAACAGTAACAAATGTACTATATCAATACTACGAGTCAACAATTGAGGAGGGTTGGTTAGGGATAGGGGAGGACTAGAGTTTCCTTTTCTTTTTCTCTTTTTTCATCTTTCACTTTTTTTCTTGTCTGGAGTAATGAAAAGTTTCTAAAAATTGAACAAAAATTAAGTGTGATGGATGCACAGCTGTATGAGGGTACCCAGGGGCAAGTGATTGTACACTTTGGATCTTTCAATAATTGTATGTTATCTGAACAATCTCAATAAAAATGAAAAAAAATTGAATCCAAGTTCAGGAACAAATGAATAATTAAATCAACATTTGTTTTCTTTGTGCATATATTTTATATCTTGAATTAATAAATAAACATACATTTTTATTTGTAAAAAAAAAAATCAATAGAATGAATTCAATGAGCAGGACGTCCGAATTTGTGAATTAAATCCAAGATTGATTTGGTTTAACTGGGTTTAATCAGACTGGTGTTTCACTACCTCTGCAACCACTATCTTTTTCTCATGAATCTATACTGAGGTAGAGAGGATAATCTTCTGGATAAAAGAATGCCAGTTTAAAATGAACTGATAACTTTTAATTTCTTTCAATGTTCTAAAATATTTTCTTCATATTGAAATGCACTGTGCATAAAAACCACCAAATCCATTCAGGCCACACTACAAGAAATACTAAAGGGAGTGCTACAGGCTGATAGGAAAAGACAGGAGAGAGAGAGTTGGAGAAGAGTGCAGAAATGAAGATTATCAGGAAAGGTAAAAGGAGAGGAAAAAATAAGATATGACATATAAATTCCAAAAAACAAAATGGTAGTAGAAAGTACTGCCCTTACAGTAATAACACTAAATGTAAATGGATTAAACTCCCCAATAAAAAGACACAGACTGGCACAATGGATTAAAAAACAGGACCCATCTATATGCTGTCTACAAGAAACTCACTTTAGACACAAGGACAAACATAGACTGAAAGTGAAAGGTTGGAAAAAGATATCTCATGCAAACAACAACCAGAAAAAAAGCAGGAGTAGCTATATTAATATCAGACAAGTTAGACTTCAAAAGTGAAACAATTAAAAGAGACAAAGAAGGACACTATATATTAATAAAAGGGTCAATTCATCAAGAAAACATAACAGTCATAAATATTTATGCACCAAGCCAGAATGCCCCAAAATTCATGAGGCAAACACTGTGATCACTGAAAGCAGAAATAGATACCTCTACAATAATAGTTGGAGACTACAATACACCACTCTCATCAATGCATAGAACATCTAGACAGAGGATCACTAAAGAAACAGAGATGTTGAATTGTATGATAAATGAACTAGACTTGACAGACATTTATAGAACACTACATCCAACAACAGCAGGATACACTTTTTTCTCAAGTGCTCATGGAACATTCTCTAGGATAGACTACATGTTGGGTCACAAAGCAAGTCTCAACAAATTTAAAAATATTGATATTATACAAAACACTTTCTCAGACCACAATGGAATGAAGTTGGAAATAAATAAAAGGCAGAAGGTCATAAAATTCACAAACATATGGAGGCCAAACAACACCCTCTTAGAAAACCAGTGGGTAAAGGAAGAAATTACAAGAGAAATTAGTAAATACCTCAAGGCAAATGACAATGAAAACACAACTTATCAAAACTTATGGGATGCAGCATAGGCGGTGCTGAGAAGGAAATTTATTGCCCTAAATGCCTATATTAAAAGAGAAGAGAGAGCAAAAATTGAAGAGTTAACTGCTCACCTGGAGGAATTAGAGAAAGAACAGCAAACTAACCCCAAAGAAAGCAGAAGGGAAGAAATAACAAAGATTAGAGCAGAAATAAATGCAATTGAGAACAGGAAAACAATAGAGAGAATCAACAAAACCAGAAGTTGGTTCTTTGAGAAAATCAATAAAATCGATGGACCACTGGCTAGGCTAACAAAAAAAGAGAGAGAGCAGATGCAAATAAATGCAATCATAAATGGGAAAGGAAATATAACAACTGACCCTGCAGAAACTAAGGAGATAATGAGAAGATACTATGAGCAACTATATGCTAATAAACTAGACAACTTAGATGAAATGGGCAACTTCCTAGAAAAGCATAAACAACCAACATTAACTCAAGAAGAAATAGATGACTTCAACAAACCAATCACAAGTAAAGAGATTGAGTCAGTCATCAAAAAGCTCCCAAAAAGGAAAAGCCCAGGACCAGATGGTTTCACATGTGAATTCTACCAAGCATTCAAGAAAGAATTAGTACCAATCCTGCTCAATCTCTTCAAAAAAATTGAAGAAGAGGGAAAGCTACCTAACTCTATGAAGCCATCATCACCCTAATACCAAAACCAGGCAAAGATACTACAAAAAAAGAAAATTATAGACCAATTTCTTTAATGAATATAGACGCAAAAATCCTCAACAAAATAGTCGCAAATCGAATCCAGCAGCACATTAAAAGAATTATACACCATGACCAGGTGGGATTTATTCCAGGTATGCAAGGCTGGTTCAACACAAGAAAATCAATTAATGTAATACACCACATCAATAAATCAAAGCAGAAGAACCACATGATCATCTCGATTGATGCAGAAAAGGCATTTGACAAAATTCAACATCCTTTCCTGATGAAAACACTTCCAAGGATAGGAATAGAAGGGAACTTTTTCAATATGATAAAGGCAATCTATGAAAAACCCACAGCTAACATTGCACTCAATGGGGAGAGACTGAAAGCTTTTCCTCTAAGATCAGGAACAAGACAGGGATGCCCACTATCACCATTCTTATTCAACATTGTGCTGGAAGTTCTAGCTAGAGTAATTAGGCAAGAAAAAGAAATAAAAGGCATCCAAATTGGAGAGGAAGAAGTAAAACTTTCACTATTTGCAGATGACATGATTCTATATGTAGGAAATCCAGAAAAACCTACAGCAAAGCTACTAGAACAAGTCAATGAATACAGCAAAGTAGCAGGCTACAAGATCAACATGCAAAAATCTGTGGTGTTCCTATACACAAGTAATGTGCAACAAGAGGAGGAAATCAAGAAAAAAATCCCATTTACAATAGCAACCAAAAAAATCAAGTAATTAGGAATAAACTTAACCAAGGACACAAAAGACCTTTACATAGAAAACTATAAGAAACTGCTAAAAGAAATTGAACAAGACCTGAAAAAATGGAAGAACATACCATGTTCATGGATTGGAAGACTAAATATAGTTAAGATGGCAATTTTACCTAAACTGATTTACAGATTCAATGCAATTCCAATTCAAATCCCAACAACTTACTTTACAGAAATAGAAAAACAAATAACTAAATTTATTTCGAAGGGTAAAGTGCCCCGAATAGCCAAAAATGTCTTGAGAAGGAGGAATGAAGTGGGAGGTCTCACTACCTGACTTTGAAGCATATCACAAAGCTACAGTGCTCAAAACAGCATGGTACTGGCATAAGGACAGATATACTGATCATTGGAATCTAATTGAGTGTTCAGAAGTAGACCCTTACATCTATGGACAAGTGATCTTTGATAAGGCAGTGAAGCCGAAGCAACTGGGAAAGAGCAGCCTGTTCAATAAATGGTGTTTGGAGAACTGGATATCCATTTCCAAAAGAATGAAAGAGGATGTCCATCTCACACCTTATACCAAAATTAACTCAAAGTGGATCAAAGACCTAAACATTAGCACCAAGACCATAAAACTCTTAGAAGAAAATGTAGGGCAATATCTTAAAGATCTTATGATAGGAGGTGGCTTCTTAGACCTCACACCCAAGGCACGAGCAACCAAAGAACAAATAGACAAATGGGATCTCCTCAAAATTAAACACTTTTATACATCAAAGGACTTTGTCAGAAAAGTCAAAAGGCAACCTACACAATGGGAGATGATATTTGGAAACCACATATCAGATAAGGGTTTAATATCCAGAATATATAAGGGAATCCTGCATCTCAATAACAGAAAGACAAACAATCCAATTAAAAAATGGGCAAAAGACATGAACAGACATTTTCTGAAGAGGAAATACAAATGGCTCAAAAGCATATGAAAAAATGCTCAACTTCACTGGCTATTAAGGAAATGCAAATCAAAACCACAATGAGATATCATCTCACACCTACCAGAATGGCCATTATCCAAAAAACAGAAAATGACAAGTGCTGGAGAGGATGTGGAGAAAGAGTCACACTTATTCATTGTTGGTGGGAACGTAGAATGGTGCAACCCACTCTGGAAGACAGTATGGAGGTTCCTCAGGAAGCTAAATATAGATTTGCCATATGACCCAGCTATTCCATTGCTGGGTATATACTCAAAGGAACTGAAACTTAAGACACAGACATTTGTATACCAATGTTTATTGCAGCATTATTCACAATTGCCAAGAGATGGAAACAGCCCAAATGTCCATCAAAGGAAGAGTGGATAAACAAACTGTGGTATATACACATGATGGAATATTATGCAGCTGTAAGACAGAACAAAGACATGGATCATGTAATAATGTGGATGAACCTTGAGGACATTATGTTGAGTGAAGTTAGCCAGAAACAAAAGGACAGATTCTGTATAGTCTCACTAATATGAACAGACATTAATGAACAAACTTTGGGAGTTAAAAGCTGACAACACAGGTGACCAGGAGATAGAAAGAGGGCAGAGATCAGCCATTTGATGCTGAAGGACTACAGAATGCTTAGGATTGATTGCATAGATCCAGAAATAGATAGCATAATACTGTGTGATGGTAACACGGTATTGTAAGTACACTGAACAAAGATGTCTGTGAGTAAAGCTGAAAGAGGTGGGATAGGAGAATGTATGACACCAGAGGTAAAGATAGATGATAAAGACTGGGACTGTATAACGTGGCAAAAACTGGAGTGGCCAATGACTGTTACTAAATATACAAATATAAAAATGTTTTTGCATGTGGGAAAGCAAATGAATGTCAACCATGTAGAAATTTGTAAAAGGGATGGTATTCAGGAAAAAAACATAATCAAAGCAAACTGGAGTCTATGGTCAACAGTAACATTGTAATATACCTCCATTAAATGTAACAAAGGCAATATGCCAATGCTAGATGTACATGAGAGGGGGATATAGGGGAGCAATATGGGATTCTTGGTAGTGGTGTTATTTGCTGTCCTTAGTAGTATATTGTATTGTATGACATGTTATTTTTCTTTTTATCATTTTTTCTTATTGCCAAAAAAAAAAAAACAATTTTTCTTGTAGTAATCAGTATGTTCAAGTGCTGATTGTGGTGATAAATGTACAACTATATGATGATACCATGAACAACTGATTGTACACTGTGGATAAATGTATGGTATGCGAACATAACTCTATAAAATTGTAGGAAAATATATATATAGGAGTAAAAGTGTTGGAGAAAACATGGTGAGAGGGATGATGCCTCACCATTATGTACTAACTACAATGTGTAAACTCAGAATTGAATCTTAGAACGTGGGCACAATAATTGTAATAGTCCCTAGATTGCAAGCTCTTACAGCAGTTAACTCTATCCCTGAATTGTAAGGCCTATCTCTAAACTTTGAGATGCTGATTCCCTAGCGTATAACTTGATTGGTCTCTGGAACAATGCGTATCTCTGAGACACCTGAAACTCAGAGCTAGAGCTCGGCAGGTATGAATGTCGGTATTAGTGCATACAGCCACTGTCAAAAAAAAAAAAAAAAAAAAGCTGAAAAAGAGCCCAGACTTCAATTAATGATATGAATGAAGCAGGTCTGGTTAAGACAAGGGCAAGCCAGGCCAAAGGGTAAAGGTTGAAACTGATTGTGTTTTAAAACTTCAACTTTCATATGAGACCAAGGGAATAGATATCTATTTGGTACAGGATCTAAATTTTCTAAATGTTACTACTCTGCAGTCGATTTGTTCAAACACCACAATTGCATGGAACTTTGAATAGGAAGTGAGATATGGTAGGTTAGTATAGGCTGGAGTGAAATAGTGACACATCCTAGAGTAATTTGGGCAGATAATAAAAAATATATTTACAGCCTCCCCCTCCCCAGCCCCGAGGATCTGGGGGAAGGTGCGGATGTGTTGGACATCCTCACCTGGACTGCTGTTGATGTTGTCACAAACATTGGGACTGGCGGTTTGATGTGCTGAGCCTTCGAGCATGGGACTTGCCCTTATGAAGCTCATTACCACAAAGGAAAGTCTAAAGTTGTATGTAATGGTGCCTAAGAGTCTCCCCATGAGTACCTCTTTGTTGCTCTCTCTCTCCAACTGAGCCATCTCGACAGGTGAACTCGCTGCCCTCCCCACTACGTGGGACCTGACTCCCAGGGGTGTAAATCTCCCTGACAACGCAGAGTATGACTCCCAGGGATGAATGTGGACCCAACATCATGGGACTGAGAGTATCTCTTGACCAAAAAGGGGATGCAAAATGAGACGAGATAGTTTCAGTGACTGAGAGATTCCAAATGGAGTCAAGAGGTCACTCTGGTGGACATTCTTATGCACTATATAGATAACACCTCTTAGGCTTTAATGTATTGGAATAGCTAGAAGTAAATACCTGAAACTACCAAACTCCAACCCAGCAGTCTGGACTCCTGAAGACAATTATATAATAATGTAAATTACAAGGGGTGACAGTGTGATTGTGAAAACCTTGTGGATCAAACCCCTTTTATCTAGTGTATGGATGAGTGGAGTAATAGGGATAAAAACTAAAGGACAAATGGGGTGGGATGGGGGGATGATTTGGGTGTTCTTTTTTCACTTTGATTTTTTATTCTTGTTCTGGTTCTTTCTGATGTAAGGAAAATGTTCAGAGATAGATTGTGGTGATGAATGCATAACTATGTTATCATACTGTGGACAGCGGATTGTATATCATGGATGATTGTATGGTGTGTGAATGTATTTCAATAAAACTGAATTTAATAAAAAAAAAATCCATTCAGGCCAATAGCCTTATATGCAGGAAGTTATTTGATAACTTAAATGTTTATCTTCTGGTTATTGGTACACTTGTGTTTACTAGTTGTTGAGTCAATATTATTGATGTTTTCCTGAAAATTATTACACATTTCTTCCATTTATTTTTAGCTATTTTCTTACCTTTGTGGATGCATTCTTACAATATTTGAATCTCTCCTGTCCTTAGTCTTTTCTCCAAATTTGGATATTCTCTAATTTCTTGCAAATATGCCTTTAGTGTTTCTATTTTATCTGTTTTCATAATGATCCATTTGTTAAATATATTTGCCATTTTTTCTTCTGTTTTCCAATATACATCTGCTTTTTATTTGTTCTTGCTATTTTCCTTATGGTTTGCAATCCCATTCTTCTTGCAATTTCTTTAATGGATAGCTTTGTTTATTTTTTCTTGTCAAAATAATATTTTAGAATTGACTACATCTGATAAGTATTGGTATATTTATTTATACCATAGTTGAATATTAAGAAGCAATTTGGCACCTTCTATATTAAGACAAAGTTAAGAGGGGAGGCTCTGATATCTGTGCTCCTCATTTCAAATCTTAACTCCTTCATTTACTAGCTAGCTAATTTAGACAAGTTTCTAAATTTCTCTGACCTCAGTTTCCTCATGTGTGAAATTGTTACAGGAATGAACATAGCTTAATTTAAGCACTATAAATTGCTTGAATATGATAAGGATCAATGAATTATAATACAAAACATACATATAGTGCTTATTATGTGCCAGGGACTCTATTCTGGATTTTTGATAATATCAATTCATTTAATCACCCTACACAAAACAAAAAGGTAGATATGATATTACCCCTTTTATAGACGAAGACTGGGTATCTTGCCTAGAATCACAAACCTGGTGAGTTGAGTTAAATTGAAATGAATTGAATTGGTCTGAATTGAAACCAGTCAGTTTGGATCTGGAGAAAATTTTTAGTTCTTAATTTCAAAATGTATTAGTTAATTATCTTTGCATAACCAAACCACATTAAAACTTAGTGCTTTGGCAACAGTCATTGTCACTCACGGGTCATACTAGAATATTATCTGTATCAAATTAAGCCTCATTTGTCCACTATTAATTTTGTTAATTGCCATTCATGTGCATACTTTGTGGGATAAAGTGATCAATTCTTACCGGCCAAATCTGTCAAAAATATCAGGGTGTGTGACCTTAGCAGTGCCCTCTCTTTTGCAACTTCTTCAAGGCATCTTTAATTTCCCTGTTCCTCAGACTGTAAATCAAGGGATTCAACATGGGAATAACCACAGTATACAACACTGAAGCAATTCTGTCAAAGCCTGGGGAAGCACCAAAGCTAGAACTCAAATAAACAAATATACTTGAGGTGTAGAAGAGGGAAACTACTGTCAAGTGAGAAGCACAGGTGTTGAAAGCCTTGTACCTGCCTTTAGCTGAAGTGATCTTCATGACAGAGACGATAATATAAACATAGGATATCATGATGATTATAACATTTGCTATCCCATAGGTCATTGATAATATAGCAAGTATGATTTGCACAAAAAAAGTGTTAGTGCAGGACAAGTTTAACAATTGAGGCATGTCACAGAAAAAGTGTTTGATGACATTAGGCCCACAAAAGTGGAGCTGAAGCAAGGCAAACAATTGGGATAAAGAACCAGAGAGCCCAGCCATATAGGCTCCCAGTGCCATCCAACCACAGATGCTGGGAGACATGATGGATGAATACAGCAGAGGTTTACAAATGGCAGCATATCGGTCATAAGCCATGGCTGTCAGGAGACAAGAATCACTCAGACCCATGGTTGAAGTGATGAAGTACTGGACAATGCAGCCCATAATGGTGACTGTTTGCTGCTCCTGGAAGAAGTTTAAGAGCATATTTGGGACTGTGGAAGTAACATAGCAGATATCTGTGAAGGACAAGTTACAGAGGAAAAAGTACATGGGCGTGTGGAGGTGGGAATCCATCCTTATTAAGACAATGAGGCACAGGTTCCAGGTCACAGTTGTAATGTAGATCAGCAGGAATATAACAAAGAGCACACCTAAGATCCTGGGAAAATCTGAGAATCCCAAGAGGATGAAGTGGGTTATGTCTGTGTTATTTCCTTCCTCAATCATTGACTCAGTGATCCTAAAATCAGAAAGGAGACAAAGGAATACAATGCTGGGCCAGGCAAAGTGATATTTTCATTTTCATATGTGCCAGTCTTTTCCTCCATTGACCTCTTGAGCCAAAACACTTTGCTGCCCATCTTTTTCCTCAACATAATCATGAAGTAGCTACTCAGTAATTTGGGTTTCAATTAATTCATGTGGTCTCATGGAATTAATAGAGATATTTAAAGTATTGAGTGGAATTTTAAAAACTGTGCTATTGGAAATACTATGCTTATAATATACAAGGTAGAGATCATCAATTAAGTAAAAGTTTTTAAAGGCATCTGTTACTTTATCATATAACTGCAGTTTTATAATAATAAAGGTATAGAGGCATCTCCCTAAAATATATTTGAAATAGATCTTCTGTTCTAGATTGTCATCAAGATTTTTAAAATTTCTTCTTTTACTCTTAAGAATAATTATATTCTCTCTTTGTGACAATTTTTCATACTGTTTTGCAAGTGTATTTAGTATACCTTCAAACAAGCCTGGGAAAAACAATTTTTAATACTTATTATTTTTTTGGTAGGGCAGAAGCATGTGTATCCAATAAACTTAAGGAATCAGTCCTCTATGGAAGTCCTATACAAAGCATTCTAAAGCAGTGAGCAAAGTTCCATATTGGCCCAATATTGTCACAATGCAGGGTATTTTGCCTATTTGAAAACAGCATGGTCCTCTGGTTAAGAGTTTACCTTTTGGAGTTTTGCTTTCTGATTCCCTCTCTCTTTATGAACTCATCCCTGTGGCTTAAACACACTACACTCTGATTTACTCACAATAATGTGAGACCAGTAAGAGTCCATGAAAACAAGGTTACCAGAGAATTATAAAAGGAAATTATGGAAGTGCTCAGCACACATTTCAGTACATAGTAACTGTTCAGTCAGTGTTGGGTATCTTTACCATCAGTTTCTTAGAGATGCCCCAGACCTTTTGTTCTACCTATGGGTAGCAATGCTAGTGGTGCCAGAATTTAATGGGTCAATTTGGGGAAATTCCTGAAAAATCATCAGCCCTGTAAACATTCTGGCATTCCTTCTAAGCAGGTGTATATTCAGACCTAGTATTTGTGCAAGATAAACCACCCAGTTCTGAGAAGATACAAACCACATAAAGCATTTTCCATGAAGTTTGATTGAATTCAGGTAAACCAGGTCAATGAACAGCCAGCATCAAATTGTGATGGTCCTTGAAATACAGAAAGGGTCCCAGAAATATTTCAGTTTCTAAATATCCCAAAACACTACTATAATATGTCTAACTATTGGCCAATCTGTTGCACTAAAATTCTGCATTTTTTCATACATTTCAGTGACAGAAGCAGTGATAATTAAATTTATCTATATAATCAACTGTGCCCAGAAGAGAGAGGAGTAGTGCATTGTTTTTTCCATTCCTGATTAAATTTTTCCTGAGGATTTCTGTTAAAACTTGGTAGAGGAAAGGAAAAAGAAAAAGATCTGCATGTACTCCCTCTCTTTGATTAGTTTGTCTGCATGTTTCATCAAAAGATTTGGAGAAGAAAAGTTGAATGACTTAAATTGTGTCTCTGACTAATCAAAACCCCATGAAATCCTGATCTAAGAGGGATGGGGTCAATTTCCTAGGTTGTGTTGGGTACAAACTTATGTAAAGAAACAGACAAAATGTTTCTAATTGAAGAAAACAAGGCAAGTAAAGGAAGCTTAAAAGGGACAGGAGACCAAAATTACCTGTGCTTGGAGTGGGCATCTCTGATATCTGGGTTCCCCAGTTTATTGTCTCCAGACACCCAGAGCCTCCAAAGATGACCATGGAGAGATATTTGAGGAATTTTAAAAGACATAATTGAAATATATTTGCATTCTTATTTATATTATTATAGAATGACTCAGTTTGTCTCTTGCTATTCAGAAATTATCAAGTGGTATGTTTAAACAAAAATCAAATTATTTCAAAACAAAATCCTCAAGGGCAAAAATTAGGTGTCAGGCTTTACCAGCATCATCTTATTGAATTCTAGATGCTCCTATAAACCCATTTTGCATGCTAAGAAATGGAAGTGACAGAGTTCAGTCATATCCTTGAAAAACTGCAGATTAGACATCACCCCCTCCCACACTCCAACCTGTAATATTACCTGAGATTTTACATTTAAAGTTAAACTTTTCATTGAAGCATAGAAAGCTAAAAAAAAAAAAAAAAAAAAAAAAAAAAAAAAAAAAAAAAAAATTAGAGAATTTGAGTAGGGAGCATAAGACAACAAGAGGAAGAGTCCTAAGTGGAGAGTGTGAAAGTGAGAATTCAACAACAGTAGATGAGTAGGAGGTTGTGTTCCATTAACCATACTCCACTTAATTCCTACTGTACAGATTACACTAATATTAAGATAGTTCAGAAATCCACTGGTCTCTTGAAGTCCTGCCTTTTGAATTTGACTCAGATCCCACTGCTAACAGAGTTTTTGTCAAGGTAAAATTGCTTATTTCTTCTACAAAAGAAATTTTCCTGGTGGGCCCTATTACACCACAGGATCTGCCATTTGGCCTAAAAAAATGGCTGTCTATCAACAGAAAGAGAGTTTTTCACATCTGGGAATCTTCTTAAATGCTTGATTAAGGCAGAGGAAAAAGGAGAAAAGGCAATTAGAGGGGGAGAATGCTCCAGGTAATTGCTTTCTGGTGTCATGGTTGTCATGGAGCTTTTTTCCCCTGCTGAATTCTTTCATCACTTCTCCTGGTCATGATCTCATGATTTAGACACTTCATTGTTGACCTTGGAGACATTTGAGCTGGAAAAACCTAGAGTTCTTCTATCCTAATACCCTCTATTTTCGGCTGAGGAACCTGACGCCAGAGAAGTTAAGGGATTTGCCCAAGACGACAGTGCTAGCAGGTGATTTAGCTTGATAATAACAAATTGTGTCTGCGTACACTTCCAAGCTTACAAATTACTTTTATTTTAGATAGATACATACAAATAGTTTCTTAAATACCTTACTTAATTCAGTCAACACAGCAGGCTATATAGTAGATATGGCATTATTTCCTTTGCCTATGTGAGGAATTCGAGGAATACAATAAATGAATTCATGACACAGACACAACACCACAGTTTCAACCATGGACTTTGGAATTAGCCAATCTGGGTTGAACTCTGGCTTTGCTACTTACTGATTGTATGACCTTCAGCAATGTAACATCTCCATATGCCATGCAGCTAGAGTTAATAGGTAATTCATAGGGTAGAATATATAGAATTAAATTGGATAATGCTTATAAAGCACTTACTGGTAGAAGAAAGAACTTTGGAGAGTTTCCTAGTGAGGCTGGAACATTATTGCAATAAAATATCAGTATGAACCACAAATATTTGTCAACATTAGTCAGCCACAATCTCTTCCTTCTCTCCATCCATTTTCCAGTCACCTGGTTTCAAAAGTGAAGAAAAAGGGGAAATCATCAGAAAGGCATAAAATCATATCCACAGAATTAAGGTCAAGGAGTTTATTTCCCTAGAAGGATCAGTCATTGCTTCCTTGTGCACAGTTTTGAGGATTCTGAAGGAAAAAGTAGACTGATTAGAAATGAAAATCAAGATGTCTGTATCAATATAGGAAGAGGAGAATGGTAGCAAATAATGAATTTACCATCCCATTCTTGGGACAAGTTCTGTCCCAAGTGATACTAAAAGGAGAGAGAATGTTGTGGGAAGAGAGCAGAAGATTATATCAGTTATCATTATGATCTTCTTCATCATCATGAACAATGAACAACAAAATGACTTATTGAGCAGCTATGTCATATACTGAACTTCTTATGATCGTTAAGATCAGCACAGCTATGTCTAATGGTCATTTATTCAGTATGGTAACAATAGGCCTGGTGTGCTGTCTACTGAATGCAAATAGTATTCTGAAATTTTCTCCCCTTCATTTCCTCTTTTATATATCCTTGAACCATTAGATGTACATTGGATCTTCTCACTCTATAGTCCACAACTCTGAAACATCCACTTTTGTTTGTGTTTCTCTAAGGCATTTTTTAATCTTTAAAGATCTCTTTTCTGGTTAACTCATTCTGTAGTAAACTGTGTTATTTAGATATTTAAACCATCCACTGAATTTCAAATTTCATTCATAATGTTTTATTTTCAATTCCATAGGTTACATTTTGCTGTTTTCCAAATATACCTGGTCAATTTTGATAATGTTTTGTTCTATCTCTATAATTTCAGCCTCATATTTTACTTGATCATATTACATATACTTTTAAAAATTCTTATGTAATCACTTAAATATCATTAGTTTTACAGATTTGACATATAAAGCCTCTGCCTAGAATAAACATAGTTTTATGTTATTGCTGACTCTTGCTCATGGTGCCTTCTTTATTTGAATGTTCAGTGATTCTTTACCATAAGTTCATATTTCTTCAAACTTTATCTGTGGGAAACATTGAGGCCATAGCTTACAATGTGTTCCTTCAGAAATGATTACTTTTTTCTGGTATTTTAGAGGGAATACCACCCAGAAACACTTTAAGCAAAATTTTCACTTGCAGGTTGGAGGGCCATACTAGTCATAAGATTTAGGCAGCATACTTACATGAGCACCAATGTGAGGGTAAGAATTATCAGGGGGGATCTGTTTTTTATTTTTCTCTGCTTCTGCCAAACTAAGGCTATGTGCACATCACTATCTCACTGCATGGGGTAGGTTTCAGTCCAGTTAATCCCCATGAGTGTCACCCTTTGAGGGACCCTGATTTCTGTAGGGTAAGAGGTTGTCTCTACTCCAAACTCACACAGTCTTTTTCTATTCCCATTCACATGCATGTTCATTGAAATACAGGCCTTAGGCCACCAGGGATTAGTAGATCCCTCACGGGCAAATGCTAGCTGTAGCTCCATAACTTCTAGGTTTCATGCTTTCTTGTCAACACTGTTTCTTGAGGAATTTCTTTCCATTTGCAATGGCTTAAAGCAAAGCACAAAAGGAGATGTGATTTAGGTTTTATCTTGCATTCTTAGTGATTTCTCTGAACATTGTGTTAATTATGCCTACCTGGCCTGTGATTATTAAAAGTACTATCCAGATTCAGCCATTCTCAGTCCCATCATCTTAAATGATACCAGTAAGCTCAATTCCAAGGCAGAATTCCACTGCCAACCCCTTTCCACAGAAGAGAATCACCAGCAAACCTTCTCAATTATACCTGAATATCCCTCACCAGTGCATCTTTATTACCATAGAGTAAGAATTGTCCTCTGCCCTCTCAGTTCTTGCTTGATAAATCCAAGCTAACATTGTGACTTCCTAACCCTTGTGACTTCTTTCTCAACATTATGTTATGAAAGTTCTGACATCTCTACCTCATACTATAGGCCATCAGTGTGTCCAAGTTTTATGGAGATATGTCTAAAAGACTCAGGGTAAGCTCCAGGTATATCTGCTCTGTAGAACTGTTAACTACAAGACAAGTTATCTGTTTTCCACACACTCAATAATATTGAATGGTATAGCATGGATAGGATAACAGCAATGAACACTCTTCTTCAAAAAGAGAAAGATGAGAAGATATATAGTACTCATTGCTCTAAAGCAATTCAAAAAGTCTACTAGGAAGATCATATGAAGAACCCAACTCTGCAATTCTGGACGGTGTTGTGGTTAGGTGATCATTCCTTTCTCCCAGGTCCATTTTTTCCATGGTACTCAGCTTCTCCTTTTGGGAAGCCCTTCCTTTACCATTAATCTTCCTTGGTCACATCTCAAGAGGAAATTTGGGAATATGTCCTCCTTGGGGACTGAACATCTTTCTCTAACTCCTGGCAATTGAATATCAATCTAACGACTCTTTTAACTTAAAAGAGTCAGATAGACTAATCTTTGTTTTTCCAGACTGTTGACTTCTTATCTACTTATTTGAATCAGCTGCACAGACCAATAGCTGCACCCACAATTCTTTTCCAGAACTCTGTTCTCTTACTTTTCTCCTCCTCCTCCTCCTTCTCCTCCTTCTCCCCTTCTCCCCTTCTCCCCCTTCTTCTTCTTCTTCTCCTTCTTCTTCTTCTTCTTCTTTTCCCACACCCTTCTGTCTCTCAATTGTAGATACCTTGGGCTATTAAGGCTTCACTGAGACAACTACACCCTAACCCTTTAGCTTTCTGTTCCATGAAATATTATGTCCATTTGCAAGGGTTTACAGAGCAAGAACTTCAACATTTAGAAATTTATCACCAGATTTTATGGCTGAATCTTTGATTTGGTCCTTGCAGCAAAGTTGACCTTAACTGGTCTTTTTACTAAGTGTCTTTCTAATTTTTACCTTTAATAGGTGCACATGACAGTAAATTTTATCTTATAACTCCAAGTCTCCAAATTTCTTGATTCTTTATATTTTCTTTCATTTTTGCTTGCAAATTGTCCAGTTGTTTTGTGGACTTGTTTTTCTTATAAAGTGTGTATATGCATCCAACAACAAACAAAATATGTTACAAGCATTTTCTTTCTGTGTTTTCACCTAGATCTATATATTCATTA
Organism: Choloepus didactylus; assembly: GCF_015220235.1. Taxonomy (NCBI): domain Eukaryota; kingdom Metazoa; phylum Chordata; class Mammalia; order Pilosa; family Megalonychidae; genus Choloepus; species Choloepus didactylus. The sequence goes on from NC_051312.1 coordinate 17,779,569, forward strand.
TTTATATAATTTCCCTTACAAGTTATCACAGGTAATAATGATACCAAATGTTTTATTATGCCAAACATGAACTGATATTCTTCCAGCTTATGATAACAGGTTTTGCATCACCTACTGTATGACTCTAAAGACACTTGCAAATGTTAATGTTTTATTTTCTTTACAATACTATATTTTACATAAGCATAATAATTATGATAGATGGGTTATGCTACAGTACAAAACAATTTAAACAAAGGTCTATTTCTTGCTAACACATATGTCCATCGTAACCCATCACCATCACCATCATCATCATCTTCATCTTTCTCAATCAGCCATTGATGGAAACATTAGAAAAACAGAAGGTGGGCAAAGCACCTACATATGAAACCCCCACCTAGAAGAAACATATTTCCCATATGCTCACTGTTTATGCCTGAAAAGGATATGTGTCACATATGTTTCATTTGCCAGAAAAAGTTACTTGGCTGAAAGAATCCCAGCAGATAAACCTGGGCTATTACAAAAATCTAGAATAAATTAGACCAAATGTCAAAGAAGTACTTTAACACAAAGGGAATCAACAATTAAACCATAGGCAAGAGGAAGAGAAGGACTCATCAAGATATTCAGATGTCTAGATAGCAGCAGAAAATTACAAGTTATAATAAGAATGAGGAAGATATGACTCAGTCAAGGGAACAAATTAAAACTTCAGAGGAGACTTAGAAATTAGAACAACTAATCAAACATGTTCAAAAAATCTCCTAAATCAGTTGAAGGAAATGAATTGCAGTACTTACAAAAGGATAAAGAATATTAAGAGGACAACATGTGAGCCTAAAGAAGAATTTGAAATTCTTCTATACAAATTCTTCTATACAAGTTCTTCTATACAAAAATGAAATTATAGGCATAAAAGTCACAATAGTAAGTTTACAAATACATTTCATGGAGGAGGGACAAGATAGCAGCACAGAGAGGTGTGGAATTTAGTTAGTCCTGTGGAGCAACTAATAAACAATGAGGAACAACTAGTAAAAATCTGGAACAACTACTGAGGGACACTGTGACTGTCCACCCATTGTACTCCAACCAGGTAGGGTGCAATGACTAAGATTATAGCATAAAATCTGTAAGTAAAACTGCAGAGCCACACCGGGAGCCCCCTCCCCCATGGCAGGCTGAGCTGCAAGACCTCACTGTGGGAGAAAGCAGCATTCCCAGAGTAAGCAAATACAGAACTACCTAATTCCAACTGGGGTTTTAATTAATAAATGTGGACTGCTGAATACAAGCTACAAACATAGACAAATGCCTAAGAAGTGGCAAAGTACCCTGATGTCACTCTCAGTGAAGAGGAAGTGTGGCTGATGGGAAAAAATAATTAATTAAAAAAGAAGGAAAAATACAGAAGCTTTTAGAGATTACTGAACTTAGAAAGACAAAAAATGCCTGTGCCCTGAGAAAGGGGGCCCAGAAGACAGGTTACTGTCTCTGACCAATGGGTGAAACTGGGGAATCATGAACTGGTACTGAAAAGAGGCTTTCTCTCCCTTTTTTTCTTCCTCAACATGAAAGGCTGAGGGAAGAGAACCTCAGCAATTTTAATTTCTCGGTCCCCTGATCCAGACAGGGGTGGAGTTAGCAGAGACAGAAAGAAAAAGGAGCTATTCAAAACAGAAGATAATTCCCTAAGGGGTGTATCTTCCCTAAGAGGAAGGAGGAGGGGCCCAGCTCTAGAGCTGGCACTCCCTTCAGAACTGTGACCCCATAGCCTGGGTAAAAACAATCAACCAGAAACAACTTAACCTGAAAATTAAAAGGACCACATCTCTTTACACCAGTGGGGTACAACAGGCTGACAGGTGCCACATTCTGGGCAAGTTAGGAAATGCACAGCAGCTAGAGGTCTCACAGGAAAGTCTGTCAATGTTCTAAGACAAAGTCTCAGGGAAAGTTGGTGCTGAATGTTTCCCAGTTCTGGTCTGAGAAAATCTGATTGAGGTAACCGAGGAAACCAGATGCCTAGAAAACAGAAAACTACAACCTACACTAAGAAAAATGAAGGCATGGCCCACTCAGAGGAACAAAGTTACACCTCAATTAAGATAGACTTGAGATATTGTTTCACCTTAATGAACATTCATTTAAAGATTTTGAAAGAAATATGCTAAATCAATTCATAAACCAAATCAACAAGTTCAGGAAAGATATGGCAAAAGTGAAGAAAGATATAAAGAAAACAGTGGGTGAACATAAAGTCAAAATTGAAAGTTTGAAAAGACATCTAGCAGAATCCATGGAAATGAAAGGCACAACACCAGAGATGAAAAACACAGGGAGACATACAATAACAGGTCTCAAGAAACAGAAGAAAACACTCAGGAACTGGAGAATAAGATACCTGAAATCCTACACACAAAAGAACAGATAGGGAAAAGAAAGGAAAAATATGAGCAACATCTCAGGGAATTGAATGATGACATGAAGTGCATGAATGTACATTTCATGGGTGTCCCAGAAGGAGAAGAGAAGGGAAAGGGAGCAAATGAAGTAATAGAGGAAATAAGCAATGAAAATTTCACATGTCTTATGAAACACATAATATTACAGATCCAAGAAGCCCAGTGTTCTCCAAACAGAAGAGATCTGAATAGACCTACAAGACACTTACTAATCAGATTATCAAGTGTCAAAGACAAATAGAGAATCCTGAAAGCAGCAAGAGAAAAGTGATCCATCACATACTAAGGAAGCTTGATAAGACTATGTGTGGATTTCTCAGTAAAAACCATGGAGTCAAGAAGGAAGTGGTGTGATGTATTTAAGATACCATAACATAAAAAAATCACCAAGTATCCTATATCTGGCAAAACTGTCCTTCAAATATGAGGGAGAGTTTAAAATATTCTTTGACAAACAGATGATCAGAGAGTTTGTGAACAAGATACCTCCTCTATAGGAAATACAAAAGGGAGCACTACAGACAGATAGGAAAATATGGGAGTGAGAAGTTTGGAACACAATTTTTGTTGATGGTGGCCCAACAATGTAAGTACACTGAACAAAGTTGACAGTGAGTATGGTTGAAAGAGGAAGGTTAAGGGCATGTGGGACACCAGAATGAAAGAAGGAAAATAAAGACTGGAATGGTATAACTTAGTGAAACCTACAGTGCTCAATAATTGTGATAAAATGTACAATATGTTTTCACATAAAGGAGAACAAATGAATGTCAACCTTGCAAGGTGTTAAAAATTGAGTGGTATTGGGGAAAAATATAATCAATGCAAACTGGAGACTATAGTTAACAGAAATATTGTTTTATGCTCCCTTTAATGTAACAAAGGAAATATACCAAAGCTAAATGCCTTTAAGAGGGGGATATAAGGGTAGGGTATGGGACTCTTGGCATTGGTTATGTAGTCTGACTCTTATTGTACTTTAGTTTAATGCTATCTTTCACTTTGTTGCTTTTTAGCTGTTACTTTTTTCTTTCTTTTTCTTTTTCTTTGGCTCTCTACCTTCTTTGACTCTTCATCCTTCTTTGTGGAAGAAATGGAAATGTCCTTATATAGATAGTGGTGGTGGTGGTGAAGGCATAAGTACATGATTATACAGGGAACTGCTGATTGTTTTCTTAGGACAGAATGTATGGTGCATGAACAAAGCCATCAAAAAAAAAAAAAAAAGGTTTGATGAAGAAACCTTGAGAGCACAATATTAAGTGTAATAAGTCAGATACAGAGGGACGAATATTGTATGTTGCACTGATATGAACTAATGATTATATGTAAACTCATACACATGAATTATAGGTTGCCAGGATATAGAACAAGGCTAAATAATGGGGTGTAATTGCTTATTATGAGCAAAATATTTAACTAGGTTGAAATCAAGTTTTACAAAATGGACAGAGGTGAAGATAACATTCTATTGTGAGAATAACTAGAGGTGCTTTATTGTGTGTGAATGTGGTAGAAAGGGGAAGCTTAACATCATGTACATCACCAGAAGGAAAAGTTAAAATATAGGAATGTATAAAACAGGGAAACTTGTGTTGGACAATCTCCATGATAAACTGTACAAATATTACAAATCTCTTTTATGAAGTAGAACAAATGTATGATACTATAACTGGAAGTTAATAATAAAGGGATATATTGGGCAAAATATATCTATTACAAACTATGTACTACAGTTTTTAGTATTTTAACATTGTTTCATCATCAGAAACAAATGTACTATACTAATACTATGAGTCAATAATGGAGGGGGTGGTTAGGGGTATGGGAGGATTTGAATTTTCTTTTCTGGATTAATGAAAATGTTCTAAAAATTTGGAAAAAATATGGTAATAGATGCAAAGCTGTTTTATGGCACCATGGGCAATTGAATGTGCACTTTGGGTAATCATATGGTATGTGAACAATCTCAATAAAATTGAATTAAAAAGATAAACAGAAGGCTATGAGTGTCAATGGGGTGGAAAATGGGGGCAAGGAGTAGGCTAAGGAGAAGGAAGTCAATTCCTATGTCCTGATTCTAGAAAGGATCAATAAATTGAAGAGGAAGCAGGGTTAGATGGCAGTATAGGGAGCTGTGGAATTTAGTTAGTCCTCTGGAGCAACTAATACATGACTAGGAATGAGAAAATAGTCTGGAACAACTGATGGGGGACATCTGTAACTGGACAGCATTATACACCAGACAAATGGGTGGAATGGCTGAGATTGCAGCATAGGACTGTAAGTAAACTCCCCAAACTGCAGAGTTGGCACCCCTCTGCCACCAGCAAGACAGGCTCAGGTGCAAACTTTGCTGTGGGAAAAAGAAACAGTCTATGCCTGGAGCAAGGGAATGTGGCTCAACCAAGCTCCTACTGCAGTTGTAATTAACAAATTTGGACTATTGAATACAATCTATGAGCACAGATAAACCCAGAGCAAGCAGGAAAGGAACCTGGAGGATTATCCTGGCAGAGAGGAGGCAGGGGTGATGAAAAAAAATACATAAATAAATGAAAACAGAGGCTTTTGGAGTCCACTGTGCTCAAAATACAGGAAAAGGGCTGTGTCTCAAGAAAAGGGGCACACAGAACTAGGTACCAACTAAGGATCTTGCTTGGTGAACTAGATGGCTGAAGACAGGCTCTGAAAAGGAAACTTCTTGCTTTTTTCCCCTTTTTTTCTCTCATTCTAAGTGGCTTATTATAGAAAGCCTCAGGCATTTTCAATTGTAAGCACTGATCCAGGCAAGGGTGCAGCTAAGATAGTCAGACAGTCAAAGGAAAAACTCAAGTGTAGGAGACAATTCCCTAAAGGGCTTATCTTCCCTAAGAAAAGTGGTGGTGTGGCCCAGCTCAAGGGGCAACCCTCACTCAGAAAACTCAGACCCCAAGGCCTGTGGGGGAAAGAAAAAAACAGAAACAGCTTAAGCTTGGCTTCTCACACCCTTAGTCCCTGGCCAGGACAGGGTCCACTGAGAACTAAATAAACCACACATGTTTACATTGGTGGGGAGCTGTGTGCTGAAACACACTACCTGCTGGGAAGGATTGGAAAAGCAGAGTCCAGAGACCTCACAGGAAAGACTCCAAGACACTTTGTAATCAGATTATCAAATGTCAAAGACAAAGAGAGAATTCTATAATTCTATAATGAATATAGCCTCCTCCTGAGACCTGGGCCTGTCTGGTCAGGGAAAATATGATTGGAGTAATCAAGGAAACCAGATGCCTAGACAAGAAAAAATTACACATCACATTAGAAAAAATGAAGATGTGGCCCAGTCAAGGAACAAATTTGTACTTCAACTGAGATATAGGAATTGAAACAACTAATTATTAATCAAACAAAAATGCTAAATCAATTCAAAAATCAAATCAACAAGTTGAGGGAGATATGGCAAAAGAGATGAAGGATATAAACAAGACATTGGGCAAACATTAGGAAGAACTTGAAAATTTGAAAAAAAAACATTTGGCAGAACTTATGGGAATGAAAGGCACAATGGAAAGGTGAAAAACAAAATGAAGACATACAACAGCAGATTTGAAGAGGTAGAAGAAAGAATTCATGAACTGGAGGACAGGTCATCTGAAATTCTATGCACAAAAGAACAGACAGGGAAAAGAATGGAAAAATATGAGTGGCAGCTCAGGGAACTGAATGACAACAGGAAGCACATGAAAATATATGTCAAGGGTGTCCCAGAAGGAGAAGATATGGGAAAAGGGGAATAAATAATAATGGAGGAAATATAAACTGAAAATTTCCCATCCTTATGAAAGACATAAAATTACAGATCCAAGAAGCCCAGCATACCCCAAACAGAATACATCCAAGTAGACCAACTCTAAGACACTTTGTAATCACATTATCAAATGTCAAAGACAAAAAGAGAAAAATGATCCATCACATACAAAGTAAGCTTGATAAGATTATGTGTGGATCAGCAGAAACCATGGAGGCAGTTAGGGAATAGTAGGATATATTTAAGATACTGAAAGACAAAAACTGCCAACCAAGAATTCTATATCTGGTAAAACTGTCCTTCAAAAATGACAGAGAATTTAAAAATATTTTCAGACAAACGGACACTGCAAGAGTTTGTGAAAAAGATACCTGCTTTACAAGAAATACTATAGGGACCACTACAAGCAGATAGAAAATAACAGGAGCGAGAGGTTCAGAGAAGAGGATAGAAATGAAGACTATCAGTAAGGGTAAAAAGAGAGAGAGAAAAATAAAAATAAAATAAGATATGACACAAAACATTCAAATGGCAAAATGATAAAACAGTATACATTACATTGAGTAAAATTAGCTGAAACAAAAGGACTGATAACATATGGTCTCACTAATATGGACTACAAATGATGAGCAAAATTTGAGAGTTGAGAACACAGGTTATCAAAGATAGAAAAGTTTTAGAGAGTGGGCATTTGAGGCTGAAATAGTACAGAAGGTTCAACAGAATTGATTGTAGATCCAGAAATGGATGACACAATACTGTGTGATGGTAGTACAATATTTGTAAGTACACTGAACAAAGATGACTGAGTATGGTTAAAAGAGGCAGGTGAAGAGCATGTATGACACCAGAAGGAAAGATAGAAGATAAAGACTGGGACTTTCCCCAATACATCCCAAAGTAATTTTGGCATAAAATTAAAAGTATTTGCAAAGCCTCATTGAAGGTCTGGAGGAAAATGTGGAAACATTAAACTTGCACACCTGGGGAATACCTGAAATTCTCACAAGGATGGGGATTGCCATTGTAGTAGGCCAAGTCCTCAATCTTGGGCTTGCCCTTATAAACCTTATTATTGCAAAGGAGAGTCTAAACCTACTTATAATTGTGCCTAAGGGTCACCCCCAAACTATCTCTTTTGTTGCTCAGATGTGGCCTGTCTCTCTCTAAGCCCACTCAGCAGGTAAACTCACTGCCCTCCCCCCTATATGGGAAATGACTCCCAGGAGTGTAAATCTCCCTGGCAATGTAAGACATGATTCCTGGGGATGAGTCTGGACCTGGCATCTTATTGAGAAAGGGGGAAGAGAAATGAAATAAAATACAGTTTCAGTGGCTGAGAGATCTAAACTGAAGTTGAAAGAAGATTCTGGATTTTATTCTAATGCATTATATAGATATCCCTTTTTAGTGTTTATTGTACTTGAATAGCTAGAAATAAATACCTGAAACTGTTGAAATGCTAGCCAGTATCCTCGATTCCTGATCACAATCATATAACTGTATAGCTTACACAGTGTGACGGTGTGATTGTGAAAAACATGTGGCTCACGCTCCCTTTATCCAGTGTATGGACAGATGAGTAGAAAAACAGGAACAAAAAGTAAATGAATAATAGTGGAGGAGGAGGAATATGAGATGTTTTGAGTGTTCTTTTTCACTTTTTTTAAATCTTGTTTTTATTTTTATTTTGTGGAGTAATGAAAATATTCAAATGATTGTGGTGATGAATGCACAAGTGTATGATGATACTGTGAACAACTGATTTTACACTTTGGATGATTATATGGTATATGAATATATCTCAATAAAATTGCATTTAAAAAAAGAAAGAAAGAAATTGAAGATGCTAGGTACCTGCACAGGCTGGGTGAGACTTAACATGGAAGCCTGGTTGTCACTCTATTTGAGAAATATCTCCCCCAAGTGCAGAATCTAGGCCAGCTTTTCCCCTTCTCTAGCACATAGTCATATCCCACCCCCACACTGCTTTCTCACTCTGGACAAAGCCTGGAAATTTATTCTCTTAGGAATGGAGCTAGGGACTATGGGATTAGGGCCATTTAACCTATCTTTGAAGAATACTGTAATCAGAGGAATTGGGATAATCTAGGCATGTTAAAAAGAGAGATTCTCCTTGCCTGTGCTCCTCTTCCTGCCACACACCTACTCTATTCTCTATTCCACTTTCAGAACACCCTGAGTTGGGTTGATATGTCCAGGGCAGGATCTTGGAGAATTCCTATGTGGTAATAAACCTGCACAGGAGAAAAACCCATGGAGGCTTTTAACAGGGGTTCATCAGGGCAACTGTAGGATCCCCAGCATTTCTCACAGCATAAAGCCCATCATGGTGAGGCAGGGTTAGAATTAGGGTAGGGGCTGGCTAATGAGCAAAAGGCAAATTCCAGGAGGGATCAGGCTCAAGGAGAAAAAAATATCTCTGAGGAAAATGGCAGTAAAGATCACCTGGCACCTGAGCAAGTTATCAATGATCAAGCATCAGCAAAGGAAGAAGAGGGGAGAGAAGAAAAGCAGAAAATTATAGAAGGAACAAAAACTGTGAAAGCAAACCTCCCAACAGTGATGCACACCTCTCTTCTCTGTGAGTGCACCCCAACACCCCTCTTGAATATGTACTCAATAAATTCTTCCAGCTGGCTCAGTCTGTGCTGTGCCCTTGAATTCTTTCTCCTAGTGCAGCCAAGAACCTGGAAAATCAGTGCCATCAATGAGTGCAATAAATACCTGACCATGATTACCCAGCTTCAATGTTTTTCTTCATTCTATGAGAAGTGAAAGAACAGACAAGGATTATTAGGAAAAGCACCTAAAATAAACAAATAGGGAAAAAAAATGGCCACAGATGGCAAAAAGACAGGGCAGGAAGCAAAAAAAAAAAAAAAAAAAAAAAAAAAAAAAAAAAAAAAGATGTATAAAACAAAATTCCAAAATTAATATACTTAGAGATATTAAAGATGTTTTCATGTTCTTAAAACAAGAAGAAGATTCTATATAAGAGGAACAAGAATGCAAATGATACAAAAATTTTATCATTGTACTTCAATTAAAATGACTTGATTTTAAAAATTATGCTGAATTCCTATTTATTACACTGACAGTTAAATTACAAAAATTAGTGGTTTGTTAATTTTTACATTTCTTTTTTGTGAGGAATACCTTGAATTTTGTGGCAGGGGATGGGAGGTAGTGGGGATTCTCTTTTCCTTTCTCAGTCATCACTGTTTGAATAGGAATTGTCCCACCCTGGGCTGAATCCTGATTGATTTTAGCCAATGAGAAATATAATCCATTAGCCATTGCAACTAGCATGGAGAAGAAGTGGGGGACTGGAAAGTGTTGAATTGTGTCCCACAAAAAGGAATATTCTAGTCCTAATCTGCGGTACCTGTGAATTTGACCACATTTATGAATAGGGACTTTGCAATGTAATTAACATCATTAAAATCAGGTCATACTGGATTAGCATTGGTCCAAAATCCAGTGACTGAAGTCTTTATGAGAAGAGGACCATTTGGACACAGAGAGTCTAAAGACATAGAATCCAAGAGTAGGACTTGTGATGATTGTGGTAAAGTCTTTACAAGCCAAGGGACATCAAGATTGCTGGAAACCACCATAAGTGATATGGAGTGGATTCTCTCCCAGTGATTCAGATGGAACCATTTTGCCAACACCTTGATTTCATATTTCTGACTAACTGAATGGTGAGAAAATAAATTCCTGCTGTTTTAAGCCACCCCATTGGTAGTAAGTTGTTATAGCAGCCCTAGGAAACTAATACAGGGTCATTGCCCAATCTAAGCCAGAAAGATGCAGGGAGATGTTTGCAGGGAATTCTGGAAAGGAAAACCTAACTCTTTTCTGTGGAAGCTACAAGAAAATACTCTCTCTTCTTTTGCATAATGTGGATTGACCCAGTGAGATCTGGAATTTGTCAACAATTGTGCTACCATGACTGAAATTACCTACAGGATGGAACAATAGCTGCATAAAGCATACTAAAGAAAAGACAGAAACTGGACATTTGGCAATACTGTTTGAACCACTGGAGCTAATAGATTTATTTTATTGTTTCAGCCAATTTGAGTTATTTCCTTATCATTAAAAAATGATTGAGATGATTGTGGGAGATGACAGAGTAGGAAGTTCCAGGGATCAGACACTCCTCCAAAACAACTGCTGAACTGGCAGGAACTTCCTGAATCAATTATTTTGAAACTCTGGACTCTAGTGGGAAAGCAGGAGGAAGAGGCTGTCAAGTTTCACCCTCTCTGAAGCAGCTACCATTCATATCCTCCAGACTCCTGCAGGTAACAGTGGGGATTGAAGCTCTGGCTCCTGGTACAGCTTGCTGGTGGTAGAGTGGGAGATAAAGACCCAGTCCTCCAAACTCTGGGGTTGTGTAGTTGAGCATGATCACTGCTTTTCTTAAAGCAGTTTTATTGAGATATATTCACACACCATATAGTCCTCCAAAGTGTACAATCAATTGCTCACAGTTTCATCATATAGTTGCACATTCATTGCCACAATCTGTTGAACATTTTCATTATTCCAAAAAATAAAACTAAAAATAAGAATAAAAATAAATATAAAAGTAAAAAAGAACACCCAAAACATCTCATACTCCTTTTCCCCCATATTATTCATTTGCTTTTTGTCCCCCTTTTTTTCTACTCATCTGTCTTTACACTGGATAAAGGGAGTATGAGCCACAAGGTTTTCACAGTCACCCAGTCACACTATATAAGCTGTATAGTTATACAATCATCTCCAAGAATCAAGAGTTGCAGTTCAACAGTTTCAGGTATTTCCTTCTAGCTATTCTAATACACTAAGAACTAAAAAGGGATATCTATATAATGCATAAGAATAATTTCCAGAATGACATCTCGACTCCATATGAGATCTCTTAGCCACTGAAACTTTATTTTATTTCATTTCTCTTCCCCTGTTGGGTCAGCAAGTCTTTCTCAATAAGATGCCAGGTCCAGGCTCATCCCCAGGAATCATGTCCTACATTGCCAGGGAGATTTACACTCCTGGGAGTCATTTCCCATATAGGGGGGAAGACAGTGAGTTTACCTGCTGAGTGGGCTTAGAGAGAGACAGGCCACATCTGAGCAACAAAAGAGGTTCTTTGGGAGTGAATCTTAGGCACAATTGTAAGTAACCTTAGCTTCTCATTTGCAGTAACAAGCTTCATAAGTGCAAGTCCCAAGATCGAGGGCTTGGCCTACTATAATTGTAGTCCCTAATGCTTGCAAGAATATCAGTAATTCCCTATGTGGGGAAGTTTAATACTTCCACATTTTTGCCAGGCCCTCAAGGGGGCTTTGAAAATAACTTTTTTTTTAATACACTTTTATTGATATATATTCACATACCATAGAAACATTCATGGTGTACAATCAGCTGTTCACGGTGCCATCATATAATTGTGCATTCATCACCCCAATCTATTTTTGAGCATTTTCCTTACACCAGAAAGAATCAGAAAAAGAATTTAAAAAAGTAAAAAATAATGCCCAAATCATCCCCCCATCCCACCCTAGTTTCCATTTAGTTTCAGTCCCCATTCTTCCAATCATCCATCCATACACTGAATAAAGGGAGCATGATCCACAAGGTTTTCACAATCACACTATCATCCCCTGTAATCTACAGTTATACAATTATCCTCAAGGGTCAGGCCCACTGGGCTAGAGCCTGGCAGCCCCAGGTATTCACTTCCAGCTATTCCAGTACATTAAAGCCTAAAATATTTTATCCATATAGTGTGTAAGAATGTCCACCAGAGTGACCTCCCAACTCCATTTGAAATCTCTCAGTCACTGAAGCTTTGTTTCATTTTGCATCCCCCTTTTGGTCAAGAAGATGTTCTCAATCCCATGATACCAGGTACAGATTCATCTCTTGGAGTCATATCCTGCATTGCCAGGGAGATTTACACCCCTGGGAGTCAGGTCCCACATATGGGAGAGGGCAGTCAGATCACCTGTCAAGGTGGCTTAGTTAGAGAGAGAGGGCCACATCTGAGCAACAAAGAGGCACTCAGGGGGAGACCCTTAGGCACAATTATAAGCAGGTTTAGCTTCTCCTTTGCAGTAACAAGTTTCATAGGGACAAGCCCCAAGGCAGCAGGCTTGGCATATCAAACTGTCAGCCCTCAATGTTTGTGAAAACATCAGCCACAATCCAGGCAAGGAAGTCAAACAACTCTGCATCCTCCCCCAGCTCCTCAGGGGGTACCCAAATATATATTTTTATTCTCCATCCAAATTTCTTTGGAATGTGTTGCTATTTCACTCTAACCTATACAGACCTGCCATATCTCACTTCCTATTCAAAGTTCCATGAAATTGTGGTGTTTGAGCAGGCTGACTGTAGAAGTTATGTTGCTTAGAAAATATAGATCTTACACCAAATAAACATCTCTTCCCATGGTCTCACATGGAAGTTGAAGTTTTAACACATAGTCAGTTTCAACCTTTACCCTTTGGCTCAATTTGTCCTAGTCGTAACCAGATCTGCTTCATTCATATCTCTAATTCAGGTCTGGGCTCTTTTTCAGCTTTTTTTTTTTTTTTTTTTTTTTTTTTTTTTGTACATGATCACTGCTTTTGATCAGCTACTGAAGATTGCTGGGTGGCCATTTTTCCAATCCCACTCAGGCAAAGTGGCAAGTAAAAGTTAAGGTTAAAGACAGTAACCTTTCTCAAAACTGTAGGAAACAGTTAAAAGGCTGCATTAACTGGGCAAGTGCTGAATCAAGAAAATGCAGCTTCCAAATCAAGAGAATAAGCCTGTGCTGGCCCCTCCTCTGCTCCCTCTGCAATGGGAGTTAGAGCCAGCTTTACTCCCACTGTGGGTCCCTAGCCCTGTTCTAGGTGGAAAAGAGTAACTCCTACATGGATATTGCGATGAGTATATGTCAGTGCCAATCTATCAGGAGGAAGTCTAAAAACCTGAACTAGGAAATTGTCACAGGTTCACCATCCCATAATTTGTCTTCAGAGTAAGAGGCATGTTTCAGACATTAAAGCAGTATAAGAAGTAATTAAGTTGAGGCAGCCTGGGCGAAGGACTACCTGCATTAACTCAAGTGTTCTGGTTTGCTATTGTTGCCATTTTGCAAAACACCAGAAATGGATTGGCTTCTATAAAAAGGGTTTATTTGGTTACAAAGTTACAGTCTTAAGGCCATACATTGTCCAAGGTAAGACATCAACAAAGGGTACCTTCACTGGAGAAAGGCCATTGGCATCTGGAAAACCTCTGTTAGCTAGGAAGGCACAAAGTTGGGGTCTGCTTGTTCCCAGGTTGCATATCAAGTTGGCATTCTCCAAAACAACAGCAAAAGTCCTCTTTCAATGGCCATCTTCAAAATTTCTCTCAGCTGCTGCTGCTGTGATCTCCTTCTGTCTGATGTTTTATAGGGCTCCAGTGAACTAATGAAGTCCCACACTGAATGGGCATTGTCTCACCTCCATGGACATTATCTAATCAGAATTATCACCTACAGGTGAGTAGGTCACATCTCCCTGGAAACCCTGAACCAATAGGTTCCAACCTAATCAACGCTAATACATCTGCCCCCACAAAATTGCATCAAAGAATATGGCTTTTTCTAGGGGACATAATGTATACAAACTGGCACAGAGGTCACCAGCCAAATCACTGCTAATTTGGAAAGACTGTGAAAGGAGCTTTAAAATATTAAAATGTACAGTGTGAAACAAAAAAAAAATTTATAAGATGAAAAGAGAAATAGGGAATGATGACCCATCCAAAGGAGCAGGGTAAAAATCCAGAAACCACTAGATGTGCCTCACAAGCAATGCTAAGTTGGTTGAAAGTGAAAGGATGGAAAAACATATTTTAAAAAATCCAGCACTGCATCTTGATAAAAACATTTAGAAAACTAGAAATAGAAGGGAACCTACTCAATATGATAAGGAACATTTATGAAAAACTCACAACAAACATCAAAGTCAATGATGAAAGACTGAAAGCTTTTCCTCGATCAGGATAAAGGCAAGTAAGCTCACTGGCATCATTGTTATTTAATATTGTACTGGAAGTTCTGGCTAGAACAGTTGGGCAAGAGAAAGAAATAAAACACATCCTTGTTGAAAAGGAAGAAGTTAAACATTCCCTGTTGGCAGATGACATGGCCTATGTACAGAAAACCCTGAAAATCCACAACAAAGGCACTAGAACTAATAAATAAATATATTAAATGTCAAGGAACAAGATCAACATCCAAAATCAAAAATTATTCTATGCAGTAGTAATGAACATTTGGAAGAAGAAATCAAGAAAAAATTGACAATAGCAACTAAATGAATAAAAGCCTTTTATCCAGAAATAAGTCTAACCAAGTGTGAAAGAAGGGAGCCGACTCCATCTCTCTGTTCCTGCAAGAAGCTCTTTATTGGCTTTTTAGCACAGGATTAAACAGCATAAGCATTCTTTGGGCTACATAATTGTTTTTCCCATTTCCCCAGGCACCCATGTTTGTTCTAAAATCACAAGACTAGCATGTTTACAATATTCAGGTGCAAGCTTGAGGACAATAGTAATCTCATGGAATGATCTCTTCTGAACCAGGTGAGAAAGCAGGGGAACAGAAGGAGCTTGGCATCATTCTCTAACTTAATTGCCTGCCATCAGGTGCACAACACCTTGGTGCCTGCCTTCAGACACACAATGCTTTGGCCTTCTAACCTGATGCCTGCCTTCAGGCAAACAATGCTTTGGCCTTCTCCCATTCTGGTGCTTGCCTTCAGGCACACAATACTTAACAGGCAGCCTCCCTGACTAAGTTGCCAAGCCAGGGAAACTTCCGTGCCTCCACAACCAAGGATTTAAAGGACTTGTACACAAAAAAACTAAGAATCATTGCTAAGGGAAATCAAAGAAAACCTAAAAAATAAAAGGACATTCTGTTTTCATTCATGGATGGGAAGACTAGGTATTGTTACATGTCAGTTCTCCTGGAAGCTATTAAGAAATTCAACAGAATCCCAATCAAACTTCCAACATTCTTCTTTTCAGAAGTAGAAAAGCCTATCATCAGATTTATATGTAAGGGTAAAACCTAGTTAGCCAATGCCATCATTTTTTTTTAAATTCAATTTTATTGAGCTATATTCACATACTATGCAGTCATACAAAGTGTATATTCAATTGTTCACAGTAACATTATATAGTTGTGTGTATATCACCAAAATTAATTTTGAACATTTTCATTACCACACACACAAAAATAATAAGAATAAAAATTAAACTGAAAAAGAACAATTAATGTACAAAAAAAAACACTTTTTTTGTCCCCATTTTTTTTTTGCCCCCAATTTTCTACTCATCCATCTATAAGCTGGACAAAGGGGAGTGTGATCCATATGACTTTCCCAATCACATTGTCACCCCTCCTAAGCTACATTTTTATACAATCATCTTCAAGATTCAAGGATTCTGGGTTTTAGTTTGATAATTTCAGGTATTTACTGTTAGATATTCCAATTCATTAGAACCTAAAAAGGATTATATATATATATATATATATATATATATATATATATATATAGTGCATAAGAGTGCCCACCAGAGTGACCTCGCAGCTCCTATGGAAATACCTCTGCCACTGAAGATTATTTCATCTCATTTAACATCCCCCTTTTGGTCAAGAAGATGTTCTCCATCCCATGATGCCTGGTCTAGATTCCTCCCCAGGAATCAAATTCCATTGTGCCAGGGAGATTTATACCCCTGGGTATCAGATCAATTCACCTGCCAAGTTGGCTTAGCTAGAGAGAGAGGGCCACATCTGAGCAAAAAAGAGGCATTCATGAGGATACTCCTAGGCAAATTTATAGGCAGGCCTAGCCTCTCCTTTGCAGCAACAGTCTTGCCAAGGGCAAGTCCCATGGTAGAGTGCTCAGCCCATCAAACCACCAGTCCCCTATGTCTGTGAGCGCAGCAGCAACCATCGAGGTGGGGAAGACCAACCTCCGTCAGCTATTCAGGGGGCTCTGCATATTTTTTAAATCTTTTTATTAATAATTTTTTTTAAAAATTACTATTAACTATATAAAAAAATTAAAAAAAAAACAATAAAAAACCATTTCAAACAAATCATAACAAGGGAGTAAAAGGACAACAAACCTAAAATACCTACTTTACTTCCAACATGTTCCTACTCTACCACAAGAAAATAATCTAATACAGCAATATTTCTGTGAACTTGTTCCTACCAAGCACACCAGAAACTAACAAACAATAGTCATTCCTGGGCATTCCCAGAATGTTAAATTTACCCATGATAGTTTATCTGTTCTTATTGGGGGAATATTTTCTTCTTCATTAATTGCTCTCTATGGCTACTTCCCCACATTCTACATTATAAGCCATTTATTTTACATTTTTCAATATTCACATTATTGGTAGCATATAATATTTCTCTTTTTGTGCCTGGCTTATTTTGCTCAGCATTCTGTCTTCAAGGTTCATCCATGTTGTCATATATTTCACGACATCATTCCTTCTTACTGCTGCATAATATTCCATCATGTGTATATACCACATTTTATTATCCACTCATCTGTTGAAGGACATTTGGATTGCTTCCATCACTGGAATTTGTGAATAATGCTGCTATGAATATTGGCATGGAGATACCTGTTCGTGTCACTGCTTTCAGATCTTCTGGGTATCTACTGAGAAGTGCAATTGCTGGATCAAAGGATAACTCTATATCTAGTTTTCTAAGGAACTGCCAGACTGACTTCCAGAGTGGCTGAACCATTATACAATCCCACCAACAATGAATGAGTTCCAATTTCTCCACATCCTCTCCAGCATTTGTAGTTTCCTGTTTGTTTAATGGCAGCCATTCTAATTGATGTGAGATGGTATCTCCTTGTGGTCTTAATTTGCATCTCTCTAATAGCTAGTGAAGCCGCATATTTTGTCATGTGTTTCTTGTCCATTTGCATTTCTCTTCAGAAAACTGTCTTTTCATATCTTTTGCCCATTTTATAATTGGGCTGTCTGTACTATTCTCATTGAGTTGTAGGATTTCTTTACATATGCAAGATATAAGTCTTTTGTCAGATACATGGTTTCAAATTTGTTTTTCCCATTGAGTTGGCTGCTGCTTCACCTTTGACAAATTACTTTGAGGTACAGAAACTTCTAAGCTTGAGGAATTCCCATTTATCTATTTTTCCTTTCATTGCTTGTTGCTTTACGTATAAGTTCTAGGATGTTGCCACATAATACAAGGTCTTGAAGATGTTTCCCTACATTATCTTCTAGGAGTTTTATGGTACTGTCTTTTATACTGAGGTCTTTGATCCACTGTGAGTTAATTTTTGTGTAGGGTGTGACATAGGGGTCCTCTTTCATTCTTTTGGATGTGGATATCCAACATTCCAAGCCCCATTTGTTGAAAAGACTGTTATGTCCCAGTTCAGTGGCTTTGGGAGCCTTATCAAAGATCAGTTAGCCATAGATCTGGGGGTTTATCACTGAGTTCTCAGTTCAAGTACAGTGATCAATATGTCTATCTTTGTGGCAGTACCATGCTGTTTTGACATCTGTGACTTTATAGTAAGCTTCAAACTCAGGAAGTGTAAGCCCCTCACTTTGTTTTTCTTTTTTAGTGTGTTTTTAGCAATTTGAGGCATCTTCCCTTTCCAAATAAATTTGATAACTAGCTTTTTCAAGTCTGCAAGTTAAGTTGCTGGAATTTTAATTGGGATTGCATTGAATCTGCATATGAGTTTGGGTACAATCGACATCTTAATGACAATTAGCTTTCCTATCTGTGAACAAGGAATAATTTTTCACTTTTAAAGTCCCTTTCTATTTCTTTTAATAGGGTTATGTAGTTTTCTTTGTATAGATCTTTTACATCTTTGGTTAAGTTTATTCCTAGGTACTTGATTTTTTTTAGTTGCTTTTGAAACTGGTATCTTTTTTTTTTGAGTGTCCCTTCACTTTGCTCAATTGTATCATACAGAAATATTACCAACTTATGTACATTAATTTTGTGTCCTGCTACTTTCATAAATTTGTTTATTAGTTCTAGTAGCTGTATCATTGATTTCTCAGTGTTTTCCAGATATAAGATCACATCATCTCATCTGCAAATAATGACAGTTTTACTTCTTCCTTTCAAATTTGGCTGCCTTTTATTTTGTTGTCTTTCTGGATTGCCCTGGCTAGCACTTCTAGTTCAATGTTGAATAACAGTGGTGACAGTTGGCATCCTTGTCTCATTCCTGATCTTAGAAGGAAGGCTTTCAGTCTCTCACCATTGACTACTATGCTGACTGTGGGTTTTTCATATATGCTCTTTATCATGCAGGGGAAGTTTCCTTCAATTCTTAACTTTTGAAGTGTTTTTATCAAAAAGGGATGTTGGATTTTGTCAAATGCTTTTTCAACATCTACTGAGATGAGTATTTGGTTTTTCTCTTTTGATTTGTTAGTGTGTTGTAATACGTTTATTTTCTTGTGTTGAACAATTCTTGCATGCCTGGAATGAACTACACTTGGTCATGGTGTATGATTTTTTTAATGTGTCTTTGGATTCGACTTGCAAGTATTTTGTTGAGAATTTTTGCATATATATTCATTAGGGGGATTGGCCTGTAGTTTTCCTTTTTTGTAGCATCTTTGCCTGGTTTTAGTACTAGACTGATGTTAGCTTCAAAAAATGTGTTAGGTAGTGTTCCATTTTCTTTGATGTTTTGAAAGACTTTAAGTAAGATTGGTGTCAGTTCTTCTTGGAAAGTTTGGTAGAATTCCCCTGTGAAGACATCTGGCCCTGGGCATTTATTTCTGGGAAGTTTTTTGATGACTGATTGGATCTCTTTGCTTGTGATTGGTTGGTTGAGGTCTTTTATTTCTTCTTTGGTCAGTCCAGGTTGTTCACAGGTTTCCAGGAAATTGTCCATTTTCTCTATGTTATCCAGTTGGTTGGAAACTGTTGTTCATAGTATCCTCTTATAATTTTTTTAATTTCCTTGGATTCCACACTAATGTCAACTTTCTCATTCACTGTTTTGTTTATATGGGTCTTCCCTCTTTTTGATTTTGTCAGTCTAGTTAGGGGCTTGTCAATCTTATTGATCTTCTCAAAGAACTAATTTTGGGTGTTATTTATTCTCTCTATTGTTTTTTGTTCTCTCTGTCATTTATTTATTCTTTAATCCTTGTTATTTCTTTTCTTCTACTTGGTTTAGGATTAGTTTGCTGTTCATTTTCTACCTTCTTCAGTTGCTCCATTAGTTCTCTGATTTTAGCTGTTTCTTCCTATTTGATGTATGTGCTTAGAGTTATAAATTTCCCCCTCAGTACTACTTTTGCTGTATCCCATAGGTTTTGATATGTTGTATTCTCATTTTCATTCATCTTTATATATTTAGCAATTTCTCTTGCTGTTTCTTCTCTAACCGACTGATTGTTTAGGAGTGTGTTATTTGACCACCAGGTATTTGTGAATTTTCTAAGTCTGTAATGGCTATTGGCTTCTAATTGTTTTGTATTGTGGTCAGAGAATGCGCTTTCAATAATTTCTTTTTTTTTTTTTTTTTATTTACTGAGGTTTGTTTTATGTCCCAGCATATGATCTATTCTGGAGAAAGTTCAATGAGCACTAGAGAAGAATGTGTATCCTGGTGATTTTGGATGTAATGTTCTATATATGTCTGTTAAATCAAATTCATTTATCAGATTATTTAGGTTTTCGATTTCTTTATCAGTCTTCTGACTGGTTGATCTATCTATAGATGAGAGTGATGTGTTGAAATTTCCCAGAATTAGTGTGGAAACATCAATTTCTTCCTTTATTTTTGCCAGTGTTTGTCTCATGTATTTTGTGGCACCTTGATAAGGTGCATAAACATTTGTGATTATTATTTCTTCTTGTTGAATTGCCCCTTTTATTAGTATGTAATGGCCTTCTTTGTCTCTCATAACATCCTTGCATTTAAAGTCTATTTTATCTGAGATTAATATTGCTACTCCTGCTTTCTTTTAGCTGTAGCTTGCATGAAATATTTTTCCATCCTTTCACTTTCAATTTCTTTGTGTCCCTGTGTCTAAGATGAGTCTCTTGCATGCAACATATTGATGGTTCATATTTTTTGATCCATTCTGCCAATCTATATCTTTTCATTGGGAAATGTAATCAATTTACATTCAATGCTATTACTGTGAAGGCATTTCTTGAATCAGCCATCCTATCCTTTGGTTTATATTTGTCACACATATTTTTTCCCTCTCTCTCTTAATGTCCTTTAATGTACCCATACTGAATCTCTTTAGTACTGAACATTTCTCCATATCTCTCACTCCTGTCTTTGTTTCTCTGTTGGTAGGGCTCCCTTTAGTATCTCAAGTAGGGCATGTCTCTTGTTAGCAAATTCTGTCCACATTTGTTTGTCTGTGGAAAATTTATGCTCTCCCTCAAATTTGAAGGACAGCTTTGCTGGATAAAGCATTCTTGGTTGGTGATTTTTCTCTCTCAAAATTTTAAACATGCCATGCCACTGCCTTCTCACCTCCATGGTGTCTGCTGAGTAGTCACTGCTTTGTTTTATGCTGTTTTCCTGAGTAGTGATTACTTAGTCTTATGCTGTTTCCTTTGTAAGTGTTGAAGTGTTTTTCTCTTGCTGCTTTCAGAACTTGCTCCTTCTCTTCAATATTTGACAATCTGATCAGAATATGTCTCAGAGTGGCTTTATTTGGATTTATTCTATTTGGAGTTCACTGGGTATTTATGATTTGTGTATTTATGGTGTTTAGAAGGTTTGGGATGTTTTCCCCAACAATTTCTTTGAATACTCTTCCTAGAACTTTACCCTTCCCTTCCCCTTCTGGAACACCAGTGAGTCTATATGTGGACATTTTATATTATCTATCATATCCCTGAGGTCCATCTGATATTTTTTTTATTTTTCCCATTCTTTCTTTTGTTCTTTCATTTTCCATTCTGTCATCCTTGAGGTCACTGATTTGCTGTTCAGCTTCCTGTAGTGTTGTATTATGAGTATCCAAGATCTTTTTTAGTTGGTCAAGTTTCTTTTATTTCTATAAGATCTTCTATTTTTTTTTATTTACTCTTGCAGTTTCTTCTTTATGCTCTTCTAGGGTCTTCTTCATGTCCTTTATATCCTTAGTATGCTCTTGTTGTTTGACTTTAGTTCTTTGATTAATAGCTCCAAGTACTGTGTTACCTCTGATCTTTTGACTTGGGTGTTTGGATTTGGGTTATCCATATCATTTTTTTTATATATGTTTAAAAATTTTCTGGTTTTTTTGACCTCTTGGCATTTGCTTCAGTTGATAGGGTTCTTTTAGGATATGTAGACTTAATCAAACACTTATCTTTAACTTGTCAGATTGACAGCTTGGTGGAGAACACTTCCTCTAACTAACTACCAGGTGATGTCCATGAGCCAAAGCCAGTTCTCCCAAACTTTGTCTTTGTGGTGAGTGGGAGTTTGAGTCTTTGGAGGTCCAATTGGTGCACCAAGTTTGTGTGTGTATTTAGTGCTGCCCACTCTGGATGTGGAGTGTGTACCTGAGTAGTTAAGAAGGGAGGGCAACTTTAATAATCAAAACTTTTAGGTGTGAGAGGAGCTAAGATGGCAGCATAGAGAGGAGTGGAAGACTGTTAGTCCCCCCTGGAACAATTCATAAATGACCAAAAACTAGTAAGTAACCTGGATTAACTGCAGGGAGACAAACATGACTGACCACTCATCAGCCACCAACCTGATTTGGGAGGAATGCCCAAGATTGCAGCTGAGAGCTGAGAGCCTCTCCCTCATGGAATCTGTGTGGTGCTAGAGAACAGCACTCTCTCAGCCCTGCTCTGACTGGGGTTTTAATATTAACTGCTCAATAAAGACAGCAAATCACCAAAAAGCAGACAGAGGCTTTTGGTGACAACTGACCTGGAGAGAGTCAGGGTACACATCTGTCTCAGGACAGAGAGCCAAGAGGATTGGGTGCCATCTCTAGCTGATGGGTGAATCTGGGAGCTTTTCTGTCTCTTTCTCTCTCTGTGGAGAAAACCTCAGCCATTTTCAGCCTGCAGCACTTTGCAGTAAAGAAAGCCTTAGCCATTTTAAAATCAAAACATTTTGATCAGCAGAGTCAGAGAAACAAAGAACTTGTTGATATGCAGTGACCTCTCTGGAGGGGGCATAGCATCCCAAGAGGAAAGGGAGGGGCCCAGCTCTACTACCTGCCTTACCAGAACCAGACCCCAAAGCCTGGGGGAGGAGAGACACAGTCCACACGCTCTTACACCAGCTGGTGACAGGCTGACAGGTGCATCTGCTGGGCAGAAAAGCACAGGTGTGTCAGCCCTCTAAGAAAAACTATCAGGAAAACTGGATACTGAATATTTCCTCCTTCTGTGACCTGAGCCTGTTCTCATTTGGGAAAACCTGATTGGGTTAGCCTGGGAGGTCAGATGCCTAGACAACAGAAAACTACAAACTACACTAAGAAAAATGAAGTTATGGCCCAGTCAAAGGGACAAACATACACTTCAACTGAGATACAGGAATTTAAACAACTAATTCTAAATCAATTAAAAAATTTTAGAGATTTTGCAAAAGAGATAGAGGCTGTAAAGAAAACACTGGGCATACATAAGGCAGAAATCAAAACTTCAAAAAAAAAAACAACTAGTAGAATCTGTGGAAATGAAAGGGACAACACAAGAGATGAAAGACACAATGGAAACATGCAACAGTAGATCTCAAGAGGCAAAAGAAGACACCCAGTAACTGGAGAACAAAAACTTGAAAGCCTACATGCAAAAGAGCAGATGGAGAGAAGAATGAAAAAATATGAGCAACATCTCCAGGAACTTAAGGATGAAACAAAGTACAAGAATGTATGTATCATTGGTGTCCCAGAAGGAGAAGAGAAGGGAAAAGGGGCAGAAGTAATAATAGAGGAATTAATCAATGAAAATTTTCCATCTTTTATGAAAGACATAAAATTACAGATCCAAGAAGCACAGCATAATCCAAACAAAATAGATCTGACTAGGCTTATGCCAGACACTTAATAATCAGATTATCAAATGTCAAAGACAAAGACAGAATCCTAAAAGCAGCAAGAGAAAAGCAATCCATCACATACAAAGGAAGCTTAATAAGACTGTGTGTGGATTTCTCAGCAGAAACAATGGAGGCAAGAAGGAAGTGGTGTGATATATTTAAGATACTGAAAGAGAAAAACCACCAACCAAGAATCCTATATCCAGCAAAGCTGTCCTTTAAATATGAGGGAGAGCTCAAAATATTTTCTGACAAACAGACAATGAGAGACTTTGTGAACAAGATACCTATCCTACAGGAAATACTAAAGGGACCACTACAGTGTGATAGGAGAAGACAGGAGTGCATGGTTTGGAACATAATTTTGGGAGATGGTAGCACAGCAATGTAAGTACACTGAACAAAGATAACTATGATTATGGTTGAGAGATGAAGGTTGGGAGCATGTGAGACACCAGAAGAAAGGAGGAAAGATAAAGACTGGGACTGTGTAACTTGGTGAAAACTAGAGTGTTCAACAATTTTGATAAAATGTACAAATATGTTCTTTTACAAGGGAGAACAAGCAAATGTCAACCTTGCAAGGTGTTAAAAATGGGGAGGCACTGGGGGAGGGATGAAATCAACATAAACTAGAGACTATAAGTAACAGAATCATTGTATTATGCTTCTTTTAATGTAACAAAAGCAATATACCAAGGTAAATGCAGATAAGAGGGGAGGATAGGGGAGGCATGTTAGACACTTGACCTTGGTGGTGTTGTCTGACTCTACTCTACTTTGATTTAAGGTTACTTTTCCTCTTCCTATTTCCTAGCTGTCATTTTTTCTCTCTTTCTTTTGCCTCTCTACCTTCTTTGACTCTCCCTCCTGCCTTGTGGAAGAAACATAGATGCCCTTATATAGATAGTGATGAAGGTGGTGAACACATAAATACATGGCCATACAGAGTACCATCGATTGTTTACTTAGGATGGAATGTATGGTGTGTGAACAAAGCCATCTTAAAAAAAAAAAATAGGATGATGACAAAACCTTAAGGGCAATATACTGAGTGAAATAAGCCAGATACATAAGGACAAATATTGCAGGGTCTCACTGATAAGAACTAATTAAAATATGTAAACTCATAGACATGAAATATAAGGTACCAAAATACAGGATGAAGCTTCAGAACGGGGAGCAGTTGCTTAGTATGAGCAGAACGTTCAATTAGGATGAACTTAAATGTTTGGAAATGAACAGAGGTGTCAGTAACAAGATGTGAGAATAACTAACAATGCTGAATGGTGTGTGAATGAGGTGGAAAGGGGAAGCTCACAGTCATATATGTCACCAGAAGGAAAGTTGGAGGTCAAAAGATGGGAATGTATAAAACTGAATCCTATGGTGGGCAATGTCTATGATTAACTGTACAAATATTAGAAAATTCTTCCATGAACCAGAACAAATGTATGACAATACAACTAGAAGTTAATAATAGAGGGGCGTATAGGGAAGAAATATATACCTATTGCAAACTATATACTACACTTAGTAGTATTTCAACATTCTTTCATAAACAGTAACAAATGTACTACACTAATACTATGAGTGAACAATTGAGGGGGGTTCATTAGGGATATAGGAAGATTCGAGTTTCCTTTTCTTTTTTTTTTTCTTTTGTCATCTTTTACTTTATTTCTTTGGAGTAATTAAATGTTCTAAAAATTGAACAAAAATTAAGTGCGGTGATGGATGCACAGCTGTATGAGGGTACCAGGGGCAAGTGATTGTACACTTTGGATCTTTGGATAATTGTATGGTATCTGAACATTCCCAATAAAAATTAAAAAAAAAAATCAGAGAACTTCCAGGAAGATGGTGGAATACGAGAAGAAGGGCAAACTTCTCACCATGGAATAACCAGAGAAAAAGCAGAAAATTGTTCCAGGGTATGAGTGGCCAAAGAGGAACTTCTATATTATATTGAGAGGACATGGATGAAAAAAACTGGGAATTCACAACTGAAAGGACCGGGTGAATTTACTCAGTCGTGACTGCTGCTGGAGCTGCCTGCTACATGCTGGCCAGAGCAGTGGAGGAGGAATTCCAACAGACTTTCTTGCAGACTTTGAAAAGCTAGTTATCAAATTCATTTGAAGGGGAAAGAGGCCTTGAATTGCCAGAAACATCCTATAAAAGAAGAACAAAAAGAGAGGACTTACATTCCTAACTTTAAAGCTTATTATAAAGCTGCAGTTGTCAAAACAGCATGATGTTGGCACAAAGAAAGACATATTGATCAAGGGAATCAAATTGAGAGCTTGGAGACAGACCCCCAAATCTATGGTTAATTGATTTTTGACAAGGTCCCCAAATTCACTGAACTGGGACAGAATAGTCTTATCCACAAATGGGGCTTGAATAATGGATTTCCATATCTAAATGACTGAAAGAGGATACCTACCTCACACCCTATAAAAAAAGTAACTCAAAGTAGATCAAAGACCTAAATATGAGCCAGTACAGTACAAATCCTAGAAGAAAATATAAAGAAATATTTTCAATACCTAGTATATGGAGCTAGCTTCTTAGACCTTATATCCAAAGCACAAACAAAGGAAGAAAAAATAGATAAATGGGAATTCCTCAAAATCAAATGCTTCTGTGCCTCAAAGGACTTTGCCAAAAGGTGAAGAGGTGGCCAACTCAATGGGAGAAAATATTTGGAAGCCATATATCTGAAAAGATTTTGATATCCAGTATATATAAAGAAATTTTACAACTCAACAACAAAAGAACAGGCAACCCAATTATAAAATGGGCAAAAGTTATGAATAGACATTTTCCCAAAGAGAAAATACAAATGGCTAAAAAAAACACGTGAAAAGATGTTCCTCTTCATTAGCTATTAGGGAAATGCAAATCAAAACCACAATAAGATATCATCTCACACTTACAAGAATGGCCGCCATTAAACAAACAGTAAACAACAAATGTTGGAGAGTATGTGGAGAAATTGAAACACTTCTGCATTGCTAGTTGGAATGTATGATGGTGCAACTACTGTGGAAGACTATTTGGCGGTTCCTCAGAAAACTAAATATCAAGTTGCATATGACTAGGCAATTTCCCTACTTGGTATATAACCAGAATATCTGAAATCAATGACACAAACAGACATTTGCACACCAATGTCCATAGTGGCATTATTCACAATTGCCAAAGATGGAAACACTCCAGTTGTCCATCAACAGACGAGTGAATAAACAAAAATGGAAAACCTAAGATGTCAGCTAGGTGAAACAGGGCAAAAAAACATCTCCATGAAAAATACTAGATAAAAACCAGAAAGTGACCCAGAACACCAGTTCCAGTGATGCACCAGCCAGACAAGGTCTGCTAAATTCACAGGGACCGTGCATTTGGTGAAACCGGAGGTCTGCATTCTGAAACAAGTGAGTAAGCTGGTTGAAAGTCTGGCAACTGCACTGCAGTGTGGGGAAATGGTGGGTTGGCATTTGGATATGGACTAGTTCTTTAAAAAAAAAAAAAAAACCCAGGAGCAGCTGTGGATATGATGGGGAGAACCATGCAGTGAAGCACAGCAGAAGTGGGCTGGGCCAATGCCTTGGTGTCTGGCATGGAGGATAGCACTTCCCACACCTGTTGCTGATTGTCTCAGGGCCAGGGGAGCAGAGGGGAGCCAAAAGGAGAAAGAAACCGCACCCCTTGCAGCCATCTCCCCACCTGCCTGGGGATGTTCCCACCCGGAGCCAGATACAGAGCCCAGAGCCATGCCAAGAAACTCAGTGTGATGGGGAGTCTTTGCCACAGCACTGCATACACACCACAATATTGGCCACAGACAGTGGCCTTTAGTACACCCACAGCTAATTATCCCGGAGCTGGAAAGGCAGAGCTGTGTGAAAAGGGGGAAATTAACATGTCCCATTCAGCCATCTTTACAGCAGGCTGGGAACGTCCCTGCACAGCCTGGTGGTCCAGGGCTTCCCTGGCAGGCCAGTGTGCACTTGTGACATGGCACAACCTTCCCTCAGCAGAGGTCCTGGAAGAGCATGGTTGAGAAGGGAGACCTGCTTGGAAATCCCAGGGACCCTATTCCAATACCAAGGACTTGTGGGTGTGCAGCAGACACAATCCGTGGCAAGACTGAAATGAAGGCTTAGACTCTTGCAACAGCCTTAAATCTCCAGAAACACCTGGGAGGTTTGACTATTAAAGCTTCCCTGCCTCCCTAACCACCCAGACACATGCCCCATATTCAAGGCAGACAGCACCAACAACACACCCAAATTTAGTGCACCAATTGAACCCCACAAGAATCAGAACCCCACACACCACAAAGACAAAGTTGGGGAGAACTGACTTGAGGGGAATAGGTGACTCATGGACACTATCTGCTGGTTAGTTAGAGAAAGTGTACACCACCAAGTTGTAGTTCTGAAAAATTAGAGATCAAGCAACACAAATGCCAAGAGGCCAAAAACAACAGAAAATCTTAAAGCATGTGATAAAACCAGACGATATGGAGAACCCAAACCCAAACATCCAAATCAAAAGATCAAAAGAGA
Source organism: Choloepus didactylus (assembly GCF_015220235.1). Classification (NCBI taxonomy): domain Eukaryota; kingdom Metazoa; phylum Chordata; class Mammalia; order Pilosa; family Megalonychidae; genus Choloepus; species Choloepus didactylus. The sequence goes on from NC_051312.1 coordinate 17,807,506, forward strand.
CACACTACTTGGCGCAATTAATCAAAGAACTAAACACAGACAATGAGAGCATGGCACAGGATATAAAGGGCATGAAGAAGACCCTAGAAGAGAATAAAGAAGAAATTGCAAGAGGAAATAAAAAAAAGAAGGTCTTACGGTAATAAAAGAAACTGTTGGCCAAATTAAAAAGACTCTGGATACTCATAATACAAGATTAGAGGAAGCTGAACAATGACTCAGCCTCCTGAGGACTGCAGAATGGAAAATGAAAGAATAAAAGAAAGAATGAGGAAAAAAATAAAAAAAAGTTGAAATGGATCTCTGGGATATAATAGATAAAATAAAATGTCCAAATTTAAGAATCATTGGTGTCCCAGAAGAGGAAGAGAAGGGCAAAGATCTAGAAAGAGTATTCAAAGAAATTGTTGGGGAAAACTTCCCAAACCTTCTACACAATATAAATACACAAAGCAAAAATGCCCAGTGAACTCCAAATAGAATAAATCCAAATAAACCCACTCCTAGACATATTCTGATCAGACTGTCAAATACTGAAGAGAAGGAGCAAGTTCTGAAAGCAGCAAGAGAAAAGCAATTCACCACACACAAAGGTAACAACATAAGACTAAGTAGTGACTATTCAATGGCCACCAGGGAGGCAAGAAGGCAGTGGCATGACATATTCAAAATTCTGAGAGAGAAAAATTTCCAACCAAGAATACTTTATCCAGCAAAACTCTCCTTCAAATTTCAGGGAGAGCTTCAATTTTTCACAGACAAACAAATGCTGAGAGGTTTTGCTAATAAAAGTCCTGCCCTACTTCAGATACTAAAGGGAGACCTACCAACAGAGAAACAAAGAAAGGAGAGAAAGATATAGAGAATTTTAACAGACATGTACACAACATTACATCCCAGGTCACTGTGACACACATTCTTCTCTAGTGATCACAGATCTTTCTCCAGAATGGACCATATGCTGGAACATAAAACACGCCTCAATAAATTAAAAAAAAAAAAATTGAATTTGTTCAAAGAACATTCTCTGATCACAATGGAATACAAATAGAAGTCAATAACCATCAGAGACTTGGAGAATTCACAAACACCTGGAGGGTAAAAATGAGGGGGAGATGAAAACATTCCTGGGTAATCAAAAGCTGATCACCAGTAGATCAGTCCTATAAGAAATGCTAAAGGGAGTTGAGCAGGCTGAAAGGAAGGGACACTAAACAATTGACTGAAACTACATGAAGAAATAAAGATTTCCAGTAAAGATCATGTGGTAAATATAAACACCAATACTACTGTATTTTTGATTTGTAACTCCACTATTTACTTCCTACAGGATCCAAAATAAACTGTAATGATAAATCAGTGGTTTTGGACTCAATGTAAAATATGTAATTTTTGACAAGAACTACATAAAGGTGGGAGAATGATGGAGTATAGGAACATAGTTTATGTGTCCTATTGAAGTTAAGCTGGTATCAAAGAAAAGCAAGATTGTTATAGATATAAGAGTTAAAATTTAAGCCCCATGGTAAACACAAAGAAAGTATCAGAGAATTTGACCATAGAGATGAATAGCAGAGTAGGGGTTATGAGAAGTGGAGGAAGGGGCAATGGGGAGTTAAGAAATGAGTGTAGGGTTTCTGTTTGGGGTGAAGGGAAATTTCTAGTAATGGATGGTGGGAAGGTGATAGCATTGCAACATTCTAAATGAAATTAATCCCACTAGTGGAATACTAGGGAGGGGGTGTGTCCTAGTTTGCTAATGCTGCAGAATGCAAAACACCAGAGATGGATAGGCTTTTATAAAACGGGGGTTTGTTTCACTACACAATTACAGTCTTAAGGCCACAAAGCGTCCAAGGTAACACATCAGCAATTGGGTACCCTCACCGGAGGATGGCCAACGGCCTCCGGAAAACCTCTGTTAGTTAGGAAGGCAGCTGGCATCTGCTCCAAAGCTCCGGCCTCAAAACGGCTTTCTCCCAGGACGTTCCTCTCCAGCAAGCTTGCTCCTCTTCAAAACATCACTCCCAGCTGCACTCTCTGAGTTTTCTCTCTCTGAGTCAGCTCATTTATATAGCTCCACTGATCAAGGCCCACCCCGAATGGGTGGGGCCATGCCTCCATGGGAACAGCTCATCAAAACGATCATTAGCCACAGCTGAGTGGGGCACATTCCAAGCAAATCTAACCATCACCAAAAACGTCTGCCCCACACAAGACCACAAAGATAATGGCATTTGGGGAACACAATGCATTCAAACTGGCACAGGGTGGAATGGGAAGATTTAGGCTGTGTATGTGTTTCCACAATTGAAAAAAAAAAAAAAGAAAGTCTAAATAGATGACAATTGAATGCCAAGGTTGATCTTGCATGGGATCTGAGGATGGAGGAGAAACTCAAAGGGACACAGATGGGCCATAAGGAAAAGAAAAAGGAAATATAGAATGTAAGCTCTGTATCAATGTTGAATTTCTTGAACTTCTTAGCTGTGCTTAATGGGATTGCAGTAAAGAATGTTCTTGTTCATGGGAAAGATATAGGTGAATTATATTGTTTGTTCAAAGATGTGTGCAGCTTGCTCTCATATGTTCAGAGGACAGAGCAATAGATGATGGACGATAGATAGGCAGGGAGGGAGGGAGGGAAAGAGGAAGGGAAAGAAAGAAATGGTGCTGTGACAGGATGTTTAAGTTGGTAGATTGGGGTATTGGGGCAGGGGGGTTGGGGTATGCTGGAGTTCTGTGTATGGGGTTTGTATTGTTTTTGCAACTGCTCCTGTAAGTTTGAATTTATTTCAAAATAAAATTTAAAAAAAAAGCAAGGAATGAAGTCCCAAAGCATGTGACAACATGGATGAATCTTGAGGATATAATGCTGTGTGAAATAAACCAGACACAAAAGGATCCATATTGTATGATCTCACTAACATGAATCCCCTCAAAAGGGTATACTCAGAGTCTTAAAACGTAGAATAAAGGAACCTAGAGATAGATAGAATCTAGAGGAGGGGAAGCTGTTACCTAATATGTACAGACTTCTTAATGAGGTTGAACTTAAACCTATGGGAATGGATAGAGGGGAGAGTAGTTCATTAGTGAGAATAAAAGTCATAGTGCCATATGGAAGACGAATATGATTGAAAGGAGTTGTTTAAAGTCGTGTATCTCACTGATGAGGTGAGTTCTTCCATGAACTATTTCAAAAATACAACACTTGTACAAAGAATTAGTAATAGAGTGGGATGGGGAAAAATTACCTATTGCAGGCTACAGACTATATTTTAACAGTAATACCTCACTAGTACCACACTAATCCTAGGAGTAAATAAATGGGGAGGGGTGGTGATAAGAGTTATGGGTTGTTGTGTGAATTCTCCTTGGTGTGGGTGTGCCTGTCTGCTATTTTTCTCTTTGGAGCAATGAAAATGGTCTAAAATCAAGAGTGATGATGATTGTACAACTAAGTGTGGATACTGTGACTCACTGTTTATTTTGGATGGAATACATATTATGCGTATGTCTTAAAATCTGTAGATTCAAAATAAATAAATAAATAGAAAGGTTTATGTGCTAAGAAAATGTGAAGAGAGTTAAAACTCTTACGTGTTGGTAGGGTAGCAAAATGGGGCAGCTTCTCCGGAGGGCAATTAAGCAGATCCACAGGAAGGTAAATGTAGGGTCACCATATGATTATGCAAGCCCATGATTAGGGATATACTCAGAAGAACTGAAAGCAGGGACTCAAATAGACATTTCCACACTGTGTTTATGGTGGCATTATTCATGATAGCCAATGTTGGAGGTGGCCAAGGGGTACACAGACTGAGGAGCAGAAGGGCCAACTGTGGTATACACATGTGAAGGAATACTGTGTGGCTACAGAAAGGAATGAAATCATGAGGCATGCAAAACATGAATGAACCTCGAGGACAATATGTCAGACAAAATTAGCCAGAAACAAAAGGGCAATTACTGTATGGTCTCATTTAGAAAATACTTAAAAGAAAATTAGGGCCTAGAGTGTAAGCTCTTACAGCAGTCATATTTGCTCCTGAGTTTTAACTGTTATTTTTAAATGCTGAGATGCCATGTTCTTTCTGTATAACGTGGTACTTCCCTGGAACTTTGGATGCCTATGTGACACCTGAGAGTCAGAGCTGGAGCTCTTCAGCTCTGAAAATCAGCAGTACTCCATAAGGAGTTGTTAAAAAAACCAAAAAGGAGACTGGACTTCAGTTAGAGATATGAGTGAAACTAATCTGGCTGAGACTAAGTTAAGTCAGAATACAGGGTAAAGGATGATATTGTCTGTTTATTAAAACATCACTTTCTGTGTGAGATCAAAGGAAGATATATTTATTTTGTAGAAAAGCTAAATTTTCTGCAGCACACATTCTAATTTAACCTGTATAGCCAGTTCATTTAAACAATGTAAACATCGGGGCTCATAATAGGGAATGAGATCTTGTAATTTTTTATAGCTTAATATAATATCCTAATACATTCCAGAGTATGTTGTGCAGATAATAAAAAAGTACTTGCAAAGTTCATTCAGGGCTGGAGAAAAATTGTGGAACATACTTCCTCTTATGGAATTTTGTTCTCTAATAGGGAAGCTAAGCCTACCTATGATTAGGGCTGAATCACCTCCAGAGAAGCTCTTTTCCTGCTCACATGTAGCCTCTATCTCTCTCTGAGCCAACTGTGCAAATAAACTCACTACCCTCCACTCCCAGGGGTGTAAGTCTCCCAGGCAACGTGGGACATGACTCCCAGGGATGAGCCTGGCCCTAGCATTGTGGGTGGGTCAACAATTCCTTTGTGCCCAAAAGGGAGAAAAGAAGTGTAACAATATAAGGTTTCAGTGGCTAAGAAATTTCAAATAGAGCTGAGATGTCATTCTGGAGGTTACTCTTATGCAAGCTTCAGCTAGATATTGCAGATTGCCACATTATGCTGAGTCCCCACAAACAGTATTCCTGAAAATACTGAATACTCTGGACTGTAACTGTGATTCTATAAAACTTTCACTCATAAGTTTATTTTTCAGAAACTTAAAACATTCAGATCATTCCTATGCCAGATAAGCCCTGAAACCCAGATAAGCCCTGAAACTCCAAGAACATCAGCCAGTTGCATCCTGCACCCCATATTGTTAATACTCCTTTTTAACATGAAAAAGTTAGACTGGTTGCTGCCCAAATATCCCTGAATGTTGAGTGAATTATCAAATAAGAGGGAGGAGATGTAGCATAGAAGATAGGATTTTGCAAATGCTTGTGACTGCTGAAATATTATACAGATATTTCTTTCTTTTTAGTCTCTGGTAAATTAGAACAGCTAGAGGAAATAACTGAAATTGTGGAACTGTAACTCATACCATATTTTGAAAATTCCTCTATAACCACTTGCTCAACAATTCTTGGAAAGTTATCACTCTTCTGCATAAGTGATATATTTCCCAATAAAAAATGCTTAAAAAATCAGATGGGGGAGATAAGAGAAATGGGGTGTTTTGGGTTTTCTTTTTTGTGTGCCTATCTGATAATTTTCTTTTTGGAGTAATGAAAATGGTCTAAAAGTGAGTGTGATGATGAATGCACAACTAAGTTATGATACTTTGAGATATTGATCATATAATTTGGATGGAATATATGATAAATGAATGTATCTCAGTATAATCTGGGAAAAAGGATTGGCACTCTTATATACTGCTGTTGAGCACACAAAATGTTTCCATACACATACACACACTCACAGAAACACTGTAGAGTCATTGAGTAAATAAAATGTTAAAAGTAATAAAAGATATGATTTATTGTTCTCCTGCATTTTTTCAATGTTCTAAAACTCCTATGTGAATAACAAAAAGTTATTAAAATATATAAATCCTCATAACATATGAAGAAAGGAAGAACAGACTTTCCTGAGCTCTACTTGTTAGTTGTGTGACTTTAGCACATTATTAATCTCTCTGTGCATCGATTACCTCATCTATAAAAACAGATGAATAATGTTTATCACCTCACACAGCTGTTGCAGGGATTAAAAAACATAAAGGGCTTTAAAAATATTCCATTAAATGGAAATATTCCACTAAATGGAAATTACCATTTCCATAATCATTGCTCTCTGAAAGAAAAAAAGGGAAGAAATACTCCCAAAGCATAAAGGAGCTTTTCATAAAGATGGACTAAATTTTTAGCTGTAGGAATATTAATGAATTATGTTATTTATTTGCATCTACTAGAGTTGAAAATTCAAGAAATCACATTTTAATTACCACCAATAAATACCTTCTAACTGTTGAAGCTAACTACAAACAGTTCATGGACTTGTTTTTACTCTTAAATGGTAAGCATACAAATGTGTATAAACCTGAAGAAAAATATAGTTTATGCTTTAATTAATTATTCACACAGCTTTGGATGTGAAATTAAGAGTAATTCATTTTGGTATCATTTCAATTCCAGCTTTAGAAACTTTGGAAATCATTCTCTCTATTTACACTATGAATACAATACAGCCAATACAAGTCCTCAGATATGTTAACCAAAATGAATCAGATTCCATGGAAGTATTTTGAAAACATAAGCTCTCCCAGACAGTATTCCCAAATATACCATAATAGGTCAAAAAGTTGAGAACATGTCAAATTGTAGACCAATCAGTTGCACTAAAGTCCTTCATTTATTAATAAAATTCAGCGAGAGAGGCAGCTATTATTAAATAAAGTCTATGTAATCAACCATACCCAAAAGAGTGAGGAGTTGTGCATTACTTACCTTATTCATGATAAAATTATTTGAACACATTCTGCTAAAATTTGGTAGACAAGAAGAAAATTTCCAAAAGCACCTCATACACACTCACTCTCTTTGATTAATTCCTTTGCAGGTTTCACCACACAATTTGGAGAAGGTGAATGAAAAGGTGGTTGAAAATTTTACTACGTGGGTCTAGCTAATCAAAACCCCTTAGAAGCCTTATAATGAAGATGTTGCCAATTTCTTAGATTGTGCTGGGTCTGAAATGCAGTTTGTATTCTTAATGAATAACAATGTAAGTAAAGAAGGTAAAAAGGGACAGTTAGACCAACCCTACCTGTGCTTGGAGTGGGTGTCTCCAACATCTGTGCTCCCCAGTCTATTTTCTCCAGGGACTCAGGGGCTTCCAAAATGACAGTGATGAGGCATTTGTAGAATTTTAGAAAACCTAATGGAATCATACATGAGTACTTTGTTATATCATTGCCTAAAGTTATGTGAACAGTGACCCTATTTGTTGCAATGAAGAAATTTTGAATCAATGCTGCTTAGTTAAATTGAAAGAAAATAGTTATTATTTAGAAAACAAAATCCTCAAGGGCCAAATTACATTAAAAGAGTCCTTGGAGTAGAAGTTGGGAAACACTGACATTCATTTATTGATCTTGGGAAATTTCCTTGAAACCCAGTAATATATTTTTCGATTTGGCTCAACTTTTATGATATTTTGGGCATCGTCTCATTTAATTCTAGATGCTTCCATTGCCCATTTTACAGGTTAAAAAAACAGAAGATCATAAAGCCCAAGTTCACATCCTTCAGAAATTGCAGAACTAGAATTCCAACCCCAACCTGACCCCTGATATTTTTATTTGGTATTGTTCTTTCCATCAAAATTTAGAAAGGTAAAAATTCTTTGACAATTTAATTAAGTAGGTTAATAGAACCTGAGAAAGAGTCCTAAATGTTGTGGATGGAAGTGACAGTTCCACAAAAATAGTTGAAAGCAAAGGACCATAAAACTTGCTCCACATAGGTCCTACAGGAATAAATATTCAAATATTGAGATAGCCTAGAATACACTGCTTTCACTAGGTCCTGCCTTCTGAATATTACCCAGATCCTTCAGGGTTCTTTCCAAGTTATAATTGCTTATTTCTTTTCCACAGGAATTTTCCTGAGGGCCTTGTAGTACCCCATTATCTGACTTTTTGGCCATGAAAACAGCTGTCCACTAATAGCAAGAGAGATTCGCACAATGGGGTATCCTCTTAAATGTGTGGATAAGGGCAGAGGTGAAGGAGAAAAGGCAATTAGAGGGAGCAGACTCCCCAGGTAACTGTTTTCTGGAGTTACAGTTGTCGTGGAGCTTTTCTCCCTACAGATTTTTCATGCCCTGCTTTGCCTTGTCCCTGCTGGATTCTTTCCTCACTTATTCATGCTCCTATCATGATCTCATGATTATAGGCTTTCCTTTGTCCTTTATTTGAGCTATAAAGGACCTAAGATCATCTAGTCCAAGACCCTCAATTTTCAGTTGAGGAGCCTAAAACCAGAGAAGCTAAGGGATTTGTTATTTATTTGGGATGACACCACTAGCTAGTAAAGTAGGTTGATAAAAATATATGTATACACACACACACACACACACACTCATACACTCACAGATGTATTTACACATCACTGTCTATAAAACACTTTCATTTTAGACAGATACATATAAACCTATTTTCCAATACTTACTTGATTCATTCTCACAGCAGATATGAGGAAATTGAGGCACCACGGAATTCAGTAAGACTAATTATGACCGAGGCATAATAACGCAGTTTCCATGGTAGACTTTGGAACCACCCAATATGGGTTGAATTCTGGCTCTAACACTTGCTGGTTGTGACCTTGAGCAACATAACATCTCCAAGCCATATGCAGCTAAAATTACTTTATAGAGCAGCACTTTAGAGAGAATTATATTGGATAATGCTCATCTGAGTATGCAGTATATAGTATGTGCTCTATAAATAGTACATATAATTTTTGTTTTCTGACCTGAATTTCTTGCTATCATATTTAACTGCATTTCTAATCTATCAATTAAATCTATATATATTAAGATCTTTGCCAGAAATATTAATTTTGGAAAAGGCTTGCCTACCCTTTCATTTACCAGGAATTCAGACATATTTTAGATAAGATACCATACTTTGTCTTATTTGATTCAGAGAAACATATCTACAAGAAAAGGAGTAGAATGGAGACAATGAGTTAATTATTTGATTAGCCCTTGCTAATACAATAGTGCTTATATGTTCCCCCTAACAAACATTGTAATGATTTAATCCTTTCAATAAAAAGCTTCTTACGGCACTTTTGAAGAAATAATACCAGGAGTATTACATTTAGGCAGTGTTAGACCAACAGAGTAAATCTATTTTGTTGGTATGACCATTTATGCTCCACAAATAACACTTTGTGAGATTCGAGATAGATCATTGCCTACACCAGAAGGCAAGCAGGCTGTAATATGCTCTATATTCCATTTGTGTATGGAGATCATTTGTTACCTGCCAACTTCATGTGGTAGTAGAAAAAAACATCAAATCTATGCCATAGAACTAAATGAAGGATTAATTCTGGAGAAATGATCAGGAAATAGGTATGAAACCTGGCCATAAACCTTGGAATGCAAAAAAGAAAAAAAAAAAGTAATTCTTTGTTAAAAGAAATTAAATTCTCTTTGTTAGACTCTGAATCTCCATTTTATCTTCATTGCAGTTTCTCTGCAGCTCTCTTCTCAGTCTTAAGGCATTGGAATTTCAAGGGTGTTAACAACTCTGAAGTCTACATCCTAACTATGTGGTGTAGAAGCCCCTGCTTGGCTGGTTGCAACCTGGAACTGCTGCTCTGGAGTACTTTCTGTCCTTCATTTAGTATTTTCAATGGGAGATAATTTTGCTCTGCCTCTCCTAATCTGCCATCTTCCCAGAAGTACTGGAGTAAACTTTTGAAGGAATAAATACAGTCTCACGCTACGATGATGCTCCATGTTTTAGTTTCCTAGGCTGCTCAAGCAAATACCATGAAATAGGTCACATTAAAAAATGATAATTTATTTGTTCAGAGGTTGAGGCTGGGAAAAAGTCCGAATCAAGGCTTCATCAATGCAATGTTTTCTTCCAAAAGACAATGGTGATGTGGAGTTGGCTGCTGACAATCTTTGTTCCTTAGCTTGTCACATGGCAAGATAACTGCAGCCTTTCATGGCCTCTCCATTCTCTTCTAGTTTCCAATGGAAAGACAGGCACACAATAAACATTTCTATCCTAGAAGGAGAAATTGGAAGGAAAACTGAGGACACGGGTCCCAAACAACTCTGAACTCCAGCAAGGCATATTCCATTAGATTTTAAGGTCTAAGAGTTATGTCTGGAATGATGTTTTATCCTCCATACTGGATTAAGCAACACCCCATCCCTTTCCAAGTCCTTGCAGATAGACATGCTTTCCTCAGACACTGCAGTAGAGGCACCAGCCTCTCCAAGATTTGCCATACTGGCCAGACTCTGAGAATACAGAGGATAGGATCCACCTTCTCAGAACACCAAGGTGGTGGCCAGACTGTCTGAAATCCCTGGGGCATAGGCCCCATTCTTTGAGAACAATGGGGTGATAACACTCTTTCTGACCAACCTCTCCAAGCACCAGGTCATACTCACCTATCCCACAAACATGGGTGGGCACACTGTCTTGGCACTATAAGATGTCTTCACCCAAGACCTCAGCACCCATGATTCTGCTCTTGACATGATTTTACTTACAATTTGTCCCTTCTCTGTCCCTTTTAGTCCAGGCTGGCAGCAGTTCCATTAATACCAAATATGCAAAACACATATCATCTTTGCATGTAGTTCACAGGGGTCCAAAGCATCAGAGCAAAGAACTTTCCACAAATCTTCCTGGATAATTACATTTCCAATCCCGTCTTCTATGAAAATTGCTTACAGAATCCATATTCAATCAAACCCTCATATGGGGCACTGTTCCCTTGGGATTCACTCTCTGGAAGCTCACAGTTTTTGAAGCCATCAGTTTCTGGTTTCCTTTGGCCCATGAGATCAGTTCTCTTTTCATCCCTTTCCTAACATTTCCTGGCTGGACTTTCCACACTTGGCTTTGCAATTACCTCAGCTAAATACACAAGTTCATTGCTTTCAAGTTCTGTCTTTCATCTAATATCAGAGCTCAATTTTGCGAAGTTCTCTGCCACTTGAAAACAAGAATAGCCTTTCTTCTAGTTTCCAATAATGTATTCCTCATTTTCTTCTAAGGACCCCTTGGAAGTACCTTTAGCATCCCTATTTCTACCAACAGTCTCTTCAGATGATCTAGGCCTTATCTTTTAAACACCTGCCAATTCTTCCAGCCTCTACCCATTACCCAATTTCAAAGTTTTTTCCACATTTTTAGGTATTTTGTAATAGTAACACACTACTTTCAGTACCAAAATCTGTTTTAGTTTCCTAGGCTGCTCAAGAAAATACCATGAAATGGTTCAGGTTTACAATGGGAATTTATTTGCTCACAGATTGAGTTGGGAGCAAGCCAAATCAAGGCATCATCAAAGCAATGCTGTCTTCCAAAGACTAGTGTTCTGTAGTTGGTGGCGAGGATCTTTGAACCTTTGCTTTTTTTAATGGCAAGGCACATGGTGGCCTCTCTTGGCCTCTCCATTCTCTTTTAGCTTGTATTATATTTCAGCTTCTTGCTTCCATGGCTTTCTCTCTGTCTGAATTTCATTCAGCTTATAAAGGTCTCCAGTAACAGGATTAAAGCTCATCCTGATTTAGGTGGGCCACACCTAAATGGAATTAACCTCATCAAAAGTCCTACTTTATACAATGCAAAGAAATTATGCCATCAAATTATGTTGCCTGTGAATAATAGCAATTCACTGTGGTTTCTGTAATTCAGACTGGGATATGTTGATTTTCTTTGATTTATAAAAGTGGGAAAATTAATTAGTGAGTTGTTAAATTCTACCACTTATCACTGAATGTCTTTTTGCTAAATTACTTAATCCCTTGGGGGCTCATTTTCGTCTTATAATAATAGATAATATCCACCTCATAATGCTATTGTGTTCCCTTAGTTAATAAAGGAATATTGCCTAATGTATTTCCTGCCACAGGGCAGGCTCTTGAATAATAGTTGTTATAATGAGTTTATTTTATGCTAATAATTTTGCTATGATTATTATTAACATTATTATTAATGCTATTTGAAGTAATTTTGTAGGTAAATCTTTCAATGTTGAGGCTAATAAAAGCAAAAAGAGGGATCGATAGGTAATGAGGTCATAAAGAGGTAAAGAGGGATCGACAGGTAACACTACCAAATGGGATGGAGAGAGGAGGTGTGATGGTGAATTGGAGACTCTAAAGGCAAATTAGAGCCAAGGTTACCTACCCAGATACTCTTGATTCTAAGCTCAGTTAAATTGGGGTGGGGTAGGGGGTATGTCCACACTGCTGCCTTTTATTGATCCTGTACTGCAGACCTGTTCTTTTTTCTCAGAAGAGCTTAGAGCTCTTTCAGGAGACGTGACTCCAGTTAGAGATTCTCTTAATGTATCCTTGGGGTCACTGAGGAGGGAGAAGAAACATCTAATAGAAAACAGCCTTTCCTGATAATTATTCTCTGGGGTGTTGCATGAAGGAAAGTAGTCATAAATTTTCTCAGGTGGTTCCATTTCTCTGTCCTTTCATGAGCCCCTCAAGATCTAATTAACAATTATTGGTATAATGCTTGTCCTGTGCATACATTGGCCTGAGCACTTTACGGATATTCACTTAATCCTACAATAGCCTGGATGACAGGTCCTATTATTAGGTTCATTTTGCAGATGTGAAAACTGAGACATAGAGGCTTAAGTAACTTGTCCAAGGCCACTCACTAGTCAGTGGCAGAGCCTGGGTTCAAAGTCAAGTTCTGACTCTTAAACAGTACATGCTCTGTAAGACCTAATCACATGAAGTTCCAATGTTTCTTTTCAGACTTGAGAAGTATGTGGGACCTTTAGCTTTATTATGGATAACAACTTCAATTTGGTTTTTGGGATTAAGGTTGAATTCATAACAACAAAGAACTTGGGAAATAGTCAGTGTTGAACCATATTATTAGTGTTCAGAAAAAGCTAGCATGATTATTTCTCTTCAGATTTTCCAAGTGCATGTTTATACAAATTTGATGTCATACAATCTGAACTACTGTTTTTTCTCATATAATATACTATGAGCTTGTCTCCATTAATTTACAAATGCTTCACTAATCTCATTTTAAGAGCTACACAATATGATATTTTATGATCATGTCACAGTTTTTTCATGGTGTCATTCCCAATAGATAAGTATTTTGATTCAAATAAATATTTTAAATAGAGTCCTTATGTCCTTGAACTCACCAGCCCCATATTGAATGAGTCTATAAATCCAATATTTATAGAGATCTACTATGTACCCTAAATATATACATTTATAGATTCCCCTCTCTACTCCCCTCATGTGTCTTCCTGCTCTTTCCTGGTTGTTGCTGTCATCATATTCAGATACTGTGTCCCTTATTGCATTTTTACTTACCTTCTCTCAGCATTTCCTCATCTTGTACATTTTTACTTCCTTAACTCTGAACAGTTGAATTACAATTACCAAAAATACTGAAAGCTAGTCCAAGAACAAAAAATGTTTCTACTTCACAAGTAACCAAAAAGTGGAGATGAGACATGAGTGATCTCACTTCTGAAGGCCATGCTCACCCCCAAGGTCTGAAAACAGCCATTGTATCCTTGGTCTTGGGCTACATCCAGGTAGCACATGCCAGCATTCTTCTCTTCTATGGGACTCTCTGGCATAACTCTCTCTTGCCAAGTGTTTAGGACTCAAATGTCTTAGGCCCAAATAAAAGAATCCATTTCATCACTACTGCCAAAACTCTGAAACTAACAACTGAATTTTTATTTCTGTTTTCATATTTGGGTCCAGGAGTAGAGTGAGGCAAGTGAGAAAACCATGATGCAAAAGTTAAAGAAGCACTAACTCTCTTGACTGTGGAAGTATAGGATGCCTGCTCCTGCCCTACCTTGGATTGATCACTGACAATGGGAGGGAGGTGGATATTCCCCAACTGCCCCTTCAAATCCACTCTCCATCTTCCTCCATCCTACTTTGAACCCTGGGAGACCAAAATAGCCACAGGTCAATGAGCTCCCTGACTGTTTCCCTCCAGGTGAGAGGCTCTGAAAGAGCAGAGGATGGGAGGAGCCTGAAGGCAGGGTATTCATTTTGGTGGCTTCATCTTGCTTTGTCCACATGGGGTGACTGAGAAGGTCACACTGCCCATCAGCTTTCTCTGCAATGTTCACGAAACTGTCCCTCCCCTTGACCATTCAGACTTGGATTTAATAATTGCTCTCAACTGTCACTATATCCACTCCTGCCCAAGCCATTTAAATAATCCTTTATTTAAATTCTCCTCAATTTCACCATTTTAATTTGATGTCTATTTACTTCCAAGATTTTGCATGATTTGGGAGCATTTATTCCCTTGAGGGGACACCTCACTTCCTATCCAGAGGGGTAGTTCTCACCCCAGGCTAAATACAGTAATCACAATTCCTAGTTCTGTCCTGAAAAAAATGAAGTAGAAGATACCATATTAGTTAAAACTAAGCTCAGCTACAACTGAGAGAAAATCACAAATTAAAAAGGAATAAATTATATTTTTCACACATGAACATAGGCAGTTGAGGACTGATAAGGCAGTGCCATGTTCATTAGTGACCCACGCTCCTTCTGTCTTGTTTTTATGCCATCCTTAACATGTGGTCCCTGTGTTCTACTTTTTATCCACCTGCCCAATGAGTGAAAAAAGCTTCTAATCTTCTCAGTATCTCAGCTGAAGACTGTGAATAAAAAAAAAAAAAAATGTTCCAAGGGGAAAGAAAGCACTACTGTCAAGTAGACTCCCTTCTTTCTGGGGTGATGTCCCCAGTGCTTGGCTGACTTCAGAGTCATTCAATGCCTTCCATCAGATTTTCACAGTTTTCCTTTCAAAGATTTTCTACTCAGTCCAAAGGATTGCTCACTACACTCTAGATAATCTGCCATAGACTAAATATGCAAAATTTTAAATTTGAAAACTTTTTATCATTTTGAGGAGAGGACTTCATGTCTTCCTGAATCCCAGATTTGTTGTTCAGTGTGACAATTTGATGACACAAAGGTTACCCCTTTTGATGAGAAAGTGGTAGCATTTGGGGTATCTATGAGCATTTTTGAAAATGCGTGTGCAGCAATTATATTTTACTGTAAAACAAACCATGCAAATTTAGTGGCTTAAAAGAATCATTTATTTAGCTCACCGTTCTGTTGGCCATTTGACTAAGATCAGGTGGACTATTCTGCCTGTCTCAGCCTCACTCATGGTTCCGTTGCAGATGGCCGAGACAGCTCTGTTTCTTTGGGTTGTCTGTCGGAGGGCTAGGGTAATGGGGGTGCTGACTTGGTCACATGATTCTCAACATCCATTAAGCTAGCCTGGGTTCTTTCACATGATGCTTTGGGGAACCATGGGAAGCAAGCAGGCAAGTCCCAATGCACAAGTAATTTTCAAGCCTCTGCATGAGTCATATATGCTAACATCCATTTGACCAAAGCAAGTCACATGGCTAATATCTGAGTCAGTGTGGGAGGGAACCACCCAATATGTGGATGTAGAGAGGCACATATAAATTGGGGCCATTTTTGGAGTGATTGTTCACAGTATGTTTGGGGAAAAAAGTGTGCATAAATAATGCGATGAACTTTAATGGACACTGTTCATTTATTCTGCCCTTTATTCCTTCGAAAAGCACTCACCCAAAGGCTCTCATTGATTTAGGTTCTTTTATCCTCAACTAAATGCAAGGGAAATATCTGAATTGGTTACACAAAAAGTCAAGGTAAAATTTTATGGTATGACCCAAACAACACTTTTTAATTTTCTTGGCTCCCGATATTACATTCAACCCACTCCACTTTGCTTCTTACTTCACCTACTTAGAATGCTCTTCTTCTTTCTAAAATTAATCTGCAAAACCAGTTTAAATTCCTCCTCTTGAAAGAACTGACCACTAAGCCCTTGCTGATTGTCCTGACCTCTCATTCTCCTCAACCCCCTCAGCTTGCAGATCTGCTTCAGTCTCCTTGCACTGAACACCCTTAAAATGTAGAATATATTATTGATTCATGTATGGTCTGGCCTCTAACTATATATGAGGATAAGAAGACTTTCTTATTTTTCTTTCAATTTTTGCCCACATCTTGATGCACTTATCTAAAAAAAACTTAATGATGACTACCATAATGCACCCCAATATATATTATATGGCCATATCTTTGTTTAATTACTCTGATCAAGTTAAAGCATCTTTTCAATCCCATAGGCTGGCCTTTGTTAAAGATGTGAGCTACAAGTGGAATCTGGAACATATCACTAGTCTAAATGTTCTTCATGGAAAATTGCATGTACTCATGTTTTAATTTTCCTCATTTTTTTTCTATTAAAATATTACTTTATGAGAATTCCCATCCATACTTCTAAATAGCAGTTCTCAATAGCAGCCCATGAAGGCAGTTCTTGAGAAGGAGTAACCAGGGAAAATATTCATCTTCAGCAGCTCCTGGAAGGTTAACTTAACATTCTGACCACCAGTTTCTATTCATAACCTCCCTTAGCTCATCTGACACCTTCAGACATGGATCTGTGCAATATTAGGGAAATATCCACCACTAACATCAAGCAGGTCCTAAGGACTCTCTAGAAACAGACTTCTCATACATTCTGACACCTTTCTAGAGACCAATGCTACAAAATATACACCTAGGCCTGGACTGGGGGTACATATCCTTTATTCATGTTGCCCTGTGTCCTTGGTGTAGGGAAAAATCTAATATTCTCTTCCATAGAGTCCACAACCTTCTTCTCTCATTCCTGGCCATGTGCCAATGAATACAAATTTTGCAAATGCCTCTAATACCTCTTCATTTACTATTCTTACTTAAACAGAATGATCCATGTGACTTGTCAAAATTGAGGCCCAAGACAACATTAAGAATCCAGTGATTCACAAAGATAATAAGTAATATGGTGACCCCTCTTTTAGATCAGCTTGGTCAACTCTTGGAAATATAGCAAATTAATAGCCAGTTTTGTAAGATATCATCTCCCTCTTTTTAAACAGAAAGTTGGAATGACAAGTTTTATTTCACCTTAAGATTTCAAATATGGGTAACTGGCCAGAGTTGAGAATCCCATCTACCATTATCTATTTATCTTTTGCTGAGCTTCCTGGAAAATATCAGCATTAAGTAACAGTCATTTTATTCAATTCATTTTATCAACCCATAAACCCACAAATCTTCAGGACACAGAACCTAGAGCACAGATAGTAAGAAAGAAATATAACATTTTCTATACTAGTTCTTAGTTCCTGCAGCATTGAATAATCAGTAAATCTATTCAGTGACTCTACTGCAATGAATTCTTACATATGAAAAATCTATCTCTTCACACAAACCTTGCACAGAAATTTTAAATATCAGAAATGATCAAATATTGTGATACCATAAGTTATGTCACATAAGCTTAAATTTTCTTTTAATGGGGACAAAAATAGAGGATATAGTGCCAATATTTCAGCTATTACTATAGGATATGACATGAACTTTGAATATCAACTCCAGTTATAATTCCCACTGAACTATGGATGTGAAGATTATATTATCCAATTAGGAAGTCAATGATACCAAGGGATCACACCCCACTTTCCATCTTCCTTCATGAATTAAATCACATTCCCCTCCCTAGGCCATGGCTGATGGAGATGTAGCAATGACCAAAAACATACTAGATGATTAGCACTGAAAGAATCTTAGACAAACCTTAGCTATTGAAGACTGGTCTTCCCAGGAAGCACAAACAGGCCAATTGCATAGCTTTGTTCTTTCCATCTGGTCACAAACACAAAATAATCAATAGTCACCCCATGTCTGGATTATGCTGCATCAGTATATTTACTTGATAAGTTTTGTAGACTCCCGAAGGACTCTGGAACCACCAATCGGTAGGCAAAGAGGCCTGAGGTTGAAAGGGCCCTAATTTCAGAAGCAAAAGTTTCTATACTTTCTGTTTCACATTAGGGTTAGATTAATAAGTAAAGTGTCTACCCCAAAAGCAGGGTAAACATGAACCTCCAAGATACAAACATAAGATATTTCGGTGGCACTGCTTCAGCTTCTGGGCCATAATGGCATATTATCCATAAGGCAAATTATGTCATTATATACAAACAATATAAATTTTATCAATTTCTATTTGTGTTCATATTATCGTAGGTGAAGTTGATTGATTCTGACTTGCCAAATTTGTCACACAACTCACAATCTGTGTCATTAGCAGTGCCATCTCTTCTTTTGTAACCTCATCAAGGCATCTTTAATCTCTCTGTTCCTCAGGCTGTAAATCACTGGATTCAACATGGGAATGACCACAGTGTAAAAGACTGATGCAAATCTGTTTAAGCTGGAGGAAACACCATAGCTGGAACTCAAATAGACATAGATAACAGATGTATAGAAGATGGAAACAGTGGTCATATGAGAAGCACAGGTGTTGAAAGCCTTGGACCTGCCTTTCAGTGAAGTGATCTTCATAATGGAGATGATAATATAACCATAGGATAGCATGATGATTATAACATTTGCTATCCCATAGGTCACTGTTAATATAGCAACCATGATCTGTATGAAAACTGTGTCAGTGCAGGACAAGTTTAACAATTGAGGCATGTCACAAAAGAAGTGTTTGATAACATTTGGCCCACAGAAGTGGAGCTGAAGCAAGGCACACAGTTGGGATAAAGAACCAGAGAGCCCAGCCATATAGACTCCCAGTGCCATCCAACCACAGAGGCTGGGAGACATGACGGATGAATAGAGCAGCGGCTTACAAATGGCAGCATATCGGTCATAAGCCATGGCTGTCAGGAGACAACACTCACTCAGTCCCATGGTTGAAATGAGGAAGTACTGGACAATGCAGCCAACAAAGGTGATTGTTTGCTGCTTCTGAAAGAAGTTGGAGAGCATCTTTGGGGCTGTGGAGGTAACATAGCAGATATCTATGAAGGACAGGTTACTGAGGAAGAAGTACATGGGTGTGTGGAGGTGGGAATCCATCCTTATTAAGATGATGAGGCACAGGTTCCAGGTCACAGTTGTAATGTAGATCAGCAGGAATATAACAAAGAGCACTGCTAAGATCCTGGGAAAATCTGAGAATCCCAAGAGAATGAAGTGGGTGATTCCTGTAATATTTCCTCCTCCAATCATTGCCTCACTGCTTCTGAAATCAGAAAGGAGACAAGGGACTACATTGCTGAGCCAGGAGAAATGAAGCGATTATCATTTTCATATGTGCTAGAATTTTCCTCCAATTAACACTTGAAAACAAATACTTTGATACCTTTCTGGTGAAAAAAAATCCATCTTTTCACCTCAAAGTATTCAAGAAGTTGCTACTGAGTGTGTCAAAGTACAAATTAATTTTTGTGCTCTCATGAGAATTAGTAGTGAACTTTAAAATTTTTAGTGGAAGCTCTAAAACTACTATCAGATATGCTATGATTATTAAACATAACATAAAGTCCAATTGTTATATTAATAGTTCTTTAAAGACCTCTATTAATTCAATATATAGCTTCTTTTATAATAGTAAAAGTATAAGTGGCATTTTCCTAGAATTATTTCAAAATAGACTATCTGTTCTATATTGTCAATGAGATTTTTAAATATGTTCTTTCACTTTTAAGAATTGTTATTCCTCTTCATGACACTTTACAAATATGACTCATAATACATAATTTGTGTAATATATAATATATGTATTAAACATATTTTTAACACATCTACCAACTTGACTGAAAAATAACATCAAAATTTTGATTTTGATAAATTTGATATGGCAGAAACTAGTATACCCAATAAATTTATGGAATCAGTCCTCTGGGAAAGCTTTCATTTTAAGCATCCTAAAGTTGGGTGAGTTCAGTTCACTGTTGGCCTCAAGTATTTTCTCAAGGTTAGGGTATTTTGGAAATAGTTTAGTACTCTGGTAAAGGGCTTAGTCTTCGGAGTTTGGCTTTGGATACACTTTTGTTTTTATGAATATGTCCAGTGGCTTCAACACACTAAATCTAGGTTTATCCCTAATAAAATGAGAGCCCATAAACTTCACTGTTTGGGAGAGTTTTAAGAGGAAATGATGCAAGTGCTGAACACAGTTCAGTATATCATATCTATTCAATCATAGTTTGCTGTCATCATCACTGGTTGCCTCAAGATGCCCACATGACTGATAATTCCTACTGTGGATAAGAATGTTAGTCATTCCCTAGTTTAATGGATTACTCTGAAAATTCCTGATACATCATTGTCCCCGTGGTCAGTCTGGAATTTCTTCCAGGCAGGTATAGATTTGGACCCAGTGTTCTTGCAAGACAAAACACCTAGTGAAATGAAGCATTTGCTATTCAGTTTGATTGAGTTCAGGTAACTTGGGTCAATTAACAACTAACATCAAGCTATGATAGGCACTGAGATACAGAAAAGATCAAAGATAAGATTTCATTTCCCAAATACTACAGAGTATAATTCTTACTTTTTGTAGATATGGTCACCATGGTTTTGGTCACTAACAAATTCATAATAGATAATACCTGTTGGGATCGCTCCATTCAAAACTCTCATTTCTTGGCAAAAGTCAAGAAAATTTTTTTAAAAATTAATAATTATGGAGTAGAATTTTCAGGTACTCAAAAGATTATTTCTGTAAACTCACAATTGCTCTGATAATACATGTATTCTTAAAAGTATTATAAATTTGAATAATTCATTTTTATATTTAAAATAGACATGTCAAAAGGACATTCAGAGAATTAATGAATAATTTCTAGATTTGGCAGTAATTTAACATATGATATTGTTATTATCTTACATTGGAGGAAATAGCATAAACTGTTTCATTATTTGTGGGAGACCTGGTTTACTCTGGATGAGAGAAAAAATAAATGCACATTTATGTCATATTTGTGTGGGAAAGTTATTTCTGATATATATCCTAGAAAGTTAAACTATTAAAGAAGAAAATGCTATAACAATTTACATCTTGGTAATGGCATTAAAAACACTTCCAGAAAACATATTTGAAATATAATTAATGAAGAGGAATAAAAGATGTAAAATTTTAAAAAGACCATATGGAATAGTTTTTACTATTTGAAAATCATATAATTAAAAAATAATCAGAGAACTTCCAGGAAGATGGCACAATAGGAGAAGCAGAGCAAACTTCTACACCATGGAATAACTAGAGAAAAGGCAGAAAATCACCGGGACAGCAGTTCCAGTGTAGGAGAGTCCAGAGAGGCATTTCTACTTTATTTTGAGAGGACCTGGATGGAAGACTGAGAATTTATGACTGAAAGGACGGGGTGAATTTACTCAATCATGACTGCTTCTGGAATGTTCTCCAGGATAGATCATATGCTTGGGCACAAAACAGGTCTAAATAAAATTTAAAAGATTAAAATTATTCAAAGCACTTTCCCTGACCATGATGGAACGAAGCTGGAAATCATCAACCACCAAAGAATCAGATTGTTCACAAATATACGGAGGTTGAACAAACCACTCTTAAACAATCAGTGGGTCAAAGAATAAATTGAAAGAGAAATCAGTAAATATCTGGAGATGAGTGAAACCAAGAATACAACTTTTCAAAAAACTTTGGGAGGCAGCAAAGGTAGTGCTTAGAGAGATATATAGCTCTAAATGCATACATTAAAAAGCAGCAAAGAGTTAAAATCAGAGGCCTAACTGAACAACCAAAGAAGACAGAGAAACAGCAACAAACTAACCTTAAAGCAAGTATAAAGAAAGAAATAACAAAGACTAAAGCAGAAATAAATGAACTGGAGAACAAAAAACAATAAGGAGAATCAACAAAATGAAAAGTTGCTTCTTTGAGAACAAACAAGGCTTCACAGGAATTTTACAAAACTTTTCAAAAAGATGCAAATAGGGTAAGAAATGAGAGGGGGATCATTGATCATTACCATGGATCCCAAAGAAATAAAAAATCATTAGAGGATACTATGAACAACTGTATGCCAATAAACTAGACAATTTAGAAGAAATGAACAATTTTCTAGAAATACATCATCAACCTAACTGACTTGAGAAGAGATAGAAGACCTCAATAAACCAATCACAAGTAAAGAGATACAGTCATCAAAAAACTTCCTACAACAGGAAAGGATTTTATAAATTGTCTATCCTAAATAAAATCCCTTTGTTTCATAGTGGTATAATTAAAACCCATTGATGTTTTACATTGTCCATAGTAAGTGCAACTGGAACTCAGGTATCCCAACTCTCTTTGGGACTCTACCATAGATAAAATTATATAGCCTTCAGTTTAATTTGGACATTCCGTACATGCTGAAATTGTGGAGCAATAAAAACTATTCTGTACATCAAACTATACCTCTCCAAACATTTTATGTTGAAAACAAAATGTCTGGTTTCAATTTCTGTTAAAAAACAAAACAAAACAAAACAAAACAAACAAAACCTTTCCTACAGAACAGAAGGTTGAACTGTGGTGTGTGCATACAATGGAATATTGAGCAACTGTGAGGAGTGAAGCTGCGAGACATGCAGCCCAAAGAGGTGAAGGATCCTGTAGACAGCATTTTGAGTGGGGCACCAGAAACAAAGGCAAACACTGTAATGCCTCATCAGTATGGACTAATTACATTGTGTAAACTCATAATTGAATCCTATAGCACAACTTATTATGGGAATGCTTCTTGTAAAGGTCCCTAGATTGTAAGCTATTACAGCAGTCACATCTATTCCCAAACTATAATGGCTATCTCCAGATTCAGAGATGCTGATCCCTTTGTGTATAACCTGACTGATCCCTGAATCTTTGGGTATGTATGTGACACCTGAAACTCAGAGCTAGAGCTCTGCAGATAGGAATGTCAATATTAACACATACAGCAACTGTTAAAAAATCTGAAAAAGAGTTCAGACTTCAATTAGATATATGAATGAAGCAGGTCTAGATATGACTAGGGCAAATTGAGCCAAAGGATAGAGGATGATACTGACTATTTTAAAATTTCAGCTTCCATGTGAGACCAAGGGAAGAGGTGTTTATTTGGTGTTGGAACTATATTTCCTAAACAATTAAACTCATACAGTTTGTTCAATTACCATCATTATACAGCACTTTAACTAGGAAGTGAGACCTGGTTGGTTTGTACAGATTACTGTGAAATAGTGACACATCCCAAAGTAATTTGGGCAGAGAATAAAAATATGTATGCAGTGCGGGACACTGATTACGTGCTTCAACTTGGCGGGCCTGGGCTGGGGGACCTGATCAGCCCCTGGGGAGGGTGGTGGGCACGGGCGACAGCGCCCTCCGCAGCCCCCCGGGCCTGGGAAAGTGAGGCCGGAGGCAGGCCCCATTTCCTCACCCAAAATACCACTGTTAGGGGAGGCTTGCCGGAGGGAACCGCCTTTTCCCCACCCCCTTATCTTGCCCGGACACTCCCCGTTGCCAGTGCAACTCCCATCACCACCAGTGCGCATACATTGTTGCCAGACACCGTTACCGGAGCAACTCTCGCCCCTTTTCAATCAACCTCCGCGCCCTCTCAGAACCAATCCAAGCCTTTAACCTCTACAGCTACCCCGCCCTCTAAACGCCCGATATAAGCTTGTACTCTCCCCTAATAAACTCTCTTGGTTTCTTCACCCTAAAAGAATCGTGTCCCGCCTGTTCCTTTCTCGCCGCCCTCCATACTTTGCACGCCTCCGCCGGGGACCTGGCCAAGTCCCCCGCCTCGCCCTCGCCTCCGGGAAAGAGCCCCCGCCGCCGGTACCCTCCAAGCAATCCTGAGAGCCTAGGATTTAGCAACCGGCCGCCACCCCCCCCCCCAGACGAGTCAACTGCGACCGCAACTGGTGCCCAACGTGGGGCCCCTGGAATTAAAAGTCCTCTCCACGCAGCGGTCCAGTGAAACCACCCGCTCGCCCGGACGCCTCTCCAGCTCCCCTTCTCCTCGCCTGCAAAGTAAGGGCCGCCTCTCCCTCGCCGCCCCGCGGAGCCGCCTCTCCCTCGCCGCTCCACGTCTGGAGCCGCCTCTCCCACGCCGCTCCGCGCCCGGGCCGCTCTTCCTTTCCCGCATTAACCTGGCTTTTGCCCCCGACTACCTTTCGTCTTCTCTTCCTATGTCCCCCCATTCCTCCTAACACTCTTCCTCCAGTAGCTTTCCCTCTTCCCCTCCATTACTTTGCTGTGGTCCTTTGTGTCTTTGTTTCCTTGTGTGGCACGGTGTGCCTCTTTGCGACCGCCCCCCCCCCAAACTGCTCTCGCTACTAGAGGCTCCTGCCTTCTATTCTCGCCGTCTCCTTCGGCCTCGCGACCACGGTTTACCTCATTTTCTTTACTCAATAATCAACCCCCCTTTTTTCTTTTCTCACTCCGCTATGGGTAATCGTCTATCTGCACGCCAAGCACCCCAAGTTCGCGCTCTAGCGGGTCTCCTAGACACACATCGCTGTAAGGTGTCTGTCCGGCAGCTGCAAGTATACTGGGACCTCCTGCTGCCCTTTAACCCATGGCTCACCACTTGCCATCTTTGGGACCCTGTTACTTATGATCGCCTTATTGATCGGGTCACCAACGCCATGGGACATGAGAGCAAGCGCTTCCCTCCCGGCTTGCTCCCCACCTTAATAACCGTCCGCTCCTGCCTTCAAGGCTCCCTCCCCCCTGATCGAGGCCCCATTAAATCCAAGGAGGCCCTATCAACCCAGTCAACAGATTCAGACAGCGATACTAATGTAGACCACGATTCGGACACAGAGTCCTTAGTCGAGCAGATTAACAACGCGCTCGAAGTGACTCCCAAAAAACAAAATAACACTGAGCCTCGCCAAGATGGCGAACTTCCTCCTCCTCCTTCTTCTTCCATCGAGGGGAGGAAGTGCTCCGGCGATGATGTCAGCCCTAAGCTGGGCCGGAAACCGCAAGCGCTTTACCCCGCCCTTTCACAGGGCGGAGCTAGTCCACCATCTTATGCCTTAGCCACTCCCACCGCGCCGCCGTCTTGCGACGCTTGGGGCCTCCCACTTCCGCCTCCCCCTCCGGCGAGCTCCCCCTCGGAGCCGCTACCGGCAGCTGCCGCTGCTCCTCCTACCCTGCCAACTAACAACCCGTGGCTGCCTTCTACACCTCAAGGCAACCCTTGGGGCAACGCTCCCCCTACCCCCACTCCCGCGCCAAGCCCTCTGCAAGCGCGTCCTCCTTTTTCTCATGCTTTTCGCTGCTTTCCTCTTAACCTTACCCCCACACCACAGAAACCGTATGACTGGTATCCCATTGACTCTGATACTATTAAGCAACTTCGCAGGGCCGTCAAGGAGGACGGGTTACGTAGCCCATACGCTTCCCAAATACTGCAGGATCTCGCCATGGACTTTTGCCTCCCCCAAGACTGGGCCTCGCTTGCCCGTTCCATTCTTAACCCCGGCCAGTTTGTTGATTGGCGTGCTCACTTCCAGGCGGAAGCAGCTAAGCAAAGTGAGCAAGACGCAGCCACTGGAGTCTATCATCACCCCGAAGCCTATTTAGGCACGGGAGCGTTTATAAATGCGTCTGCTTATATTAATGTCCCTGCCACCTTCTGGACTATCCTCAGAGGCATCGCCTTACGCGCGTTTGCCAACTGCTCTGCCCGTCGACCTGACAACTTTACCAAGCTCCTCCAGGAGCCAAACGAGCCTTTCGTCACCTTCGTATCCAGGGTCGAAGAAACCTGCGCTAGAAAAGTTAGCAACCCCCAAGCCCAGCTAGCTCTCACCCGGGAACTCGTTCTAGAAGGGGCTAACCCCCCCTGTAAGCAAGCCATTCTCCCCTTGCGGGAAAAAAGTCTAAATGACTGGGTTCTCGCCTGCAGCGCCTTTGACCCAGCTGCCGCGTCCCTAGCCCAGGCTGTCTCTGGCGCTGTCACTGCCGCCTTAGCCGCCACCACTGGTTGTTTTAAGTGCAGGCAGAGCGGTCATTTTGCCCGGGAGTGCCCCAATGCAGAAGTCAACCGCCCGCCTTTCATGCAGCGCAATGGGCGCCCCCCTCCCACTCCTTGACCACGCTGCCAGCGTGGTTATCACTGGGCGCGCGATTGCAAAAATAACCCCAAAACCCTCTGCCGCTGCCCTGGTGTCAATCAGCGCCAAAATGCTGAGCAAGCTTTAAACTCCAAGTGGGGCAAGCCTCAGCCCCGCCCCTAAGAGGCAGCGTGCCGACCGGTTCTAATAAAACTAATCACTTCACCGGCAGCAAAACGCTTCTCTGGACAGTCCCTATCACTCCAGAAAAGCCTACTCGTAAGTTAAGAATAGAGGGGCAATGGTACACGGGCACGCTCGATTCAGGGGCAGAGGTCTCTTGCATGCCCGCTCAGTATGCCACCATGTGCATGGTTCTCGATGGTCCCTCGGTAGTGGGAGCCACTGGTACCTCCACCTCTCTTCAGGCCATAGGGCCCATTAAGTGGGAGGATGAAGAGGGCCACTCAGGCACCTTCCGCCCGTTATTTCTACACACCATAGACCAAATTTTATGGGGCCGTGACATCCTCGCCGCCTCTGGGGCAGTGCTTACCACGCAGCCCCCCCAATAATGTGCGCCACTGCTCGTTTAAAACCTCCAGCGCCCGTTCCTCTGCAGTGGGATACTGAGGAACCTATATGGGTGGAGCAGTGGCCCCTTCCCACGCATAAATTAGTGACACTCCAAGCCCTTGTCCAAGAACAATTGGACACTGACCACATAGAGCCTTCTACTAGTCCCTATAATTCGCCAGTGTTTGTTATTCATAAAAAAGCCACAGGGAAATTTAGGCTCCTCAATGATCTGCGGGAAATCAATAAGCATATTCTTCCGATGGGTTCCCCGCAGCCTGGCCTCCCCCATCCGGTAGCCATCCCGGCCCACTATCATGTAGCCACCATTGACATCAAAGACTGTTTCTTTTCCATCCCGCTACATGAGCGAGACCGCCCGCGTTTTGCCTTTACAGTCCCCGTCCCCAATCACGCGGGCGTGGCTAGCAGGTACCAATCGAAAGTCCTCCCTCAAGGGATGCGTAACAGTCCGGCCATCTGCCAAATGTATGTTAATCACGCAGTGGCCCCCCTGCGAAAGCAGGCCATGCTCATCCATTACATGGATGACATCTTGGTGGCCTCTGAGGACGCCGAGGCACTTCCTCTAATCCTCAAAGACCTCACCACTAATTTAGCTGACCTCGGCCTTACGGTTCAGCCCGATAAAGTTCAAATTGTGCCACCATTAGCCTTCTTAGGGTTTAGTATTAATAGAACCATTGCCCCGTCCGCTCCCCAGCTGGACATACCGGATCGGGTCACTATCACTGAGCTTCAACAGCTCTGCGGTCAGATCAATTGGCTCCGCTCTGCGTTGCCGATCACCACCGCGCAGCTCCAACCACTCTTTATGCTGCTGAGTGTCCCTGAAGCCCCGCCGCTAGCAATCTCCCGGCGCATTAAGCTCACCCAGGAGGCAAAGGAAGCCATTGCCGCAATTAACAAGGCACTCGCCGCCTGCTGTCTCAACAGGTTCAGCACTAAAGAGGGCAATCTTATAGCACTCATCCTTCCTACGCCCGGCACACCCATGGGCTGCCTGTGGCAGGAAGGCCCTCTACTTTGGGTGCACCCTGCTAAAAGCCGGCTTAGAAAAATTTGCCCCGCAGTGCGGCTCTGGATCAGCCTAGCTTCAGATCTAGTCACCCTGGCTGTTCATGTATTCGGAGAGCCGCCAGAAAAAATTGTTTGGCCCCTAGACGCAGGCCAAACCCACCTGCTTATACGTGACAACCCGGACATGCAAATCCTTTTAGAAGGATTTCATGGGGAATTCAGCTGCCACTATCCTAGCCATCGGCTGTTACAGGGACTCGCCAAGCTTCCCTTCCGCAGCCCCTTCCATCCTTTCCCCTCCTCTGCACCCATCCCGGGTGCCACTACCGTCTTTACTGACGCCTCCAAAACCCGTTTCGCCTTCCTCTCTTATTCGCAGGACCATCCGGAACCCCGCCTATTCAGTTATGTCAACCTTCATTCAGTCCAAGTGGGGGAAATTCTGGCAGTGTCATACGCGCTAAACGCCCACTGCAACCACCCAGTAAACATTTTCACTGACAGCCTCTACACTTATCAGGTCTGCTGAGTCCTCGCGTTTTCCACCTTTTTCCCCGGGGACTCGGCCATTGATAAAGCACTTTCTACCCTCAGGAGCATCCTGGAGCATCGACAGGATCCTTGGTTCATTAGCCATATTCGTAGTCACTCAGGCCTTCCGGAGCCCTTGGCTAATGGCAACAGCATAGTAGACCAAGCGGTCTCAGCTCAAAATACCCAAGCTATGCTGACCCACACAGCAGCCCCTCCGGGAGACGCTGTTAACCAGGCCAAGTTATTGCATTCCAGGTTTCACTTTTCGGCTACGTCATTGCATCATTTATGTGGCCTCCCCCTAGATACCTGTAAACATCTTGTCCGCAATTGTGCAACTTGTGCGCCCTTTGCGCCGCTTGGCCCCCTGCAACCTCAGGGAGTCAACCCACGAGGCCTAAAACCCAATTCTAGATGGCAAATGGATGTAACTCATGTTCCGTCCTTTGGGCGCCTCAAGTATGTACATGTAATGATTGACACCTTCTCAGCCATGTGTTATGCAGTCCCCCTCGCCGGGGAAACGGCCAAACACTGTATCAAGGCCCTGAGACAGGGAATTCTCTTCATGGGAGTCCCCTGGGACATAAAAACGGACAATGGGCCTGCCTATCGCAGTGCCTCCTTTGCGGCCTTTCTTCAGTTATATAACATCACCCATCATTTCGGCATCCCTTATAATCCACAGGGACAAGCCATTGTGGAAGCAGTCCATCGCCGCTTAAAAACACAAATTGAAAAAGAGAGGGCAATGCTCCCCCAGGCAACTCCAGGGGACCTTATCATAGCAGCCCTCATTCACCTTAATCTACTCACATTCAATAAAGAAGGACTTTCGCCCCTACATAAACATTGGGGGCCCTCGTATAGGCCCACCCAGGCCCCGATGGTCTACTGGAAGGACCCAGAGAATAATGCCTGGAAGGGTCCCTCCCCACTCCTCGCCCAGGGGCACGGGTTTGCTTGTGTTTTCCCAGATGATGCAGCACAACCAATCTGGATCCCAGGAAGGGCAATCCGGCCCGCCACCAGCAACCACGCGTCTAACGAGACGAGAACGCCGTCGTCTCCGCAACCTGGTGCACCAGATGACAACAGTACACCTGAGCCTGGACCCCAGTCCGAGTGAAACCCCGGAAAAACAAGAAATCAGAGAAATTATACGCCTCTATAGACGGGCAAAAGCCAGCCCCCTACACCTCCTTAACCCCCACCCGAGCATTGCTTCCCTTCTAACGATCATGCTGGCTCTCGCCTCTTCTACCCAGGCTGTCTACCAGCCCCACTCCCCTCACCAGCCTTGGAAATGGACCTTGGCACGGTGGGAAGATTCCACAGTTATACAAACCCAAGTTACGGCAGGGCGACCTTCCTTTTTTGTCAACGCAACTGATCTATTTCCCACTCCTTCCGTACGCCCCACTGGTTGGAATCAAGCCCAATATTATATGTGCCCATCCTCAAATCCTGGAAAACAGTACTGCAATTCCCCCAACCAGTACTACTGTGCATATTGGGGATGTGAAACATTAGCCACTCAGTGGGAGACTTACGCCACTGATCATTACCTAACTCTAAAATGGGCCCCCTTTAACTGCAAACCACCTGAAGAACCCATTACCTGGGGTATCTATGGAGGCCATCACCACATTGCACCTACAGGTACCTGCTCACATTTAAATCTCAGTGTGCAGCTCCCTACTGATCCCTCCTGGTTACTTGGTCGAACCTGGGGCTTCAGAATTTATTTGAAAGGAGTCGACCCAGGTTCCCTTATTCTTGTAAAAAAGGAGGCTGTACAAAAAAACCCCTCTGCCATTGGTCCCAATAAAGTCATTAACCCCCTTTTTCCACAGCCCCCCAGCCGCACCTCGAGTACAAGCAGCACACCCGGAAACCGCACCTCAGCTGCAAACGGCGCGTTGCCAACACCACCACCCCAACCTCGTCCGCCCCCCGCCCGTTACTCCTCTCCCCTCCTCAGCCTTATCCAAGCGGCCTTCACCTCAGTGAATTCCTCCAACCCTAATCTTACCTCCTCTTGTTGGCTTTGCCTCTCCACTTCCTCCCCCCTGTATGAGCCAGTTGCCTCCAACCTCTCCTTTTCAGAAAACACAGAGGACAGCCCCTCGGAATGCAATTGGAATACCTCTGCCGTCCCCCTAACCTTTCATTCAGTCTCCTTTACAGGAAAGTGCATCCGCCCTCGCTCAAGTAACTCTCCCAACCTCACAGCTTGCGCCGACTACTCATCTCCCAGCAGCTCTGCAAAATTTCTCATCCCTCATAACTCCTCCCAATGGCTCTGCTCCTCTACAGGGCTTACCCCCTGCCTTAACGTGCAAACCCTCAATACAACTAATGAAACTTGCCTCCTAATTGTCCTCATCCCTAGGGTCCTATACCACAGCGAGGAAGACTTCTTCCTCCGCCTGGAAACAACTGCAGCTTCTGCCCCACTGCAAAAGCGAGAGCCCATCACCGTCCTCACGATTGCCTCCCTCCTAGGTCTTGCAGGCGCTGGCACCGGAATCGCTGCATTAGCCAGTCAAGGCTCCGCCCTAACTCACCTCCGGGCGGCTGTTGACGAGGACATTCGTCACCTACAAGACGCTATTTCCCATCTTAAAAATTCTGTCAATTCCCTCTCTGAGGTAGTGCTCCAAAACCGCCGAGGTCTCGACCTTCTCCTCCTCAAAGAAGGAGGCCTTTGTGCCGCCCTAGGAGAAGAGTGCTGTGTATATGCCAATTCCACAGGCCTCGCCGAGGACAGCCTAAAGAAGGTCCGAGAGGGACTGGAACAACGCAAAAGAAACCGTGAAGCCGCCAACTATTGGTCCCACATCTTTACCCCCATCCTCCCTTACCTCCTCCCTCTCCTCGGCCCCCTACTAATGATTATTCTAGCTCTCACCTTAGGACCCTGCATTATCCGCAGAATTGTCCAGCTTGTAAGGAAACAAACGGATGCTATTTTCTCCTCGTTCGTGCAAGTCCAGTACCAGCGACTCGCCACCTCTGACGCTCCCTACTCCGAGATGACAACCAACCCTCCGCAACCTCACCGCCACCGGTCAACCCGCCGACCGCGAGGCCCTTCTCGATCGCCTGAACATCGCACCAACCTCGAGCTCCAGCTTCTCTGAACCTCCGACTTTAAACCCCCCACCCTCGTCCATCCCGCAAGCAGCAAGGCCCCTGTCGAGCGCCCGGGCGCCACACCAATGCCGAGCTCCAGCCTCGCTGAGCCACCGTCAACCCCTTTTCCCCTCCCCGGCCTCCCCCTTCCCTCATCCCTTAGCGGGCCTCTCCGGTAAGCTTCTTCCTTTAATTAGAAAAGAAGGGGGAAATGCGGGACACTGATTACGTGCTTCAACTTGGCGGGCCTGGGCTGGGGGACCTGATCAGCCCCTGGGGAGGGTGGTGGGCACGGGCGACAGCGCCCTCCACAGCCCCCCGGGCCTGGGAAAGTGAGGCCGGAGGCAGGCCCCATTTCCTCACCCAAAATACCACTGTTAGGGGAGGCTTGCCGGAGGGAACCGCCTTTTCCCCACCCCCTTATCTTGCCCGGACACTCCCCGTTGCCAGTGCAACTCCCATCACCACCAGTGCGCATACATTGTTGCCAGACACCGTTACCGGAGCAACTCTCGCCCCTTTTCAATCAACCTCCGCGCCCTCTCAGAACCAATCCAAGCCTTTAACCTCTACAGCTACCCCGCCCTCTAAACGCCCGATATAAGCTTGTACTCTCCCCTAATAAACTCTCTTGGTTTCTTCACCCTAAAAGAATCGTGTCCCGCCTGTTCCTTTCTCGCCGCCCTCCATACTTTGCACGCCTCCGCCGGGGACCTGGCCAAGTCCCCCGCCTCGCCCTCGCCTCCGGGAAAGAGCCCCCGCCGCCGGTACCCTCCAAGCAATCCTGAGAGCCTAGGATTTAGCAACCGGCCGCCACCCCCCCCCCAGACGAGTCAACTGCGACCGCAATGCAGGACCCCCTGAGGAGCTGGGGAAAATGTGGAAGTGCTGGACTTCCTCACCTGGATTATTGCTGATGTTCTCACAAACATTGAGGACTGGCAGTTTGGTATATTGAGTCCTCTATCTTGGGGCTTGCCCATATGGAGATTGCTACTGCAAAGGAGAGGCTAAAATTGCTTATAATTGTGCATAAGAGTCTCTCCCTGAGTACTTCTTTGTTGCTCAGATGTGGCCCTTCTCTCCAGCCAACCCAAACCAGCAGATGAAGTCACTGCATGGCACCTGTTTTATTTTGCATCCCCCTTTTGGTCAAGAAGATGTTCTCAATCCCATGATACCAGGTTCAGATTAATCCCCTGGAGTCATATCCTGCATTGCCAGGGATATTTACACCCCTGGGAGTCAGGTCCCATGGAAGGGGGAGGGCGGCAAGATCACCCACCAAGGTGGCTTAGTGATAGAGGGCCACATCTGAACAACAAAGAAGCACTCAGGGGGAGACTCTTAGGCACAATTACAAGCAGGTTTAGCCTCTCCTTTGCAGTATCAAGCTTCATAGGGGCAAGCCCCAAGACAGAGGGCTCCACACACGAAGCCATCAGTCCCCAATGTTTGTGGGAACATCAGCAACAATCCAGGTGAGGAAGTCCAACACCTCTGCATCCTCCCCCAGCTCCACAGGGGGTCCCCAAATATATATTTTATTCTCCTCCAAAATTACATTGGGATGTGTTACTATTTCACTCTAAACTATACAGACTTACCATATCTCACTTCCTATTCAAAGTTCCATGTAATTGTGGAGTTTGAAAAAACTGACTGTAGAAGTTATATTGTTAGAAAATACAGATCCTACACCAAATAAACATTTCTTCCATTGGTCTCACATGGAAGTTGAAGTTTTAACACACCCTCAGTTTCAACCTTTACCTTTTGGCCCAATTTGCCCTGGTCTTAACCAGATCTGCTTCATTAATATTGCTAATAGAAGTCTGGACTCTTTTTCAGCTTTTTTTTTTTTTTTTTAACAGTTGCTGTAGGCATTAATACTGATGTTCATATCTATCAAGCTCTACTTCTGAGTTTCAGATGTCACACAGATACCCAGTGTTCCAGAGACCAATCAATTATACGCCAAGGGATCAACATCTCAGAGTTTGGAGACAGCCATTACAATTCAGGGACAGATTTGACTGCTGTTAGAGCTTACAATCTAAGGACCATTACAGTAACCATTTTCCAGTTAGGCTGTGCTCTAAGATTCAATTCTGAGTTTACACATTGTAGTTAGTCCATATCAGTGAGGCATTATAGTGTTTGCCTTTGTTTCTGGTGGACTTCACTCAAAATGCTGTCTACAGGATCCATTCACTTCCTTGTGTGTCTCACAACTTCACTCCTTCTTGTAGTTGCTCAATATTCCATTGTATGCATACACCGCAGTTCACCATTCTGTTCCTCAGTCAATGTACCCTTAGGCCACCTCCACCCACTGCAAAATCATGAATACTGCCTCCATGAACACCAATGTGCAAATGTCCATTCATGTATCTGCTCTTAGACCTTCCAAGTACATACCCCATAATGAGGTTGCAGGACCTTATGGCTGCCACATACTTAGCTTCTTATGGATCCACCACAGTGACCTCCAGAAAGGCTACACCATATTTACCCCTCATCAACAATAAATAGGTACATCCTTCTCTCCATGTTTTCTCCAGCACTTTTACCCCTATTTATATTTTTTCCTACAATTTTAAAGAGATATATTCACATAACATACAATTATCCATGGTGTACAAACAGTTGTTCATGGTAACATCATATAGCTGTACATTTATAACCACAGTCAGCACTTGACCATATTGATTACTATGAAAAAGTTTATTTTTCTTTTGGTGAATCATAAGATAATCATAAATAGGAAAAAAAAATGTCATGCAATACATTAGTAAGGACAGAAAACAACACCACTACCAAGAATCCCATATCCCTCCCTTATATGCCCCTCTCATACACATTTAACTTTGGTGTATTCTCTTTGTTACATTTAATGGAAACACATTACAATGTTACTGTTGACCATAGACTCCAGTTTGCTTTGATTATGTTTTTTCCCAAATACCATCCCTTTTTCAACACTCTGCATGATTGACATTCATTTGTTCTCCCACATGTAAGAACATTTTTATATTTGTACATTTAGTAACAGTCATTGGCTGCTCCACTTTTTGCCAAGTTATACAGTCCCAGTCTTCGTCTTCTATCTTTAGCTCTGATGTCATACATTCCCCTATCTCACATCTTTCTCACAGACATCTTTGTTCAGTGTACTTACAATATTGTGCTACCATCATTCAGTGTTATGCTCTCTATTTCTGGATCTATACAATCAATCCTGCTGAACATTCTGTAGTCCTTCAGCATCAAAATATTTGATCTCTACCCTCTTTACATCTCCTGGTAGCCTGTATTATCAGCTTTTAACTCTCAAAATTTGCTCACTAATGTTAGTTCATATTAGTGAGACTGTACAGTATTTGTCCTTTTGTTTCTGGTGAACTTCACTCAACATAATGTCCTCAAGGGTCATCCACATTATCATATGTTGCATATCTCTGTTCTGTCTTACAGTTGCATAATATTTCGTCATGTGTATATACCACAGTTTCTTTACTTGTCAGTTGATTTTTGACAAGGACCTCAAATCCACTGAACTGGGACAGAATATTCTCACCCACAAATGGGGCTTGGAGAACTGGATATCCATATCCAAAAGAATGAAGGGGGACCCCTCCCTCACACCCTATATAAAATTAACACAAACTCTATCAAAGACCTAAATATAAGAGCCGGTAGCAAAAACTCCTAGAAGAAAATATATGGAGACATTTTTCAAGACCTACTATTAGGAGTTATCTTCTTAGACCTTATGCCCAAAGCACAAGCAAAGGAAGAAAAAAATAAATAAAGGGAAAGTCCTCCAAATCAAATTCTTCTTTGCCTCAAGGGACTTTGTGAAAAATGTGAAGAAAGGAAAGAAGATAGCAGAATAGAGAGGAATGGAAGTTAGTTAGTTCCCATGGAACAACTAATAAACAACCAGGAACAACTAGTAAATAATCTGGAATTACTGTGGGGGGACAAACATGACTGTGTACTCATCATACACCAACCTGGATAGGGAGGAATGCCTGAAATTGCAGCACAAAATCTGTAAGTAAAGACTGTGGACCAGCACTGAGAGCCCTTTCACCACAGCAGCCCAAACTGCAAAACCTCGCTGTGATAGAGAGCAGCACTCTCTGAACAAAAGAATATACCTCAGTCCAACTCCAACTGGGGTTTTGATTAACAAAGCGGACTCCTCAAAACAAGCTACAAATCCCCAACAAGCAGATGGAGGCTTTTAGTGATGACTGACCTTAAAGAACCAGTGAACTTCTCTGTGCTTGGAGGGGTAGTCCAGAGGACCGGGTGCTATCTCTGGCTAGCAGATGAAGCTGGGGGAGACTATAGACTGGCCCTGAAGGGGAGCCTTCTGTTGCTTTTTCTTTCTCTCAACCTGAGTGGCTCAGTGGAGAAAGCCTCAGACATTTTCATTTCACATCTTTCTGACCCAGACAAGGGTGAAGATAGCAGAGTTAGAGAGATGAAGAGCCTATTTAAAAGCAAATGAAAACTCTCTAGGGGGTGTATCTTCCCTAAGAGGAAGCCCAGTCCCACTACCTGCCTCCCACTCAGAACCATAACAGAGAGCCTGGGGGAAAACAGCCAAAACAGAGGCTAAGGACTAAGGGGGCCACAGCTCCTAAACCAGTCAGGAGCTACAGGCTGACAGGGATCACCTGCTGGGCAGGTTAGGAAAAGTACAGTGGCTTGAGACCTTACAGGGTGTGTCAATCTTCTAAGACACACCCTCAGGGAAAACTGATACTGAATATTGCCTGCTTCTGAGATCTGAGACTGTTCTGGTCTGGGAATACCTGATTGGGGTAACCAAGAAAACCAGATGCCTAAACAACAGAAAACTACAACCTACACTAAGAAAAACAAAGTTATGGCCCTGTCAAAGGAACAAACTTACACTTCAACTGAGATACAGGAATTGAAACAACTAATGCTAAATCAATTCAAAAAGTTTAGGGAAGATATGGCAAAAGTGATGAAGTATATAATGAAAACACTGGGCGAATATAAGGTAGAATTCAAAAGTTCAAAAAAACAACTGGCAGAATCTATGGAAATGAAAGGCATAACACAAGAGATGAAAGACACGATGGAGACATACAACAGCAGATCTCAAGAGGCAGAAGAAAACACTCAGGAACTGGAGAACAAAACACCTGAAATCTTACACACAAAAGAACAGATAGAGAAAAGAATGGAAAAATTTAAGCAATGTCTCAGGGAATTGAATGACAATATGAAATGCTTGAATGTATGTGTCATGGGTGTCCCAGAAGGAGAAGGGAAGAGTAAAAGGGAAGAAGCAAGAATAGAGGAAATAATCAATGAAAATTTCCCATCTCTTATGAAAGACAAAAAATTACAGATCCAAGAAGTGCAGAGTACCCCAAACAGAATAGATCTGAATAGGCCTATACCAAGACACTTAATAATCATATTATCAAATGTCAAGGACAAAAAGAGAATCCTGAAAGCAGTGAGAGAAAAGCGATCCATCACATACAAAGAAAGCTTGATAAGATGATGGCGGATTTCTCAGTGAAAACCATGGAGGCAAGAAGGAAGTGGTGTGAGATATTTAACATATTGAAAAAGAAAAACCATCAACCAAGAATCCTATATCCGGGAAAACTGTCCTTCAGATATGAAGGAGAGTTTAAAATCTTTTGTGACAAACAGACAATGACAGAATGTGTGAACAAGATATCTGCACTACAAGAAATACTAAAAAGAGCACTGCAGACAGAAAGGAGAAGACAGAAGTGAGAGATTTGAAACAAATTCTCAGGTGATGGCAGCACAGCAATGTGAGTACACTAAACAAAGATAACTGTGAGTATGGTAGAAAGAGGAAGGTTAGGAGCATGTGGGACTCCAGAAGAAAAGAGGAAAGATAAAGACTGGGACTGTATAACTCAGTGAAACACAGAATGCTCAACATTTGTGATAAAATGGACAAATATGTTTTTACATGAGGGAGAACAAATGAAAGTCAACCTCCCAAGCTGTTAAAAATAGGATGGTACTGGGGGAAAAATACAATCAATGCAAAGTAGAGACTGTAATTAACCAAAACATTATATTATGCTTCCTTTAATGTAACAAAGGCAATATATCAAAGCTAAATGCCTGTAAGAGGGGACATAAAAGAGGGTATGGGACTCTTCGCATTGGTGATGTTGTCTGACTCTTTATTCTACTTTAGTTTAATGCTATCTTTCTTTTTGTTACTTCCTAGCTGTAATGTTTGTTTTTATTTTTTTCTCTTTCATTTTTCTTTTTCTTTTGTCTCTCTGTCTTTTTTGACTCTTCCTTTTTGTGATAGAAATGGAGATGTCCTTACACAGACAGTGATGAGAGTGGTGAATATATAAACACATGACTATACAGGGAACCATCAATTGTTTAGTTTGGATGGAATATATGGGGTGTGAACAAAACCACCAAAAAAAGTGGGTTGATGAAGAAACCTTGAGGACACTATAATGAGTGAAATAAGTCAGACACATAAGGATAAACATTACAGGGTCTCATGATATGAACTAAGTATAATATGTAAACTCATAGACATGAAATATAAGTTAACAGGATATACAATGAGCCTAAAGAATTGGGAGCAGTTGCTTATTATGAGCAGAATGCTCAAGTAGGTTGAACTTAAATGTTTGGAAATGGACAGAGGTGATGGTAGAACTTTGTGAGAATGACTAACAGTGCTGAATGGTATGTGAATGCGGTGGAAAGAGGAAGCTCAGAGACACTTATGTCACCAGAAGGAAAGTTAGAGGTTAAAAGATGGGAATGTATAAAACAGCGAATCCTGTGGTGGGCAATGTCTGTGATTAACTGCACAAATATTAGAAATCTCTTTCATGAGCTAGAACAAATGCATGGGACTATAACTAGAAGTTAATAATAGTGAAGCATATAGAGAGAAAACTATACCTATTGCAAACTATATACTACAGTTAGTAGTATTTTAACATTCTTTCATCAACAATAACAAATGTACTATACCAATACTATGAGTCTATAATGGAGGAGGGGTGGTTAGGAGTATGGGAGGATTTAAGTTTCCTTTTTCCTTTTTTTTTTTTTTTTGTCTTTATTTCTTTTCAGGAAAAATGAAAATGTTCTAAAAGTTCAAGAAAAATTAATTGTGGTGATGGATGCACAGCTGTATGATGGTATTGTGGGCAATTGATTGTACACTTTGGATCTTTGGATAATTGTATGGAATGTGAAAAATTTCAATAAAAAATTTTTTAAATAAGTAAAAGAAATGTGAAGAGGCAGTCAAGTCAATGAGAGAAAATATTTGGAAACTGTATATCTGAAAATGTTTTGATATCTATTATATATAAAGAAATCTTGCAACTCAACAATAAAAGAAAAACAATCCAATTATAAAATGGGCAAAAGTTATGAATAGACATTTTTCCAAAGAGGAAATACAAATGGCTAAAAACAGGTATTAAACAGTGTTCTTCTTCATTAGCTATTAGTGAAATGCAAATCAAAACCACAATGAGATATCATCCCACACATATAACAGTGACTACCATTCAACAAAGAAAATTACAAATGCTGGGGAGGATGTGGAGAAATTGGAACACTTATTCATTGCTGATTAGAATACATAATGGTGCAGCTGCTGTGGAAGACAATTTGGTGGTTCCTCAGAAAACTAAATATTGAGTTGCTCTATGACCTGGTAATTCCCTACTTGGAATATATCCAAAAGATCTGAACACAGTGAAACAAACATACATTTGCATATCAATGTTCATAGGAGCATTATTCACAATTGCCAAAGATGAAAACAATCCAAGTGCCCATAAACAAATTAGAGGATAAACAAAAGGTGGTATATACATATGATGGAATATTGTGCAGCAGTAAGAGGGACTGAGGTCCCAAAGCATGTGACAACATCAACAAACCTGGAGGATATAAAGCTGAGTGAAGTGAGCCAGACACAAAAGGATACGTATTGTATGATTCACTAATATGGATCCCTTAGAAAAGGTAAACTCAGAGTCTTAAAATGTAGAATATAGGAACCTGGAAATAGACAGAAGCTAGAGAAGGAGAAGTGGTTACATAATAGATACAGACTTGTCAACAAGGTTGACCACAAATCTATGGGAATGGATGTAGGGGATGGTAGTTTGCTACTGGGAATATAAGTAATGACGCCGTATTGAAGATGAATATGATTGAAGGAGGTTGCTTAAAGACATGTATCTCACCGATTAGCACTACAAATACAAATGAGTTCTGGCATGAAATGTTTCAAAGGTATGACACTTCTTCAAAGAGTTGATAATAGAGTGGTATACGGAAAAAAACTACATATTGCATGCTATGGACTATATTTTAACAGAAATACCTTACTACTACCACACCAATACTAGGAGTAAATAAATGGGGGGTTGATAAGAGTTATGGGGTGTTGTGGGATTTCTCTTTGGTGTGGGTGTATCTATCTGCTATTTTTCTCTTTGTAGCAATGAAAATGGTCTAAAATTGAGAGTGATGATTGTACCACTAAGTGTGGATACTGTGACACAGTGTTTATTTTGGATAGAATATATGCTATGTGTATATATTTCAACAAAATCTGCAGATTCTAAATAAATAAACAAACAAACAGAAAGATTTAAGTGCTAGAGAAAATGTGAGAGAGTTAAAAGTATTAAATGTTGGTAGAGTAGAAGAATGGGACAGCCGTTTCGGAGACTAATTTACTGGATCCACAGGAGGCTAAATATAGGGTCACCATAACTAGGGATACACTCAGAAGAACTGAAATCAGGGAATTGAATAGACATTTTAACACTGATGTTTGTGGTTCCATTATTCATGATATCCAATGTTGGAGGTGGCCAAGGGGTGCACAGACAGGAACAGAAGGGTGGACCGTAGTATATATACAGTGATGAAATATTGTGGAGCTACAGAAGGGAATGAGTCATGAGGCATGCAACAAGGTGAACAAAACTTGAGGACAATATGTTCAACAAAATAATCCAGAAACAAAAGGACAATTACTTTATGGTCTCATTTAGAAAATACTTATAAGAAGATTGTAAGTTCTTAGAGTAGTCATATTTGTTCCTGAGTTTTAGCTGTTATTTTTACATGCTGAGATGCTGTGTTCTATCTGTATAACTCAGTATTTCCCTGGCACTTTGGGTGCCTATGTGACACCTGAGTGTCAGAGTTGGAGTTCTGCAGCTCTGAAAATCAGCAATACTCCATATGGGAACTGTTAAAGAAGCCGAAAGAGAGACCAGACTACAATTAGAGATATGATTAAAGCTAATCTGGTTGGAACAAAGTCAGAATACAGGGTAAAGGATGATAGTGTCTCTGTGTTAAAATCTCACCTTCGATGTGAGACCAAAGGAAGAGATGTTTATTATGCCCAAAAGCAAAATTTTCTGTAGCACAAAAGCTAAATTATCTTGTGTAGCCAGTTCATTTAAACAACCTAAACAAATGGGGCCTAAAGTAGGGAAAGAGATATTGTAATTCTGTATAGCTTAATATAGTACCCTGGTACATTCCAGAGTATGTTGTGTAGATAATAAAAAGTACTTGCAAATCCCTTCAGGTGCTAGAGAAAAAAAATGTGGGACTTTTAAGCTTCCACACCTGGGAAATTCCTGACATTCTCTCAAGCACTAGGGACACCAATTGAAAAAGCCAAGCCCTCTATCATGAGGCTTGCTCTTATGAAATTTAATTCTCTAATGGGGAAGCTAACCTACCCAGAATTATGCCTAAGTCATTTCCAGAAGACTTCTATTTTTGCTCAGATGTGGCCTCTCTCTCTCTCTCTAAGCCAACTCTACAAATAAACTCACTCCCCTCCCCTCCCAGGGGTGTAAGTCTCCCTGGCAATGCTGGACATGACTCACAGGCATGAGCCTGGTCTTGGCATCAGAGAATTGAGAATGCCTTCTTCACCAAAAGGGGGAAAAGAAATGAAACAAAGTTTCAGTGGCTAAAGATTTCACTACCATCCCCCTGACATGGGAGATGTCTCTCAGGTGTGTAAGTCTCCTTGGCAATGTGGGCCATGACTTCCAGGGATGAGCTGGCCCTAGCACTGTAGGTCAACAATGTCTCATGCCCAAATGGGAGAAAATAAGTGTAACAATGTAAGGTTTCAGTGGCTAAGAGATTTCAAATAGAGTTGAGAGGTCATTCTGGAGGTTCTTATGCAAGCTTCAGCTAGATATTGCAGGTTGCCACAGTATGCAGAGTGCTAATAAACAGTATTCCCAAAAATCCTAAAGAATACTCTGGGCTCTACCTGACACTCCAAAAAAGTTTCACTCACTGAGCTTATTTTTCAGAAACTTAAAACTTTCAGATTGTTCCTATCCAGATAAGCCCAGAAACCAAGAGGCACCAGCCTCTCCAAGAATATGATCCAGTTGCATCCCCCGCCCCTTAATGTCAGTACCCTTTTTTCAGCATAAAGAAATTAGACTGGTCACTGCCCAAATATCCCTGAAGGTTGAGAGAATGAGCAAATGAGAGGGAGGAGATATAACAGAGAAGATAGGATTTTGCAAATGCTTGTGACTGCTGAAACATTATAAGGACATTTCTTTTTAGTCCCTGTTGTATTAGAACAGTTAGAGGCAATAACTGGAATTGTGGAACTGTAAATCATACCATACTTTGAAAAGTCTTCTATGGCCATGTGTTCAACCATCTTTGAAAGTTATCACTTTTCTGCATATGTGATATATTTCACAATAAAAAAAATGTTAAATCAGATAGGGGAGATAAGGGAAATGAAATGTTTTGGGTTTTCTTTTTTGTGTGTCTATTAGATAATTTTCTTTTTGGAGTAATGAAAATTGTCTAAAAGTGAGTGTGATGATTGTACAACTAGGTTATGATACTATGAGATATTGATTATATAATTTGGATGGAATATATCTTAATAAAATCTGGGAAAAAATGATCAGCACTCTCATATACTGCTGTTGAGTGCACGAAATGATTCTGTACACACATTCACACACTCACAGACACACTATAGAGCCACTGAGAGTATCAAATTTTTAAAGTAATAAATGATATGATTTATTGTTCTCCTGCCTTTGGTCAATTTTCTAAAACTTCTATGTCAATAGAAAAAGTTATTAAAATATATAAATCCTCAAATCATAGGAAGAAGGGAAGAGGGGCATTCCTGAGTTCTACTTGCTAGTTATGACTTTGAGCATGTTATTAATCTCTCTGTGCATCAGTTGCCTCCTCTATAAAAATGGATGAAAAGTAGTTATCACCTCATAGGGCTGTTGTAGAGATTAAAAGACATAAAGGGCTTTAAACAATAAGAACCCAATAAATGTCAGCAATTGTCTTTCCCTATATCATTCTTCTCTGAAAAAAAAAGAAAAATGAAGAAATACTCCTGAAGTATCAAGGATTTCTTCATATAGATGTACTATAATGTTAGCCATTGGAATATTAATGAATTATATTGTTTATCTATATCTTGTGTTACTTAATCTACCACCCAGTACGGTTACAAATTTGTGAAACCACATTTTAATCATCACCAATAAATGCCTTCTAACTATTGAAACTAACTTTAAACAGTTCATGGATCTGTTGAGACTTTTTACTATTAAATGGTAAGAATACTAAAAACCAATATGTATATAACTGAAGAAAAATATAGTTTATGCATCAATAAATGATTCACATAGCTTAGGATGTGAAATTAAGAATAATTCATTTTGGTATCATTTCAATTCCAGCTTTAGAAATTTTGGAAATCATTCTCTCTATTTACACTAAGAATTCAATACTACCAATACAAGTCCTCACATATGTTA
The DNA here is from genome assembly GCF_015220235.1 of Choloepus didactylus. NCBI lineage: Eukaryota > Metazoa > Chordata > Mammalia > Pilosa > Megalonychidae > Choloepus > Choloepus didactylus. The sequence goes on from NC_051312.1 coordinate 17,850,741, forward strand.
CACAAGATGAGTTAGATTCCATGAAAATTTTTTGAAAATATAAGCTCTCTGAGACATTATTCCCAAAACACCACCACAATAGGTCAAAAAGGTGAGAACAAGTCAACCTGTTGACCAATCAATTGTACCAACGTCCTTGATTTATTAATAAAATTCAGTGTGAGTAGCCATTATTACATGAAGTGTATGTAATCAACCATACCTAGAAGAGTGAGGAGTTGTGCATTGCTTATCTTATTCATGATAAAATAATCCTAAACTTTCTGTTAAAATTTGGTAGACAAGAAGAAAATTTCAAAAAGCACCTCATATACACTCACTCTCTTTGATTAATTCCTTTGCAGGTTTTACCACACAATTTGGAGAAGAAAAGGTGACTGAAATAAAAAGTGGTTGGAAATTTTACTGTGTGGATCTGGCTAATTAAAACCACTTGGAAGCCTTATCTAATGAGGATGTTGTCAATTTCTAGGTTTTGCCAGGTCTGAAATGTGGTTTGTATTCTGAATGAATAGCAACAATGTAAGTAAATAAGGTAAAAAGGGGCAGTTAGACCAACCCTACCCGTGCTTGGAGTGGGTGTCTCTGACATCTGTGCTCCCCACTCTGTTTCTCCAGGTCTTCAGGGTGTCCAAAGATGACACTGAAGAGATATTGGTAGAATTTTAGAAGACCTTATGGAATCATAAAAGAGTACTTCGTTATATCATTACATAAGTTTATGTGAACAGTGACTCCATTTGTTGCAATGCAGAAATTTTGAGTCAATGCTGCCTACTTAAATGGAAAGCAAACAATTATTATTTCAAAAACAAAACCCTCAAGGACCAAATTACATTAAAAGAGTCCTTGGAGTAGAAGAAGTTGAGAAACATGGACATGCATTTATTGATCTTGGGACACTCCCTTGAAACCCATTAAAGTATTTTTTTATTTAGCACAATTATTGTATTTCTGGCATAGTCTCATTTAATTCTAGATGTGTCCATTCCCTATTTTACAGGTTAAAAAACAGAAGATCACAAAGTCCAAGGTCACATCCTTAAGAAACTGCAGAACTAGAATTCCAACCCCAACTTGACCCCAGGATATTACCTGAAATTTTTATTTGGGATTATTCTTTTCATCAAAGTTTAGAAAGGTAAAAAAAAAAAAGAAGATCCTTTAAGAATTTAATTAACATGGTCAATAGAACCTGAGAAAGAGTCCTAAATGTTGTGGATGGAAGTGACGGTTCCACAAAAATAGTTGGAAGTAGACAAAGGACCATAAAATTTGCTCCATAGGTCCTACAGGAAGAATTACTCAGATATTGAGATAGCCTAGAATGCACTTACTTCACTAGGTCCTGCCTTCTGAATATCACCCAGATCTTGCAGCATTCTTTCCAAGTTATAATTGCTTATTTCTTTTCCATAGAAATTTCCCTGGAGGCTTTATTTTACCACATTATTTGCCCCTTTGGCCACGAAAATAGCTGTCAACTAACAGCAAGTGGACAATGGGGTATTTGCACACAGGGGTATCCTCTTATATGTGTGGATAAGGGCAGAGGTGAAAGGAGAAAAGGCAATTAGAGGGAGCAAAATCCCCAGGTAGTTGCTTTCTGATGTCATGGTTGTCCTGGAGCTTTTCTCCCTACAGATTTCATGCCCCACTTTGCCTTTTCCCTGCTGGACTCTTTCCTCACTTCCACATGCTCCTATCATGATCTCATGATCTCATGAGTGTAGGCTTTTCTTTGTTATCTTTGAAGTCATTTGAGCTAGAAAGGACCTACAATCATCTAGTCCAAGACTCTCAGTTTTCAGTTGAGGAACCTAAAACCAGGAAGCTAAGGCATTTATTTGGGATGACACCACTAGCCTGTAAGGTAGGCTGATAATAATAAATTATATATATAAATATATATATATATATATATATATATATATATATACACACACACACACTCACACACACACACACACACACACACACACATATGTGTATATATATATATATATATATATATATATATATATATATATATATACACTTCACAGTCTACAAAACACTTTCATTTTAGATAAATACATACAAACTTGTTTTCATATACCTTACTTGATTCATTCATCACAGTAGCCGGTATACAGATATGAGGAATTTGAGGCACTAAGGAATTCAGCAAGAGTAATTTATGTTTATGACAGGGGCACAACAATGCAGTTTCCATGGTAGACTTTGGAATCAAACAATCTGTGTGGAATTCTGGCTCTAACACTTTCTGGTTGTATGACCTTGAGCCCTATAACATTTCCAAACCACATGCAGCTAAAATTACTTTATAGAGCAGCACTTTAGAGAGAATTACATTGGATAATGCTCATCAGAGTATAAACATATAATTTCTGTTTTCTGACCTGGATTTCTCACTAACATATTTTGCTGCATTTCTAATCTAACAATTAAAAACTGTGTATTAAGATCTTTCCCAGAAATAATTTTGAAGAGGCTTGCCTACCCTTCCATTTACCAGGAATTCAGACATATTTTAGGTAAGATACCATACTTGTTATCATTTCAGAGAAACATATCTACTAGAAAAGGAGTGGTGTGGAGACAATGAGTTAATTATTTGATTACCCTTGCTAATACAATAGTACTTATACATTCCCCCTAACAAGTATTGTAATGATTTAATCCTTTCAATAAAAAACTTCTTAGGACACTTTTGAAGAAATAATGACAGGGGTATGACATTTAGGCACAGTGTCAGACCAACAGAGTAAATCTATTTTGTCAGTATGACCGTTTATGCGCCACAAATCACACTTTGTGAGAGTCAAGATAGATCATTGCCTACACTGGAAGGCAAGCAGGCCATAATATGCTCTAGATTCCATTTGTATATGGGGATCATTTCTTAACTGCAGCTTCATGTGGGAGTAGAAAAAAAACATCAAATCTATGCAACAGAACTAAATGAATTATAAAATGTTGGAGAAATGATGAGCAAATAGGTATGACACCTGACCATAAACCTTGGCATGCAAAAAACTGTACCTCTTTGCTAAAAAAAAATAAATTGTCATCTTTAGGGTCTGAATCTCCATTTTACCCTTGTTGTGATTTCTCTGAAGCTCTCTTCTCAGTCTTAAGGCACTGGAATTTCCCAGACAACTTCAACATTCTTCATTCCTGAGTCCTGGGGCAATCTCAGGGGTGCTACATTGGAGATCCTTTCTCTTCTTTACATTGACACCAGGCCAGGGAATGCAAAGCACTAAGTAGTCAAGCTAAATGGTACCAACCAAATAGTATTTTTGCATAAGACGCTGAATGCTCCTTTCAAGATGCTATAGCTGTCATTTTCTATACAATCATACAATATTCCCCACAAAACACATCTTTCTGAGAAGGATTCAAGTTAGAAAGAAAATCCTGGGTAGTCTTAAAAAGTAGAAATTGGTTGTCAAAAATAGCCTGCAGTTTTTATATAAAGGTATGAAGTAGAAGTCTCATAGATTTTTTTAGGTAAAGGCAGAGTCAATAGTGGAGTAAAATATGTCTATGAACTAAAGATATTTCTCAAACGAGCCATCCAAAACACCTTCTTTCTCCCTAATCATTTTTTCTTTTGGTTCAAAAACAAAGTAAAAGAACATCCCCAGGAAGCATAAGGTCCTATACAAGAAAGTAAGGTCAAATATTTAATTCCTCTTAATCAGATTAGTCATTGCATCCTGGTGCACTGTTTTAAGAAGGATTCTGAAGGAATGAGGGAACTAATTGAAAAGAAAGTCAAGATATCTGCTACCAATATGGAGGGACTAATGGTAGAAGACAGACAATGTATTTGTCATCCCAGACTTAGCAGTGGTTCTGCCCATGGAGGGAGAATCTTTTGGAAAGACAACAGAAGATTGCATCCATCAACAAAGTCATATTCATCATCACTAACAATGACCACAAAAAGATTTAATGAGAAGCTGCATTACATATTTCTCCTTGACATCATGAAGATCTGTACAGCTTTCTCTCCTGTCCATTCATTCAATATGATAACATTAGTCCTTGCGTGTTGCATATGAGACACAGCATATTCTGAAAACTGCCTCTTCCTTATTTATTTATTTATTTTATCATATATCTCTTAACACCAATTAGATATATGTTGGATCTTCTCACTCTATCCTCAACATCAGTAAAACATCCATTTTGGATATTTTTCTAAGGAATTCTATTTAATTTTGCAGATTGTTTTTGCAGATAATTGATTCTGCCATAAGTTGAGATACTTGGCTGCTCATTCCATCTGTTGAGTTGTTTTGGGCAATGAGCTCACACAGCAGCCAATACAATGACAACAGAATTTTGAGAAAAGAGAGTTATATTGCAAGGAACCAGGAGGCAAGCTCAAATCTATTTCTCTGATCCAAGAATTAAGGGAGATTTATAGGGTGGAAACAAAGGGCAGTAGGGACAGTGATGGGGATAAAAGCGGCCTATTCTGATTGATTGTCTGTAAGACTGTTTATATATGGTAGAAATATGCCAGCAGGCCACATCTTACCTTCTTTCTGAGGAACCCCTCACATTTTATTTGTTTCTGACAACTAGTCATCCTGTAACCTTTGTTCCAAGGAAGGAGATTTTGTTCCTAGTGTCTCAGAAACTGTACAGGGGACAGGTGTTTCTATGTATGCTCTGCTCTCCCATGTACAGCTAAATTTGGCTGCCAGTACAATGAGCTCAAAGAGAACGTTAGATATGGGAGAGGAAGAAATCCTGATAAGGAGGTTCTGAACTGAATCTTCAATTTTAGTCATGATTCCCCACTCTCTCACCTATGGTTTCAGTTTCAAATTTCAATCATAATATTTTGGGTTTTTTTGGGGGGGGTTCCATTTTGTTCTTTCCCTATTTTGATAGTCTCTTTTCCTTGTCATATTTCAACATCATCTTTTATTTGAACATATCAAATGTATTTATTTACAATTATTCTCTGGTAATTTAAATATCTGTAGATTTCCAGATAGGATTCTACAATTTTATGTTGTTGCTGACCTTTTCCATGGTATTTTGCTTACTGGTTTGTTTAGTCATTTTTGAGGTGAGTTCATGTTTCTTTGGACCCTGTCTGATGGAATCACTGAGGCCTGAGGTTAAAATATGTTCCTTCAGAAATGAATTACCTTATTTCTTTCAGATGACTTGGGGGCAATAACAACCCACAAATATTTTTAACAAAATTTTGGACTTGCAGTTTTGGCAGTCCGTAAGAGTAATAAGATTTAAGCTACATCTCTACAAATTTAAGGTTAAGAATTTTCAGGGTAGCCTTCTTTACCTTTTCTCTGCCCCTCCCAGTCAATGCTAAGAGAGGTGTGTAGGTCACTGTCTCATTCTGTGGGATAGGTTTTTGTCTCATTTGCTCTGAGTGTGTCACTCTTTGGAAGTCCCTGCTTTATGTAGGGTGAGAGGATGTTTTAATCCAACCTCACATCCTCTTTTTCTCTTGCCATTTATATCCATAGGCATTAAAATCCAAGCCTTACATCACCAGGGTTAATAGATTGCTCCTAGGCAAATGCTGCCCCTAGATTCATATGCTCTTAGGTTCATGCTTTCTTGTTATTTTTTTTCTCTGGGGAATTTCCTTGGCTTCTCACTGGATCAGTCATGAAAAAAGTAGATGTGTTTTAGATTTCACCTTGCATTTTTAGTGATATCTCTGAACATATGCCCACAACATGGCAAGAAACACAGTTTTTTTTTCTAAAACACTAAGCAAGTTATTTGATTTGCTTACAATTTTTTTTTTGTACCGCAAATATGATTGTATTTTCCTCAAAAGAAAGGCATGGTATTAAGTAACTAACATTCATTGGGTGCTTACTATGTTCCAGGTATGATTCTGAATCCTTTTATATTTTACCACATTTTAATTTTTCTAATAGTCTTAGGAGATATATACACTTATTAGCATCTTACAGATGAGGAGACTGTGGCTCACAGTGGTAATCATCTCAAGGTCACTCCATCTACAAAGGGCATCACTAGGATTTAAATCAAAGTAAGCAAGCTCCAGAGCCATATATTTAACAGCTGCACACTAATGCCCCTCTAAAATGCAATGATTGCTTCATTAATCTTATTTCTGAATAACTATCAAGTGCAAAGCACTGTACTTCATGGTTTGAAGGATACAAAATTGGCCTGAAGGGGTCAGCATCCCAGTAGAAAGATGAGAAATGTGTCCATAGAGGTTTAACACAAGACAAGAGATGATATATGGCATGAGAGAAACAGAAGTAAAATCCTGTGGGTGATTAGCACCTGGATGTGGAGAGAAAGTTAGCAATTCTTACAAGAATTTCTCACAAAAGTTCTCTAGAATAGCAAAGCTTATTTTTTAGGCATTACTGTAAACACGGACAGAGCAATGAAAATGTACTTGAGCTTGCTGTCAACAATACAACTGCCATCTCTTCACATGTACACTTTTACAGGAAATGGACAAAAAGCCTGTAATGCTGCCTGTGTAACAAGAAAATGAGTCAAGCTGGAGGAAAATTTAATTTTTTTCTCAAGAAGAAATGAAGAGATATTAAATGTTTTACAATATGTGCTGGTTTAAGTAAGGAATGGGGAAATCTCAGTCATTAGATGGTAACCACTGCAAAGCTTTGTGTCCACTGATACCTAAAAGATACAATGACCATGGCAACTCTTACCAACATAGAGAACCATGTTAAACCAGAGGTGCCACTACTGATCTTACAGGTTTCTTTTAATTGCCACATTGTTTTCCTCAACCTTCCCAGATTCTATCATTTCTAACCAAGCCATGTTTTATAGTTGCCTTTTATTTATCAGGAATTCCTAAACTTTCCTCTTTACTTTTCAATAAAGTTCATCTTGAGATAAAGTTTTTTGACTCTTTTTCTTTCTTCAACTTTTTCTCACTCCATTCTTGGCATATATATTCCTCCTCCTCTTGTTTACCTTCAATGACAAATGAAAAAAGAAAATGGAAAGATAACATGAAGAAGTGTCCTCTTTAAACATATTTTTTTTAATTTTCCTAAAACCTTATACCAATAATATATATACACAGAAATACATATAGGAGAAAATCACATTTTCCTTTGATTCCCAAACAATAATTAGGTCATAGCTTTAAAATTTAAATTGCAATATGTCAGATTTGACAGAAAAACTAAGAAGTTTCATATCTCAAATTGCTAAATCCAACATAAATTATTTAACTTACACATTTTAATTCACATGAGGCCACTGATATTCAATTTTAATTATTTTCTTGATAAAAGATCAATTAAAAAAATACATGTTGTTTCAATATAATAGACCCTAAACCTTTAATAGGTCATGTAACTATATTTCCATCAGAAAAATTCTACTTAAAAGTTACATACCATATAAATCATTCATTTTATTTTTCTTAAGCCCTTTCAGAGATATTGCTGAATATAAGTAACATGACAATTACAACTTAGGAAGAATCAAAATATGAATATGTTTACTAAAATCCTAAGGTTAATACATTCATTCAGCAAATATCTATTAAGTGTGTGCTACATGCCGGGCACTGCTCAGACGCTGGAACATGGAGGATCTTGTCTAGGATAAGTGACAGAGGCCACGGTGACTCGAAGCACATGCTGCAAAACAATCTCACTTCCCTCTACGGAAGGCAAAACAATGTCACAGAAACGGAGACTCCTCCCAACCCACCCTAACCCGGGACAGAATCCTACAGGAAGAAGGGCCACCTTTGAGCATGAGGAAGGACACTGCGGAAGTCAGCTTTAGGAGCACACACCAAATACCAACAGGAAAAAAAAAAAAAACAGATAGGAAAGCATAATGCTATATTATACCTAATTGTAATATTAATGATAAAGTAAATTAAATGAATAAAGAGGACAAAAGTGCCCATGAAAGGTGTTTTACTTTCTAAGGAAGGACTATCTCATCCATGACCTTCTGCTGGTAACAAACATGGATGGTTTGCCTGATGAAAAACAGAGCCTTCAGAGATCTGAAAGCTACACAGACTGAGAGTGTTAAATGAAGAAGGAATACTTGCTTTGCCTTCTGGTAAAAAGCACAACTACACAAAAAGTGGCATCTAGAAATATTACAGAAAATGCAGCAAATTATACATAGGTCTATGTAACAGAGTACATGAAATAATTAGAGACAAATTTGGCTGGTTGGTGTGGTGAGATAACGGACTTCTCAGAACCCACCTCTTCTTGATTAGAATTACAGGACACCTCCCAGCTTCATCTCAGTGCCAGATGGGGTCTCATTGACAATTATATGCCAAACTGTGCATCATCTTAAGGGGTGAAATGACCCCTGCCAGGCTACATCCTTAGCAAATCATTGCTGGGTAAATAACTATGAGCCTAATTGTGTGTCCGATCCATGGACTGCCCCCTTCTGACTATGTGGATCAACTTTGGTCTTAAAGAGTTTCCTAACATGAAAACAATCTAGTCTGTTTTTGCATAAGAAAGAAGTTTTATTAAACAATACAAGAAATTACCAAGCAATATCATGGTGAAAATTTATGTATGTCAATCATTCTATTAAAGCTGACATACTATTCTGTTCTGACATTGTCACTCTATTTCAGAAGAAATTTATTCTAAAGACGTCTCTACTCGCTTTGTGAGTGATTGATTTAGGAGTGGACAGGAACCCAATTTTGACTCATAGTACAATTGTGGACATCTGCTGGGGGAGAAAAGATAGAAGAGGATCTGAAAAACATTTCTTTGTTTTTAAGAGGACGCACTGGCAGAGATGATCGCTCTCTGCTCTGGACATTTTCTAGCCTGGAAATAACGTCTAGAACAACTGGAGGCATCCTACTCAAGTCTGAGAATGAAGCCAACACCAGAATACAGAATGAGCACATGGAATGAATTGAGCTTCTTTTTGATGGCATCATTGAGCTCCTGAATCAACAGATCTGAATCCCACCTACTCCCTAATGTGGGAGATAAATTTCGGTAACTTCTATCCAAAGCATCCTAATTGATACACGTGTTATTTACTGAGATTTTTTTTATATTAAAAGGATAAAATCCCCTTATCATTTAGTGAGCATGAATATGTGAAACCTCAAACTAAGGTGTATTAGAAGGGTAATTTTATTTTCCTACATTTCACCTCAATGCATATTTTGAGTCCCTATTCCACCTGCTGCCACAAAGTAATCTTGGTAATTCCAGGTAAATTCAATCATTTCAGTTTTCAACTCAGTCAACTTAGTACTCTCCTTTTCAGTCCTTCTTGGGTGGCATTTGAGTTTGGGAAGGGGCTTACATGTCATCTCAGCTTTACAGCAAGGCTTTGGTGTGGGTTGTCAACTGTCCTTGCCAGCATGGGAAAATACACAGTGTTTTCCTTGAGTCTCAGCTGTGATCTCCTCTATAACACAGCATGAACTCAGGGTTGTGGGCTCTTTCCTGGCCTCTAGCCTTTAACAGTTTTTCTGCTATGTGAACCTTCATCACAACCATCTTTGTCTTGGCAATTCTTGAGGTCTTTTAATCTGTTAATTTGCTTTCTCTCAGAATGCCTCTCAGATGCCTGGGAAAATTCAGGGGCACTCTCTCACCATGGGGGCTTTGGCTAGGGCTATCTCAAGTCTCTCCTTTCATGGTTGGGACTATCTTAAGTTTTTTCCTTTGCATGCTTCCCATGAAATTCCACTGATATCCACGGTAGCCATGCATAGAATTCTTGCAAAATTGCTACCTGCCAGGGAAGAGGGAAGCAAGTTCTGTGGACCTTAGCTTCCCCCAGATTTTGTGGTGTTCTATTTCTCCCAGGAGGGGCAGGTTAATTCTTAAAAACCTTACCAGTACGTAAAAATCTTCTTTCCTCTTCAGCCCTTTTCCACTCTCTCTGGTCCAAGAATATTTACTGGAGCTGTAGAAAAGGGAATAGGAATAACTGATTTTTCCTGATCGTATTATTCTTCATAAATCTTTTGGTTATGTAATTTGCACAAAAATACAAGATTTTTCAGCCTTTGCTCTCTGACATCAAGTCACATTATGACAGTATTGGTAAGTCTAAATATGTCTCTAAGTATATTCAATACCAAGACACATATTGCATTCAAATTTTTCTGCAAGTTATATTGTCATTCTAATTTGCATTTTGCTGATTACTTCTGATGTTACGCATCTTTTCAAAAAATTTATATATCTTATTTTTAACTGGATATTTAATTGATGATGTCTTTAAAAATTGTAGAAACGTCTCATATTTTCTTTGTAGTCCATATAGTATTTCTATGTTTCTATTTTTCAAGCAATCATTAAATTTCTATGGAATGTATTTTCATAGGCAGTATGATGAGGACAAACCTGTTTGCTTTTCCAAATGAAAAACCAGTTTTTCTACAACAGTGTATTGGAAATATATTTCCTCCTCACTATGACACAGTAGCACTGAAATAAAATATAAAATCTTAATATAAATCATGGCCTCTTTTAGTGCTGTCTATTCAATTTTATTCTATTCTATTGACTTTTCTGTCTATTCTTCAAATTCCACTAGATTACATTAATTCTTGTGATTTTATAAGACACATTCATATTTTATAAGTCTATTTAATTCTCCCCATTTCCTTTCCCTTTGTGGTTTTCATTAATATAAGTTTAAAATCCTTTGAAAAAGTTCCAGATTTTTATATTATGAATTTTTGTGGGCCTACATTAATCTAATGAATAAATATTGGAAGAACTGATTTTTGTACATTCATTAAATCAAAGCATTTGAATTAACTTGTTAATTGCATTTTTGTTAAATCTTTTGATATTCTGGTTTTTCATTACCATTGATATATAGGTATTTAACCATAGTGACTATCAATAATTACAAATTTTCTTTTCTTTACAAGAATATCTCATTTTAAGGGTCATATCTTTTCACATGGGCCAAAACATCAAGAATAATGCTAAATAATAACAATGATTGTAGGCAGCTTGGTTTTATTCCTGATTTTACTGGGAATGCATTAAAAATCCCACTGGGATGGAATACCTACTAATTCTTAAGGAAGTATATTTCTATAATACCCATTTGTGGTGCCAGTAGTGTCTCTTTAAGATCTAGATATTCATGTGAGTTTCATTATTTTAACTTATGCTAATGGGAAAAGCAGTGATCTCAGTAGTCCCTTAAGCAAGAGGAGATTGATAATTTCTACTTTTTGCCACAGGAATAGTATGAATATCAGAAAAGATAAGTTACATTTTGCAGTATCTTCAACAGATTGTCAGTGCTTCAGCCTACATCAACTTTTTTCAGCATTACTCTGCACTTGTTAATATCTTGGCATCCCTGCCCTATTAAGTAGCCAAGAAATGAAAATTCAGTGACTCTTGTTTAGATGGTGGGTAGCATAGTTTTTAATTCTTTGTTCTATAGACTTTTAGAACCCACTGAGTTTTTGCACACCAAGATTACCATTTAGTTTTTAGTCCTCTGGAGGATGGATGATGAAAATTGTGCTACCTGCTTTAAGTCTAGGAGGAAAAAGAATTAGAATGTGCTGAATGACACTTGGTAGGATTAGGATTTGCAAAATATTCTACATTAATATAATTTTGAAATTTTGTAAAACTGGAATTGTGTTGTATTTTTTAAAAGGTAACTATTGGACAAATGCGGACAGTATGGCAGGTTTTTACCCAGGTGTCTTGCTCATTCCCAATTGCTTCCCAACAAAAAGTTAGAAACAGAGCAGACTCTTTTACTACTAAAAATGAGCAATAGCAAGCATCCCCATGCCAAGCATTATGAGAAAATTTTAATGTCTCTGTACTGATGATGTCAGATTATGTGACACTGTTAATGGTTGATAGGATCTTGTCTATAAGTAAATGGGGAGAAAGCTTTTCAATTCTCTACTGACCTCCTTCAACTCAAAGAAGCAAGAGTGCTAAGTAAATGTGAATAGAAGAGTAATCAAGATAACTTCAGAGTAAAAAGAAAACAAACAAAACAATTAAACAAATTCCACCTAAACAGCAAAAGATATTTTAAAAGTTGTGGAAGTATAATTAAATATGAGAGTTGAAACATTTAAAGCTGTGCGTGAGGTGTGTGTGTGTGTGCGTGTTAAACCCAATTCTTAGGAGGACAAATTAAAAACTATGAAGTAGACCAACAGGAAAGCTAGTTGTTTTACCGGGTTAGAAGAAAATCAAACTCCAGTGATGTTCTGCTTATTTGATAGAGATGCTCATAACCAAATGACTCAAAATAATCAAATAAAAGACAATGGGGGAAATATATGTGTCATATAGAAATAAAACAAAATATGCAACTATATTAATATAAGCAATGTAGAATTTAAGGGAGTGAACTGATCCAATTAATTGACAAACCATCCAAATTATATTAATGAGCAATAGTGAGCAGTAGTCATATGAACACTTTGCTTTGAATAACAGCAGTAAAACATGTGATGCTAAATGGTTGAGGATGATTAGTCACTATCACTTATAGGCTCTCAATGATTTACTCTTTAACTGTTAATACAAAATGGAACTCTGGGTCCTTACAGTAAAATCAAGGTCAACTTTTATTGTCTGACCTAACCAACTTTTCATCCTCATCTTCTGTGGCTCCCAATGATATCACTCTGCACACTCAGCCCACTGCCTTTTACTACGCACTCCACCTGCTTAGAATGCGTATCTCCTTTTTCACATTAACCCTGCAAAACCACAAAAACTCCTGCTCTAGAGTGAACCTTCTATTGACTTCTGCTGGTTGCAGAGAACTCCTACTCTTCTTACATCTCCTGATCTGTAATTTGTTTCAATCATCTTGCATTGTGCTACTCTCAAAATGTAGAATAGGCTATTTCATATGTGTCTGACTCCTAACTAGATATGAGGCTAGGAAACCTTTGTTACTTCTTTTTTCACACTTTCTACCGACCTTGATGCATTTATGTAGAAAACCGTTAGTGGCCAAATTTCAGATTGACAGTTCCCCAAAATACATCACGTAGTCAAATATGAGCAATTACTGTGAGCAAGCTAAGCTCTCCTTTTAGTCCAAAAGACAAGTTTTGTAAGAATTTGTGACTCAGCCAAGAGTAGAATCTGTAACATACCATTGGTCTATATGTTCTTCAGGGGAAGGCTGAGTAACTGTTTTTATTTTCCTCAGTTTTGTCACTTAAAATAATACCTCAATGGCAATTCTGTTAGTACTTTTAGCTAACGGTTTTCAAAACAGCAGCCCATAGAAGCAGTTCTAGTGATCACAGAAATCCAGAAAAGTCTCTAGAAGGTTAACCTCCATCTCCCATTATCAACTCTATTTATCACCTCCCTGGAGACATCTAAGTACTTCAAAAGATGGTTTGTGCAATATTATGGAATATCCAGCACTAACCCCTAAGCAGAAGCCATAAGGGCACTCTGGGAACAGACTTCTCTTACATTCTTAAACATTTTAAAGAACAATGCTTCAAAGAACATATCAATAACTGGAGGCTGGTCCCCATGCTTTGTTCATGTTGCATTGATCCTTGCCATGGGGAAACCTCTACCAGAGAGGTTCTCTATTCCCCATCTCTCAATCCTGGCCATGGGCCCCTCATAGTAGATTAGGAAAATGCCTCTCCCTGATAGCCTTAATTAAACAGAATAATCCATATGACTCTCATAAAAATTGAGATCCCAAAGATAACATTAAAAATCCAGTGGCTTTCCAAGGATAATACATAAATTTAGTGAGATTATATATATCTTAGTTTGGTCAATTCCAGGAAATCTGGCATATCAATGGTCAGTGTTGTTATAAATCATCTTCCTCTTTTTTACCAGGGAACTGTAACCAAAAGTTTTATTTCCATCTTCAGAATGGAGACACCAACCAGAGTTGTGAACCCTGTATGTATCACTACCAATTTTCCCTCCTTGTCCTTGGACATTCCTGGAAAATAACAGCATAAAATGTAACTGTGCTACTACATTCATTGTATCAACTCATACAACCAAGAATCTTCAGGACACAAATGTTGAACAGTGACAATAAGAAATAATGTATACCATTTTTTTATATTTTTTTCTTTGCCTCTACATCACTGAATATTCAATAGTCTCATTATCACAATGAATTTCCATGCAAGTCTTTTCACAGAAAATTTAACAGATGCCTGAAATATCAGAAATGACTTGATAGTGTGATCCCATTGACTATGTCAATCAAGGGTAAATTTTCTGGATGTGGTAGGAAAAGAAGTTTGAGTTCCACAATATCAGCTATTGCTATTGGCTGTGACTTGGACTTTGAATATCATACCCCATCAGAAATCCCCACCAAATTTTAAATATGAGTAATTAAATCACCATATTCTGAAGTAAATGATACTGAAGGGACTGCATGCTTCTTTCCATTCTCCTAAAGTTTCATAACGTCTTCTCCTTCCAAAGACTACAGCTCCTGGAAATAAGGAAACAACCAACAAATTCCTAGATGATTAGCACTAAGGGAGGCCTTAGACAAATTTTAGGACAGATTGCTACAGAAAGCACAAACAGAACAATCACAATTGGGATGAAAAAGCAGAAAGTCCAGTCATATAGGCTCCCAGTATCATCTGAACACAGAGAGTGGGTGACGTAATTTATAAGTATGTCAGTGTATCAGTCAGAGCCCATGGCCATCAGGAGACAAGGCTCATTTAGTCTCATGGGTGAAAAGATGAAGATCTGAACAGTGCATCCCACAAAGATGTAACTTGCTGCTCCTGGAAGAAGTTGAAGAGCCTCTTGAGAATTGTGGAGGTAACATAGCAGATCCATGAAGGACAAGTTACTAAGGAAGAAGTACATGGATGTGCAGAGGTGGAATCCATTCTTATTAAGATGATGAGAGACAGGTTCCAGGTCAGAGTCATAATGTAGATCACCAGAAATATAAGAAAGAGCATAGGTAATTTTCTGGGAAAATCAGAGAATGCCAGAAGGATAAAATAGGTGGCCTCTATAATATTTCCTACCTCAATCATTGGCTCTGTGCTCCTAAAATTGGAAAGTAGACAAGACAACACATTACTTACTTAGGTAAGCCAATCTCAGGAAAGTAACAATCTACTTTTCAAAATTTTGAAAAATAAAATAAAATTTAAGATATTCACAATAATTTAAGAAGTGGGTAGAATAGACTATAAACATAAATAGTTTTTTTCCTTTCACAGCATGTGGCTTGAAGATGCTGTTTCCCAAGGAAACACAACCAGTGAGTGTGAGAGCCAGAATTCAACTAATATTGGCTGATTCTAAGGACCATCATGGACACTGAGTTGTGCCTCTGGCATAAATTAGTCTTATAGAATTCCTTATTCCCCCAATTTCCTCCTTTATGTACAGGAAATAATGTCCTATATGCTATTCAGGCTGCTGTGATGATTGAATCAAGTGGGCATTTAAAAACAGGTTTGTATGTACCCATCTAAAATGAACATGTTTTGTAAATAGTGAAATATATATAAATATACACACATATGTATTACATATATGTGTGTGTGTGTATATATATGTGTATATATGTATATGTATTGATGTGTGTGTGTGTATGTGTGTATATATATAATTTATTATTCTCATCTCTACTGCTATCTATCTTCCAGAGCAAATCCCTTAGCTTCTCTGGTTTTAAGTTCCTTGACTGAAAATTGAGGGTATTGAACCAGATGATCTCTAGGTCCTTTTCAGCTCAAATGACTTCAAAGATAAAAATGAAAAACCTACAATCACAAGATCATGATAGGAGCATGGGGAAGTGAGGGAAGAATCCAGCAGGGGCAAGGCACAGTGGGGCATGAAACTTTTAGGGAGAAAAGCTCCACAACAACCATGACACCAGAAAGCAATTATCCGGGGAGTTTGCTCCTTCTGATTGCCTTTTCTCCTTTTACCTCTGCCCTTATCCATGCATTTAAGAGGATACCCCACTGTGCTAATGTCTCTTGCTATGGTGGACAGCTATTTTCATGGCCAAAAGGACAGATAACATAGTGCAATAAAATCAACCAAAAAAATCCTGTAGAAAAGAAATAAGTAATTATAACTTGGAAAGAATCCTCCAGGATCTAGGTGATATTCAGAAGGCAGGATCTTATGAGGCCAGTGGAATCTGTGTTATCTCAATACCAGTAATTCTTCCCGTAGGAACTACTGAGGCAAGTTTTATGGTCTTTTGTCTGCTTTCAACTATTTTTGTGGAACTGCCACTTCCACACAATCCACTTAGGACTCTTTCTCAGGTTCTATTAACCACCTTGATTAAATTCTCAAAGAAAATTTTTAGCTTTCTAAACTTTGATGAAAAGAACAATCTCAAATATAAAATTTCAGGTAATATCCTGGGGTTGGATTAGGGATTGAAATTCTAGTTCTGCAATTTAAGGATTTGACCCTGAACTTTGTTACCTTTTGTTTTTAACCTGTTAAATGGGGAGTGGGAACATCAACAATTAAATGAGACTATGCCTGAAATAATTGAAGAGCAAAAAATGCATGTCTTTGTTTCCCAAGTTCTCCCGCTCCAAGGACTCTCTCTTAGTTTTGCCCTTGAGGATTTTGTTTTTGAGATAATGATAATTTTATTCCCATTTAAGTGCATAGCATTGATTCAAAATTTCTGTGCTGCAACAGACAAACTGAGTCAATGTTCATATAATGTTATGTAATGATATAAAAAAGTACTCATGTATGATTCCAGTAGGTCTTCTAAAATTCTACAAATATCTCTTCAGTGTCAACTTTGAAAACCCTGAGGACCTGGACAAAATAGAGTGGGGAGCACAGATATCACAGATACCCTCTCCAAGCACAGGTAGTGTCAGTCTAACTGTCCATTTGTACCTTCCTTTACTTACACTGTTTTCATTCAGTCAGAATCAGAACCACATTTTATACCAGGCACAACCTAGCAAATTGACAACATCTTCATTAGATCAGGCTCCCCAGGGGTTTTGATTAGCTAGACCCACACAGTAAAATTTCCAGCCACTTTTATTTCAGCCACCTTTTCTTCTCTAAACAATGTGGTGAAGCATGCAAAGGAATTAATCAAGGAGTGTGAGTGTATTCAAGGTGTTTTTTTGTTTTTTTTTTTTTTAAATTTTCTTCTTGTATACCAAATTTTGACAGAAAGTTTTGGGATAATTTTGTCATGACAAGGTAACCAATGCACAACTTCTGACTCTTCTGGGTAGGGTTGATTACATAGACTTCATTTATTTATGGCTGCCTCTCACTGAATTTTATTTAAAAGTGAAGAATTTTAGTGCAAGTGATTGGTAAACAGTTTGACTTATTTTCACTTTTTTGAACAATTATGGTGATATTTGGGGAATAATGCCTGGGAGAGTTTATATTATCAAAATACTTCATGGGGTCTAGCCGGTCTTGGTTAACATATCTGATGACTTCTATTGGCAGCATTGTATTCTTAGTGTAAACAGAGAGAATGATTTTCAAAGATTCTAAAGCTGGAATTGAAATGATACAGAATTGTGTTATTCTTAATTTCACATCCAAAGCATCATGACAGAATGATTTATTAATGCATTAACTATATATATATTTTTTTCTCCAGTTTTACACATATTGGTTTTCAGAATTCTTTCCATTAAATAGTAAAACATCTCAATCAGCCCAAGAACTGTTTATAGTTAGTTTCAACAGCTGGATGGTATTTATTGTTGGTGATTAAAATGTGGCTTCAGGAATTTACAACTCTAACAAGTGGTAGATACAAAACAAGATACAAATAAATAATTCACTAATATTCCTACAGCTAAGAATAGTCAATCTTCATGAAGAGCTCATTGATGCTTCTTGATTTTCTCAAAGAACCAACTTTTGCTTTTATTGATACCTGTTATTTTTTATTCTCCAGTCGATTTATTTCTGCTTTAATCCTTATTATTTCTTTTCTGCTACTTACTTTTGTTTGCTGTTCTTTCATTAGCTTCATCAGTTGTTCAGTTAGAGCTTTCATTTTAGCTCTTTCTTCCTTTTAATATATGCAGTTAAACTTTTAAATTTCCCTCTCAGCACTGCCTTCACTGTATCCCAAAGATTTTGATAAGCTGTATTCTCATTTTCACTTGTCCCCAGAGAGTTATGTATTTATCTTGCAATTTCTTCTTTGCCCAATGATTGTTTAAGAGTGTGTTGTTTTACCTCCATATATTTGCTAACATTCTGAAACTGTGGTGGTTGTTGATTTCCAGTTTCATTCCATTACGGTCAGAGAAAGTGTTTTGAATAATTTCAATCTTTTAAAATTTATTTAGACCTGTTTTGTGCCCTAGCATATAATCTATCCTGGAGAATGTTCCATGAGCACTAGAGAGAAATATATTCATCAGTTTTGAGAGGCAATGTTCTATATATGTTTATTAGGTCTAATTCATTGTCACATGATTTAGGTTCTCTATTTCCTTAGTGATTCTCTGCCTGGTTGTTCTATCTACAGAGGAGAATGATGTATTGAAGTCTCCCACCATTATTATAGAAACATCTGTTCCTCCCTTCAGTTTTGCCAGCATTTGCCTCATGTATTTGGAGCTTCTTAATTTGGTGCATAAACATTTAACATTGTTATTTCTTCTTGGTTAATTGTCCCTCTTATTAATATATAGTGTCCTTCCTTGTCTCTTTTGACATCTTTGTATTTAATGTCTATTTTGTCTGATATTAGTATGGATACCCCTGCTTTCTTTTGGTCACAGCTTCCTTGAGATATTTTTTTCCATCCTTTCACTTTCAATCTATTTGTAAACTTGGGTCTAAGATGAGTCTCTTATAGACAGCTTATTGAGGATTATACTTTTTAATCCATTCTTCCAGTCTGTATCATTTGATAGGGGTGTTTAATCCATTCATATTCAAAGTTATTACTGTATAGGCAGTAATTGAACCACCCATCTTATCCTTTGTTTTT